>NC_044579.1:2495000-2806875 GCF_901933205.1 Camarhynchus parvulus | reverse complement strand
CACTCCGAGGATTACTTTTATTCTTCTGACTGGGCAAGAGCAGTGATGAGATGCCAAAATTAAAGCTCTGCAGGATTCAGTGGGAATGGTTTCCTCTTCTGGGGTTCTCCTATCCCACCCCTTCAAGTTTGCAATAGAGACAGAATTTGGCCATGTTCTCCTCCAAGAGATGAAAGGTAATAATGGGTATTTTCCAACTCATGGAACCACGGAATGGTTTGGGTTGGGATGGACCTTAGAGCTCATCCCATCCCACCCTGTGCTGTGGGCAGGGTCACCTTCCACCAGCCCAGGTTGCTCCAAGCCCAGAGTGGCTTTGGACACTCCAGGGATGGGGCAGCCACGATTTCCCTTGCATGTTGTGAGTTTTATTTGCAGCTCAGCTGTGTTGGAAGGTGTGAGTGGAGCAGAGCCCTGGTCCTCAGCACATCAGGAGCAGCTGCCCCCTCCCAGGGCAGTCCATAAACTCTGTGTGTTCCAAACCCAGTCTGGACCCCCACCCCCTGAGGTACTGAATGTTTTATTTATGGCCTGATTTACCTGGCTGGAGACAGGAGAAAGCCAAAATCCCAAACCTCAAAGAATTCCTCCACTCAGCCATTTGACAAACACAGAAATTCAGGGATGCAGAGCTCAATGAACTTAATGGGGTATAAAGTAGTGGTTTTCAGTCCATTCCAACATGTTTTGATCCACAGGAGAACGGGCAACTTTGCAGCAAATTCATCACTGGCATTATGTTTTTCCTGTAGGTTTGGAGAGGTTTAAGAATTCCTTTTTAAGCCTGGCTCATCAAAGTCGAGCCTACTGGGGCTGGGGGGAGATGTCTGCCCATCTCAATGACATTCTTGGAGATGTTAATTTTTGCCACTTTATGCAGCACTCAGAATTTGTGAATCTTTTGCAACATTCATAAGGGACTATAGAACATTTCTAGGAAAGAAAAACCAAGAAGGAAAAGTAGGTTAGACTTGAAAGTTGTACAATATTCACAAAGGCTCTGAAAGATGCAAGCACCTGCATATTCCTAAACTGGCAGGAGATATGAGGGTTTTGTCCTGTCTAACAGGGTTAGTTTGAAAATAACTTGGGTTACATTAAATGTGAGTAAAACTATGGGCAAGAATAAAAATCATTTTGGTATCTCATTAAAAACAAAGCCAGCAATAACTTTTATTCATAATCTCCTTAGACCTTTTTTTTTTTTTTTTTTTTGCAGCTGTTGTTAGGTTTCAATGATTTTCTGTATAAGATGCATATAGAAATCTCAATAGGATAAGTTGTACTTATAAGGACTTTGTTGTTTCCAGGTTTGTTTTCCTTAGGATGCAGAGAGAAACAGAGAAATAGGGAAAAAACCAAAATTTGTTTTAAATTAAGAAAAAATAGTTCTACTTTTTCAAGTCTTACTCTTCTCATTTCATGGTAAATATTTTCAAAGACAAACAGTGGGATCGCAGTGTTATTTAGGATTAGCAGAAAAGCTTAAATTTAGCCTAATTCCTTTGACACAGTGAAAGGTTTATCACTGGTGATATTAGGGAAAAAAAAATTTAGGAGTGTTGAGAGATTTTGGAAAATGTAACTCATGGCATGTTAAGAAATGCATTATTTTCTATGCTAAATTTAAATAATCTACCTAATTCCATAAAGAAATATTTAATTTGAAAGCAACATCATATGAAAATCTTTTAAATGTCTTTCTTTGAACAACTGCAACCAAGCTGATACTGGGAGTGAAAACCAAAGAGATGGAAATGCAAAGCGTTCATTTAAAGAAAAAAAAAGGAAACCCAGCTCATTTCTATACCTGCATTTCTTCCCTTTAATTTCAAAGGTAGGAACCCTCTAAGGAGAACAATTAAATATGAATAAGAATAAAGAAGGGCAAAGTTAATACGAAATATTAATTCTGACAATTCTGAAATTCATAAAAATTCTGACAGTTCTACTTGAAAAGCATCAATCTCTTTCCAGCATGCCTATTGATGAGGCTGGGCTGGTGCTGAGCTGGAGCTCCTCATTCCCACAAGCCAGGAGAGTTTTCTGCAGGTGGATTTTTCCTTCCCTTGAATGAGCTCCCCACTGCTCCCGGCTCAGGTGCACGAATCTCCCAACTCCTGCTTCTGAGGAGAGAGAAAAAAAACCCTGATTTGCCCTGAGATAAGTTCTCAGATCTTCAGAGCAGTGAATAATTGATGCCAGCCCCGTGCTCAACTCGCAGTGGGAGCACAGCTGTGCCAAGGGGAGGAACTCCCGGTTTGACGCACCGGGCACGGGATGCGGAAAGAGAAATAAATGAATGTAAATTTAACTGTGGGAGTTCCCCCGTATCCTGCAGGGAAAGGAGCCCCAGGCTGAAGGACAGTCCTGCCCTCATGGAAGGCAGCAGGCAGAGGTGAAGGTGCAGCTTTGGGCTGCAGAGGTGTCTTTGGCTCCAGGAAGAATTCTCCAGTTGTCCATCACATCTCAGCTGTGAACAATCCTTGGAATGACTGAGCACTCCCTACATCACACGTTCCTCATGGAACCAGGCAATTCTCAAGTCAGGGTGAACCTTAGGACAGACCTGGAGACCCTGTCATTGTCCTCTTGCTGCTGTTTGATTGGAAACAGCAACATTCCATTCCAAATTCATCTTATTCCTTTATTCCCTGAAGATACCCCAGTCCTACTGAAGTAAAGGTGCAGTTTAGCTCCAAGGAGTTGGAAACCCAGCCTGAGAGTGAGAAAATAAAATTCCATCCCTCCAAGTGCCAGCATGAGGACCATGGCTCAAGGGAATGCAGTTTTGGCAATACTGCAGGCATTTCCAGTGTTTAGTGGAAGTTCCTCCCTACTGACCAATAATTCCAAGCAGAGAAATTCTCCTGCTAGCAGCGTGATCCTTCCCTGGCACCAGCCAGACCACTTGAAATGTGTTGCCTTCCACCATATGCTCCCTCAGTAGAAAAATAAAGGGAAATATTTAAAACATTACGCTCGAAACCCGAGATCTTCCCTCCTTAATTTGGCAGTTTGCAAAACACGGCATTTGTGAGAATCTGGCGCTACAATTGTCAGAGCGTCTCCATCAAGACAAGAGTGGAAAACAAACTCCCTGGCAGCAGCAGGCACAGCTGTGGCACCCACTCCCTCCCTCTCCTTCCTACCAGGGAGTGCTTTTTTTAGCCTAAACTGTTTGTGTGATTAGAGGGGGGGAAAAATGTGAGATTAGCAATGACTTATAAAAAAAAGAAATGCAGTTCAGGCTTCTGCAAAATAACTCCTCACAAACTTGGCTGTTGCTCTTAAAAAAAAAAAGGAAAAATTAAAAATCAGCCACCTGCCATCTGGAAATAACTTACAATAATGACAAAAGAATTAATTGTATTAAAAAAAGAATTGTTTCTGCATGAAAAATTATTTTTTGGCCACTTCCACCTCCCCAAGGGCACTGCTGACGGCCTGGACCCTGCAGAGGGAGTTTAGTGCCAAAATCATTCTGATTTTGGATGTTTTGGGTGTTCTCCTGAGCTTCCCAGACCATCCCTCCAGTGCTGCAGGTCTTTCAGGGAGACTAAATTAAAAGCAGCACGGCTGAAATAAGATTAGGTTGCTTATGGCTGCACAAGCAGTTTCTGTGCATTGGGCTGCTAATTATAATGTTTCTTTCAATGCCATTTATTTGCATATCTTTGGGTGTATTATACAGCTTTGCAATTTCTTAGCAGGCATTTGGAAACTATTATCCATTATTACTTCCTTAAAATCACAGCACTTAAATCAGGTCACCCAGCTGTTTAGCATCTGATAACAAGATTAGAGGGATTGATTGTGCTCTCTGTAAGGCTGCAAATACCTATTAATCTAGGAGCCTTTGGAAGTTCATCAAAATGATATTTTTCTTCTGAGAACGTTATAAACATTTGAAAATACATCCATAATTTGCAATGGGTATTTTAGGCTCTAAGGTACATTATTCTTTTTTGAATAGTAATCTTTTTAGCTCTTGCTGTAATTATTATAACTTCACATCGTGGATAGTTAATACTTCAAGTTTCTGCTATTTAGTATGGTGGAGCTGTCCCTGTTTTCATTAATTCCATCAATCAAAGTTAACTCTCCTCCACCTCTAAGAAGTAATTATAATTATTTTTATGACCATATATATGCTAATGCAAGAACTATTTGATGACATTTTAATTAATTCTCAAAATGCTTATGGACTCAACGCTGACATTGTCTTGGAATGAGTGGTGCAGAGAAAAAAGTCAAATTATAAAGTTATGGCTAATTGGAATAAAGGAGGAAATACTGGCAAACACTATCAGAGCCATCTTGGTAATTCATTTACTTTTTAATTCTCTTTTGTGCAATTATAAATTTAAATGTTTTGCTTTCAAGGTAGTGTAAATCTACATTTTTGAAAACTTTGACACATGGACTTTTAATTTTTTTATTTTTACTTTTTTGCATCTTCTCTCTCCTTGATCTTTTCTTTGTTTTTAATTTTGTTGGTACACTCTGGCTACCAACCCCTCTCTTCACTGTAAGAAAACAAGTGAAGAAACTGTAGATGACAAAATGGTTTTGTGTAAATGGAAACTAATTAGCAAGTAGAAACAACTCTGACTTTCAAAGGTATTTTAAGGCACATCAATGCCCAGAGCAGAACTTGCAGAAGTCAATTAAAAATGTGTTTGAAAACCAATTGGATATTTGGAATAAGAAAAAGAGCAGGAAGAAAGTTTCCAGATTTTTGACTCGGCTTTGAGTTTCTTTGCTTCACCTCTGAATCTCAGTCATAAGCAAAGAATAAAATAAATGTAGTTTGATATTTTAGAGTCGTGACCCTCTGGTGGCACGGGGGTCATTTTGCTGGTGCTGATTTATTGAGAAATTGGGTTTTTGGAGAGCTGCAGAGGTGGGAGGGGAAGGCGCATTGTTATGTTTGCTGCTCTGATCCCAGATGGAAATGCCCAAACTGAAAAAAAAAATATCCCTGCCTTTGGTGGGGATGTTGGAATTGATGATCTCTACATCCGTTCAACCATTCTGAGATTTATAAATTATAAAATTAGACAAAAATCTGCACTTTCAATCCCCTTTTGATTGAGCTGCCCCTGCCCCAGCCTGGGAAGTGCCTCCAGACCTCCCAGCGCCCTTTGACAGCTCCAGGTGATGCCCACGGACCTGCTGAGTGAGCCAGTCCTTGCCTCGGGTTAGATTTAAACCCTTCAGATCCTTCTCCTTTCCCTCCTAGGCTCGAGCTCCCCTTTTGTGCTCTGAATTCCTGCAGCCTCCTCTGGCACCCCAGCGAGGCAGCAGAGAAATCTGAGCCCTGAGCCCTGGGAAACTTCAGAGTCCGGGGATTTGACAAATATTTGTTTTATAACAACAAACAAGGGCGAGCATTGAAGATGTGAAATATGTGCCAGCGCTGGCCCAGGAGGTTTTCCAGGGAAGGCTCCTGCAGAACCAACAATGTCATTTCTTTTTCCACTCATCGTTAGCAATCCCTGTGTCAGCACACGTTGTGCTCCTTGGCCCTTTGTTGTCAAACAAGCACTGAGGGCAAACACGCTGAGCTCAGCCATTTCTGGGGCACTGCACTTCTTGCTCTAACCCATGACAAACCCAAAAAAATATGTCAATTGTCAGAGTTTGGAGGAAGGCAGGAAAAATCCAGATGTTTGTTCTTGCAGGGCAGCTAAAAGGGGGTGGATTCTGGATCCTTTGGCACATCTGGCGGAACACAAATTTCGAGTCTGTGCCAAATCTCCTCCCTCCCTGTGCAGCTCAAGCAGCTTTTCCTCATCCCCTCTCTCAGCACTGATGGCCTTTCCTGCAGAAATCAAAATTTTGCTGTTCCAGCCTCTCAGATCTGGTGCCTGCCAGGCCAAAGGAGATTCAGCAGCTGCTGCATCAGAGGAAACATCTGTAAAATTCCCATGATGGGCTGGTTTGCTTTGCTCAGGTGTGTGAAATGGAGTTTCCATTTTTTGGTGTCCGAGAGGAAATGCTGCAGGTTGCAGCTCACCTTGGTTGTTTATTTCCCTTCTATTCTGTTTGAATTAATTCCTCGTCTCTCTGCCCTCACACAATTTTGAGCTGAAAGCAGCCCTGGACCTTTTTCCATGGGTGGTTTGCTGGGTCAGTGGGAGGATGTGAGCATCTCTTGGAAATTCTGCAATCAATTCTGCAATCTGCAGGTTGAAATGAGTTCCATCACCCTGGATCTTGATCTTGAGGGTTTTTTTGCCAATAATTATTTCTAACCTAATGGAATTCCTGTAGGGAGAGTTAATTTTAAAAGTTCATAGTTAATGCCTGGATACAGACTGCTACATCACCTTCCAGGTCTTTCTCTGGGGTATTCAGTAATAATAGTAATAGTAATGGTAATAATAATAATGGTAATAATAATAATATATATAATAATATATACTATAATATAGAATATAGAATATAGAATATAGAATATAGAATATAGAATATAATATGTTATATGTTTATGTTATATGTTATATGTTATATGTTATGTTATATGTTATATATTGTATAATATATAATATATATATTATATATTATATATTATATATTATATATTATATATTATATATTATATATTATATATTATATATTATATATTATATATTATATATTATATATTATATATTATAATTATATAATTGTATAAATATATTAATACTATATATTATTATATATAATATATTTTATATCTTTTATAAATATATTATTTTTTTATTATTATTAAGATAATTTCATCAAACTTTCTGTTTCTTTTTATTTTCGAAGGACAATTAATTCTGAATTGTTGTTTTTTGGTTTTCTGGGTTTTTTTTCAAATCACAGTAGGTATAAACCTTGGTATTCCTCTAGTTCCCAGGTGCTGCTGTTTTTATTAAAAGAACCAGAACAAAACACCCACTTGCTGCTTTTATTGACTGATACTTGGTAGGGTTCTTTATGAAGGCAGAAAAAAATGAACGGCAGATTTTCAGGTGAGCATTTTGTGTGGGACTGCCTTTCATGGCATGGTTTGTGTTTGAGCAGAGCACAAATTTCCAGTGTTTGATCCAGACTTGTGTCCAACCAAAGCAGAACCCTGTGATTCTGGCAATGCAGCCCCTGAAAAGTCACCTCAGTGAAGACATAACTGGTTATATACAATATTTCTGTATAAATTACCTCACCAAAAATACCCCACAACTCACGTTCCTTTTTTTAACAACAGTGATCTAAAACACGCAACATTTTAAATTAATTTCTGCAAAATCCGCGGTATTAAAAATGTAAATGTGAGTTTTATATGGAAGGAAATAAATTACAGGAGCTTCTGCTACCTGAAAATCAAATTGCATGTAGATGTGATTGAGACTTTGGAAAACAGGAGTCTCGTGCAGATAGATGATATTTAATGGCTCATGGAAGTCAATTTGAAGAATGATGTAAATGTCTGTCTGAATCTAAACCCCAGCATTCCAAGCAGGGCCTGGAACGCCACTTCAAAAACCTGTCAGGAAATACAAAGGTTAAGCAGGTCCAATAAATACCATGGAAGTGACAGTGGAGGAATTGGTGCCAAAGCTGCAGGGATGTGTGCATGGGATTATAATGAAATTTCTGGGAATCTCAGTGCAGGTGGCAAGTGCTGCTCTTGGACTCAGTCAGCTGCACAGAACTGCTCAGACTCAGCAAACAATTGGAAAAACCTCAAATTTTGTGTTTAAAGGAGTTCAAGTCTCAATAAATTTGGTTTTTTCTGTCATATTTTGGTTCTTCAGGCTGTCAAAAGGTGGAAATTGTGTTCTAGGAGGTGTCTCAGAGCTTGATTTCTTTGAACCACCCCTTGGGCTGTGTTCTGTTGGAGCTGGGGGTGTGAACTTGAGTCCAGAGTTCTGTTGGAAGAACTTTTATTTTTCCCTATTTTCCATCCCTCCCCGTTTCCCACCCACCCATCCCATGGCATTACAGCACCAATCCCATGCCAAGCAAGGTGAATTTTAGGGCAGAACAAAGTTATTCTTCATTTCATCCCTGATCCTGCATTCCCAATGCATGAAGAAAATTTATGCTTGAATTTCTGCCAGACCTCACTGCTGAAATGCTTTTTCTTTCTGCTTGCCTTCTCCAGCTCCCTGTAATATTATGAGCAAAAAACTTATTTTTCTTTGTGATATTTTCTAGGTAATATTTTCTAGATAAATATTTTCCATTTTCTCTGGTATTGTTTTCTTCTTTTTAATAAAGAAAAAACTGTCACTGAAACTATTTCCAGAGGAAGGGACTGTTGATATTCAGAAGCAAAGCTTTTTAAAAATAGCTTTTCTTGGCTGCCTATAAATCTTTATCATCACTAAACCCCAGTAATCAAATAAGAACAGTTAAAACATTTCAAGAAAAAAAAAAAGCCTCTCCAGCAACCTCAGTAGCTTTAATGATCTGGTAAAAGACCAAACAAATAGACACAATTATCATAAAAAAGCTATTACACAGCTTTTGTCATTGGAATTGTTTATGGGATAGAAATTAAAGTACTTACAGCCAGCAGAGGTTCCCTTTGCTCTCAGCCACTGTCCCTTCCTGCTGAGCTCAGTGAAGCCTTTGGGGCTCTTTCCCTGGCTAATGAAACCCGTCCTGGTCTCTTACCAGAGGAAAAAATCTCAATTTAGTGATTTCTTGTCCCTGTTTCTGTACCAGCTGACAATACCCAAGTGCTTGTGTCCATCTGCATCCCCAGGTATTCCTCACTGGCAACCAAATTCCTTAAAGTCTCTGGTGAGAAGGTTGATTAAAATACATATTTATATTTATTTATAAATATAAATATAAATATAAATATAAATATAAATATAAATATAAATATAAATATAAATATAAATATATATTTTATATGTATATTTATATATACATATAAATATAAATATATATACATATTTATATATAATATATACACATAGATATTTATATTTATATTTATATTTATATTTATATTTATATTTATATTTATATTTATGGATATACTTATATTATCTATATTTATTTATGGGTATATTTATATTTTAATTTCTCTATATATTTACATATAAATGATAAATAAATTATATATTTATAAACATATCAACATTTATTAATTACATATCAAAACATATATAATATATTACTATTTATAATTAAATATATTTAATAAATAGATAAAATATATTTTATATAAGGAATAATGTAATATCAATTCCCTGTTTTCAATGATAAAATAGTCCTGGGTGAAAAGCCCCAGAATTATGAATTTGTTTCAATTTAACCCTCTATGTCCTGGGGAAGGCTTTGCTTTTGGAACCCGTGCTGCCCATTGGAGTGGAGTTAAAGCTTTTCCCCTAAATTTACCCTCTAAGTATTTCTGTTCTTCTTCTAAGCAGCAAAATACCTCATAAAATATCTATTTTTACTCTAATACACACAAAGATTAACTAATTTCCCTTTTCCCAGTGCAACACATGCAACAAACTGCATTCACAGGGCAGAGGTAACTTTTAATGCGTGGATCATTAGTGGGTTTTTATTTAGCATTTTTTAACGGTTTTGCCAAATGTTTCAAGGTTTGCTCCTCTTTTTTCTGTTTCAAGTAGGTTTTCAATTCCTTTTCTTTTTTTTTTTTTCAATTTAAGCTTTTAAAGCCAAGAACTCTGTACTCGATATTTATTCCTGCTGCACTTTGCTGCCCCAAACAGGCATTTTAAAGATGGGTTTCTTTTTGAAAGAAAAGATTTGCCCCATAAATCAGCCCCCACATAAAACTCCCAAGGAACAAGTGATAGGTCAGGAAGAAATGAACCGATGGTGAGGATTTGCTCCCTGCTTGGATTTCTCCCTCTTTAACTCCAGTTTTAACAATTTTTATGCCTCCCTCTAAACTGAACTTCATTTTAACCTCTAACTGAGCTTGGGCTGGGCGTGAAAAAACCTAAAGAAAAAAGAGAGAACAAAATTCAGGTAATCCTTGGAAGACCCTGGTGCTTTTTATTGCCTCTGGGTGGAACCCTGGCATAAATAAAAATATCCTGGCTGCAGCCTTTAATGCAGAATTTATTGTGAAGAAAACCCTAGATGGATACACTAATGAAGTAACATTTGCTGCTACTAAATTTAAGGAAGGGGAAAAAAAATCAATAATTGCTGCGTTGCATCAGTGAATTAAAGAGTACTCAAGAAAAAATATGAAGTGCTCCTGTAAGTGTCAATACATGGCATTATATTGGTTTAATATTTAATACATGTAAACAAGATATAGTAAATGTAATACAAAGGGTTTTAGGACAAATAGATGGGGCTCAGTAACCAGGGATCAAAAAACCTGCCCAGGAATGTTGACATCTGTTCAAAGGTGTTGAAGATGACTACAAGAACCTGTAACTTCCTCTACACAGTTTTGAGGGAAACACAGATTTTTGGAGAGTTGATGGACAGAAATATTAATTTTGAATGTGATATAAACTAGTGGTTATAAAACGCAGAGGAAATTTTTTTTCCCCAGGAGAAAATGGAAATTGGTTTTGATATTCTGGTAAAAACCACATTATCACCTTGGTGGAGTTAAACATTCCTGTTTGTTAATGAAGTATTTGCTATAAATGGCTTTGAAATTCGCTGTATTTTGCTGGGTTGAGGTTGGGTATCTGAAATGCTGCAAAACCAAGGACTGGGCTGGAGAGATTAATTGGTATGGAGAGATTTCCATACCCAGATTTCCATTTCCATACCCAGATTTCTGCTGCTGTTGATGATTCAGGGTTGGTGGGGTCTCTTTGTCTGTCCCTGTCCTTTGTATCTGCCCTGTCCTGGGAAGATTCATCATTCTCTCCTCGTTATTTCCCTGAAGAGCAGCAGGATGAGGGAAGTGTCTCTGGGGAGGAGGCAGCTCTGAGGAGGAAGGAGCTGCAGGATTATTATCAGCAAAAAACCCCCCAGAGTGAACTCCTGCTCCAGGGTGAGCAGACACTGCAGGAGAAATCAGCTGAAGGTTGAGAAAAACAAATCTCAAAAATCCTTTCACGCCTTGCAAGGATGTCACCAACTCTCAGGGACACACAGATGGAATTTCCCTTTTCCATTCTTCCCAGAAGGGCCCTGAGGACAGGTTTCCATTTGCAGCAGGCACAGGAGAAGTGGATGATTTGCTCAGTGAGGATCTGCAATAGGAGCAGAGGAGATGATGCCTGATGGTTTCCAGATGACGAGTGGCAGCAGATATTCCTGCCCTGGGCTGGGGGCTGTCAGGTTCTTCAGGACAAGGAGCAGGGCTTGGCTGGAGAGAAGCAGAAAGGTGAGAAAGGGCCCGGGGAGAGTGGCAGGGGGAGAGGAGAGGCAGACAAGGTGTTGGATGAGGTGAGGATGCTCTTTCTCACCTCTGCTAGGGGGGCTGTGAAAATGAGAGTGAGCAGAAATAGGGAAAGGTGAGAGATTTCCATGGAGCCTCTTCCCATCCCAGGGATGGCAAACTGGGGTGGCAGCAGCAGCCATGGCAAACTGGAGGTAGAGTGGGGAAGAGGTTTTACAGTGACTTCCGTGATGATTTATTAAAAAAAATACGGAGCTTGACCTAGTACTGATATCCAACTATGAGGGACAAAAACTCTCTAACAGTTTAAAGTGTGTGTTTATTGTGGGACAGCTCCCAAATACACACCTCAATTTACAGGTGATCACAGAGTCCTTTTATCTACACAGGTATTGAATACCCAAAATACAAATGCATATTGATAACTTTGGTACATCCCATTCCCAATATGGATATTGATCTAGTAGTGATATCCAAAAACTCTCTGACAGTTTAAAGTTAGAAAGTGTGTGTTTATTGTGGGACAGCTCCCAAATACACATCACAATTTACACGTGATCACAGAGTCCTTTTATCTATAAGTATATAAGAGTATATAAGAGTACACAAGAGTATCTATAAGTATATGAGAGTATTGAATACCCAAAATACAAATGCGTATCGAAAACTTTGGTACATCCCATTCCCCACTTCGTATGGTAATTAGTTCAAAAGCTATTAAGCATGGTAATTAGTTCAAGAGCTATTAAGCATGTGTAGTTTGTTCCTTGAAATGGGTCGGTGGTCCCTTTCATGGGGAGGGGTCCCAAAATGAGGAAGTAAATGAAGTCTTCCTTGTTCTGACCTTTCCACCTTTTCAATGCAAATATGACAAATGAACCCTTGGCAGAACTCCCATTCCCCATCTTTAATTGGTTTCAGAACAGAGGAAGCCACAATTGTCTTCTGTTCCTAAAAGCTATTTACCAGTTTCTATACTCTTCATTATGAATCCAGCTAACCAAACATTGTGTTGACAAGCAATCAATTATTAGTTAACTGCTAACTCTTAACTTCATCAAGGCCTACCCATTTATGTTAATTAACTCCAATAAATCTTATCTCCAGCTAAAATCTTAGCTCCTCTAAAATCTCTAAATTCCTTAAAGCTTTTGTCTCAGTGAGCTGGAGAGAAGCTTGATAAGGGGATCCATGTTTACCCCTGAAAGAATTCCCTACCAAGGTTATTGACACAGAAACCAAGAAAGAAAGAAGGATAAATAAGAGAAACCTGCAACTGCCTGTTCCAATGAGCACTTTGTTTGTCTCTCGTGACCAATGAGTAAAGTGTAAATGTATGAGCTTTGTAAGAATGAATAAAAAGCATGCATGCTAGAATAAAACCTGTTTGAAGTCTTCTGGAAATGGAGTGTGCTGCTTTGTATTGTCTCCATCTCAACTAGGACAGAAGAGGAGGTGGATTTTGGTGAAATGCAGAGAAAGCAGAAGAGAACGAGACAGCAACATTGGAAAATCAACATTTTGCTCTCTTTGATCTTTGTGAATGTCCCCAAAACCACACATTTTATCATCTTATCCTCATCTCCCCTGCTATTCCCCTGCCTTGGCAAGCACAATATAAGATTTTTTTCTTTGTTTATTTGTTTTAAAGAGTTTCAGCTGGAACACTCAAAATGCTCTTTTGAGTCCAACCTTGATGTGGCTGTGATGGTTTTGGCTCTTGGGGTGGGGAGCTGAGGGTGCTGCAGGTTGAGCTGGGAAGTGCCTGCCATAGCAGCTCTCCAGCCTCTCCCCATTGATTAAGGCTGTGCTGTTTGATTAAGTGCAGCAAGGAGATTTTAACTTTAATTTTTCATCTGTAATTCACTCAAATATCACTGTGTGCTGTATTATGTAGGATATACTTGCACACATATTCTAAATCTATGGAACAGGCACTATTGAACAGGGAAACAGTGGAAAAGAAAAACTGGAGAAACAGACACAGAAAATGAGGAATTTGAATAATTTTTTTCTAGGAGGAGTTGCATGGCACAGCCGTGAAGTACAAGGCCACTGAAGATCTCTTTTAAATGTAAGCATCCGAGATAAATCTTAAAAAAAAATTCTTTTTTCTTCCTTCTTTAAATGAAAAAACCAAAACCTTCATTTTGATAAAAATGCTTCACCCTGTGATCTGAAATAATTTGCTCTGTTAGTCCTCAGTGTATAATATTTTTGGGGGCTCCAGCTGGAACTTAGTAGTGAAGCTTTTCCGCCTGAAATGAGAATTTTGTGTTAGGTGAAATTTGCATGCATTTGTATTTGAGTTTGTTTCTAACTTGTGTCAGACACACCTGAAACACCAGGTCAGCAAACTTGTAATTATCTCACAGGAACAAAGAACTGGCTTGTAGCAAACATCATCCTTTGCATAGCGATGAAGAAATAAAAAAAAGAGAATGGACTTGAGAGGTTTGAACTGGTCTAAATATCAAATCAAACTCCTTTAATATGTGGACTGTGTTCCTTGATTTTGGGGAAACATCCTGGAAGCTAAAAGTACCAAAATCGGCTCTTGGGTGAGTTATCCTCATGTGCTCAGCTGAACATCTGGTTAGTAACTCTTCTTATCAGTGAAAATATCATTTTCTTGAAGTTAAGGGAGCTTTGCAGTCTTTTCCCAGGGATTGGTATTCCATCATCGTGCTGGTTTTGTGTTAATTGATTTTTGGTGAGGACAGAAGATCTCGCCCCAGAGATGTTCCTAGTTTGCATAAAATCTGACAGCAGCTCTCTTCTCCTCAGGACGTGGCAGAGGAGAGTTGGTGATTCTGGAAGACAAATATGGGCAGCACTGATTGGTGAAAATGATTGATAAATGGGGTGGGGAATGGCAACAAATGTGGGACACAGAACGGCAGAAACAAATGTTCAGATTTAGAGTTCTGTCCTCAGAAAGTCCCTGCCTGTCAAAGAGGCAGAAATAAATTATGAGAATGTTGGCATTTGATATTTCCAATGGCAGGGGTGACATTCAGGAGATGGATGTTGGGAAGTCTCTGCCCACAGCGGGTTTGTGCAGCTCTCCAGGAATGGGAACTGGACCCAAACAGGGCTTGGAGGCTGCAGAGGAGGAATTTTCTGAATTTTCTGCTCCCTGGAGCCTTGGCTGGTCACAGCCTGGGGCGCAGGGTCCTGTTTGTCACACACATGGCCTGAGTGCCTCTGGTGCCACCTGGGAACAGCCAGGCAGAGCAGTTCAGGGACCTGAGCATTTATCTCAGAACTTTAATGGTTTAAACTCAAAAACTGACCTGGATCTGCCTCTCTTGACACCAGAAGCAAAATTTCCATGGATTCTCATGGAGCTGCATTTTATCCCCACACTCCTGGTACCTTTTCCTTCTGTGCTTGAGCTGAGTTTTAGAAAATAAATCTATATTTTATTTTTCCCCCTGAAGCTTTTCTTTTCTTAGCTGACATAAGACCAATATGAAGAGAATCTGGCTCCTGGTGGCCTCACGCCCCATCTCATCAGGGTAATCATTTTTGTTCCTAATTTCTTGTATTTTTTAGTCTGCATCTGACTGTCATTTTTTGTGTGTGTGCAGGCGAAAAGCTTTGTTTATTTGAGTCAGAGACTCCCTGAGGTTGGAGAAGACATCTGAGATCAACAAGTCCACCCATTAACCCAGCACTGCAGGTCCACCACTGAGCCCTGTTCCTAAGCACCACATCTACATTAATGCCTTCGAATTTGGAAATAACTAATGAGCCAAAATAACATAATCCCTTATCATAGGAGTTCTTTTTCTCTTATTATTTTATGGAAGGAAAACAACGGAAAGGTCAGAAAAATTCAGCATGTCCTAAGCTGATGTTGGATGGTTCATTTTTTGAGTTACAATATTTAAACGTCAAGCGTCCACAGGAGAAATAAATTATTCATTATAATTAGAAAAATGCAACTTGAAAAAAAAAATCATTTATTGGTGACTAAGCAGCATATTCGGTGAGAATGTTTCTTCTTTTGTACAATAGCTGTGTACTTTGAGATAATGTTCTAATTAACCTAATTGCAGCTATTGTGTTGAACTGTAGGTTGAGATCCAAAGTGTCATGGCAACATGGAGAAAAGCTCTGTGAGCCTCTGCTTTCTTAGTAGAGTCTCAAATATAGCTCTTTATTCTAGGAAATAAGGAGGTAAATCTCCTTAACAAGATAAAACTTGAACCAAGAAAGAATTTTCCCCTTTGCACTTGATGGTAAAGCATAAATTAAGGATTTCTGCTTCAATTTAATTAGCATAAGCCATCATAATAATGTACCCCGTAAGTGTTTGCTTTTTCTGTCTCGAGCAAACCTCCTGTGCTCAAGAGATTTACTGTAAATCATTGAATATTAATTTCTAGGATTTTATTGAAGAACATTTTACAAAGTTGGCTTAGGAGAGAGAACAATCATTTTCTTTCCTTAGCAGGCAAGATCTCATTTAATACAGTGATATTAACTAAAAGGGACTCCATGAAATGCTGCTCCAGTTTTATGATCTGGCTAAACTCCGGAGATTTCTGGGAGAGGGAATTTCAGAAAATAGGAAGGGGATGTCTCAGCAGAGTCTGACTCAAATGCCTGACGATATTAAATCTCTCAGTTCCCTGCAACTCATGTGATCTTTCATTTCATTAACACCTGTAATGCTAATTAGCAAACTGCTTCTCAGTTTAATTCATAGAAATAAACGATTCCATACAGGCTGAGTAATGATTGCACAAGTGCCATAAATTCAGAAGAGAGCTTGGCATGAATCAAGATCACAGTTCAGGGCGAACAAACTTTATAAGTTTAAGACATAATGGATTAGAGTCTATTTGCACTCTGCTGCTCTGGTAATATCATCAAAGCAAAGGTTTTTACTGCATGCACTGTTTCCCATAAATTAAAAGCCTTGCCTAATATCTACTGGTCATTCTCCACATCTGGGGGTTTGTTTGGGTTTTGGGGGGGCTTTTTCCTGTTTGTTTGGGGTTTTATTTGTTCATTTGTTTGTTTGTTTTCTCCCTGAGGAGCAAAGTTCACCCTTGCTGGACTCCATTTCCTCTGGCTCCTCGTGTCTGTGCTTTCTGGAGAGCTCAGAACAACCTCCCAACCAAATTAAACTTTCATGAGCTTCCCTGCAGCCTGTCATTAACTGATTTTGGAAACAAATATTTACGAGGTCCATTTGGTTCCCATATGTTTGCCTGGGAAACTGGGCAGCTGGGAGAGACCTTTTGCCAAGACCACTTGTGCTGTCCAGAGCCCTGCTGGGACACCGGGGCTTGACCTGAACTGATTACTGGAATTTTCTGCTTCCAAACATCACTTTCCCATGGATTCCACTTCCCAGTGTAGCTACAACTCTTCTTTTCACAGATAAAAGCCTCCAGGAAAATATGTCCTTAACCCAGGAGTTCATTTTGGGTGACTGGAAAATACAGACCAGAAAAAGAAATGTGACAATCTGGAGTTTTTTTCTTCCCTCCTCTAAAATCCAGCCCAAACAGAAACTTACAAGCATACATAGCATATATTGGCTTCCTAAGAAATACAAAATGATAAAAATACAAGGGATTTTCCCCTGGAATTCTGGAAATATCCTTAATTCCGTACACATTAGGAGACTATTCCACTTATTGTGGCAGATTTTTGATAAAATAAAGGCCAAATATTTATCCTGGTGTTACAACAGTTATTCACAACATATTTGCCAAGCTTTTGGTGATGGCATTTCACATCCAACTGTTTCATTTGTGGAAACAAGGAGCTGGAGACTTGGATTTCCACCTCTGCCATCGGTGAGCACAAGCGCAACTTTTCCAAGGAATTTTGTGCCCATAAACTTTTCAATTTGCCAAGGAAAGCTGGCCAGGAGGAAAATGCAGCTGAAATACGAGTGCAGAAGTGGTGACCAAAGCAGCACTGCCTGCTCCACTGCACTTAATTTCCTTTGTGAGACTTTAGGCACTTAAAGTAAATCCCAAACCAAGCGGTCTCCGCTTCTCGCCGGCTGCTGGGAAAGCTGGAACACTGGTTCTGGCTTTTATGAGCTCCACTATAAATCTCAACGAGTCCTCCATGAATAAAATGAATTGCAGTCTCCAAAGTTCTCTCTTTTTGCTGTAAATCGAACTGGTACCTATTTCTAAACTTTTTTTTAATTCCCCTCCCGCACCTAAGTGAAAATGTTTTCTCTAAATAGTTGTAAGTGCTTAAGAGAATATGTAATTTTATACTTCCTAAACCCCCTTTCGTCAGAACATAAGAGGTCCACAGAGATTAAGGATTCAATTTAAAAGTAATCAAATACTCATTTTTCCTATGAATATTTAGACCAGTCACTTGCCAGAACTCACACCTGAATCTGTCAAATCCTGGGGGTTTTTCCATAATTTTCCCTCCATCCCTGCTCATTCACAGAATGGTTTTTTCAAGCTCTGACTGCCCAGTCTAATCAAAAAACACACAAGCAGAACCAAAGGTTTCAAGAGCAGCAGAAATCCGATCCCAGCCCTGAACTTCTCCATCCCTCTCAGCCCTCAGAGGCCAAAGTGAATTCCAGGAGTCAGGAGCAGCATTTTCTGTCTGGGAAAGGCCCAGAAGCTGATGCTGCAATTTGTCACCTCCATGCCCATAACTCACCTGGAGCTTTCCTTTGTTTCTCCCTGAGACCCATTCTGGAAGCAACAGCAAACCCAAAAATGTAACCGGCCCAAATTCAAAATTCATTCCTTTAATGCAATGAAAACATTCCTTTTTGTTTTTTTTTTTTTTTTTTAAATGCTCACCAATTTTTTTGCCTGTGGGGGTTGCCAGGTCCTCAGTTCCCGTGCTGTGCTGAGGTGTTGCAGTGCCTGAGCCGCTGGGAGTTCTTTTCTCCCCAGCAAACCTCAAGAGCTGTTTTGCTGATTCTTCTCCCGCGTGCCAGCGCTCCTCATTCCTTGTCCCAACGACATCTTTACACCGACACTTCCCCCCAAGCTGTCACCTTACTCATTTCCTCCTCTCTCTTGCCTTGAGGAACATGATAAACATGTAGACAGTGCAGGTTTCTAGCTTTTGTTTCAATTTCCTTAATCTGCTTGGTAGAGTTGTCTCGAGTTTTATCTGGCCAAAGCAGGTATCAATCTCTTTCTTATTATGTTTTAAAAATAAAACTATTTTTAAAAATAGACATGGGATATTATAACGATTGGATAAAATTATTTTATTTTAATTTTATGTTAATTTTATTATTTTCATAATTGTAATATAATTTTTAATTTTTATTTTTAATTTTTTATTTTTATTTTTATTTTTTTTTTATTTTTATTTTTATTTTTATTTTTATTTTTATTTTTATTTATACTTTATTTATTTTTTATTTTTTATTTTTGTTTTATTTTTATTTTATTTTTTATATTTCTAGATATATATATTATTTTATTTTTATTTTATCTTGTTTTATTTCTTAAAAAAATTTATTTTTATAGTTTTAAAATTTAATTTAATTTAATTTAATTTAATTTAATTTAATTTTATTTTATTTTACTTTCCATTGGCCTTTCAGACCATCCAGTCTGACCTCTAAATAGCACAACCAACACTTTTGGCTCAACACTGCAGATCTAAACCTGATCTCTCCTGAAAATGCCTGGGTTATCTTAGAGAATCCAAGGAATGAAATACCTTTAAGACCCCCAAACAAATTAACAACCAACAAATGCTGCGATTGAGGCTGCAAACTTTTAAATTCTCCTCCCACCAAGAAATATTCTAATATTTCTTGTGGAGTTCTGCAGAGATATTTTTGTTAGATTTTCCCACCAAATTTTCATTAAGGTGAACACTTCTTCCCTTTGTAGATCTCCTCCTGCAATAATTCCTACTGCTCTGAAATTCTGCTGCTGGTTTTAATCCTTTCTGTTGCTCAGTTCCCTCTCAGAGGAAGCGTTCTCTGCCCTGCTGCTCTCCTGCTCACTCACCTTTCTTTAAACAAACATTTGCTTTCCTCTTCTTCCTGCTTGGTGGCTGCAGTGGTTATCGCAAGAGTAATACTCTCAAAGCAAGAAAATAAAAATTAATTCATGCTCAAGTTTCTTCAAAGGTCAGGAAGAATCCAAAGAAAGCTGATGGGAGCTGGGGGTCTAATTTACCTGTCTTGAAAATCCTGGCCACAGGCAATATTATTATTATTATTATTATTATCTATTAAGGAGCAGGAACATGAGTCAGATCCTTTCCACCACAGGGAGATTTCTTTTGACCACAGTAAAAAAAAGGAACCAGTAAAAGAAAAAATCCCCAGAAGTATCTCAAACCTTATCTTGGCACATATGAGTCAGAGACAACGAAAGCTCTGAAAATAGAACGATTTGTAGCAGATAAGAAATATTTCAGGTTAATGAAACATAAAAAACAAGAAAAAAGGAGGGAGATATGGAGTTTGTAATGTTGGAATCGATGATGCTTTGAAAAGACATAAAATTTATCTAGTGCAAGGAAAAGTTGTGGGTACAGTTAGGAGGAGATGGCAGGTGGAAGAACAGAGAGAGAAAGGTTAAAGGAAAATATGAGAAAGCATGAAAATAAATATCCAGCTGTATTTTACACAGGTGTGCAAAGACATTGTATATCCTTATTCCCTCCATAGTACCAGAAATACTGCCAAATCTTCAGAAATATCACTGATTAGTTATTCACTTAAAATGTTGCCTTTTAAAAAGGTATTGCTTTGCACATGCATTGATATGCAGTATTTTTGCAAACAGGTATTTTGCTGCAAGTCTTTAATATTTAATTATTTTTTCAAGAGGTGCTTGTTGCTGTTTCACTCAACCAAAGATCCCACCAGGATTTAAATCCTTGTCCCGTGCTTTGCGTGCCAAACAAGGAGGAAATGGCCTCAATTTCTGCCAGGGGAGGTTTGGATTAAATATTAGAAAGATTTCTTCATGGAAAGGGTTGCAAAGCATTGGAACAGGGTGTGCAGGGAAGCTCTGGAGATGTTTGAAAATGTGTGGATTGAGGACCTGGTTTAGTGGTGGTGGGTGGTTGGACTCCACCTTAAAGGTCTTTTCCAGCCTTAATTATTCTGTGCATGGTTTCAGGGTGCTGGTGAGGGCAGGGCAGCACAGCCAGGGATTTTCTCAGTGTTTTGTGAATTTTTTTGTGGATCCCTTTGGTATCAGCTTCGCTGCACCTCTGAATTCACACCCAGAACTCTCAGGGTGCCTTGAGGCTGCCCATTATCTAAACTCACCCAGTGCCTCCCCCGCAGCATCAATTCAGGTGAATCACAAAGCTGCTGAGCAGGTGGAGTTTTTTCCCTCCCATAAAATAAAGAGTGTGTCATGAAAATGCATTTTCAGTCCACGTGGAAAGCCAGGCTGATGTTGTAAAGTGCTCCTGCAAGGGCTGGGAAGGCGCTGCAAAGCCTCTGGTGAAAGTGGGAGGAAAATCAAACTGCTGAGCATCACAGATCAGCTCCAGAGAGGGAATTCATGCCTCTGATTACAGATGAAGTTGTCCTACACTGAGATCCAAGATTCAAAGCCTATTCCCCAGTGAAGCATCCTGCCCACAGCTGCTGTCTTAAGGATTAAATGGAGTTCTGGTTTATAGAAAAAAAAAACCCAAATAGAATTTTTCCATTTGCTTGAAAAACTTCTCCATGGTGGCTGTGGAAAAATATATATTTCATATATTTATAATTATAAATATAATATAATTTCATAATATATTTTATATTATAAATATTATATAATTATAAATATAATTCATATTTTTAATATATTTATAATTATAATGAGATGTCATTGCTGATATAGAGCTGGGTTTATATTTCTTATTCAAGGAAGCACAACCTGTTTCAGTTCTAAGCAAGAGTCATACTGATTGCATTTATCCAGCAAAAAAATTCAAAGGGAAAATCAGCATTTTCGTCCTCCTCCCCAAAATAGTACCTGAGTGTGCCTGATCAGCCTAGGAAAAAGGTTTCAAAGTTAAAGACCCTTCAAGGACATCCAGAAATGGACTTTGTGTCATTAAAGTGTTTCTCTGGTTTTCCAGTCACTGTAATTCAAAGACACTCATTCCATGAAGGTTCAGCAGTAAAAGATTTCCTCCTCCAGGACTCTGAAATGTTTTGTTCTGCTGCAGTCCAAAAAAGACTCTGTGGAAATCTGAGCTTTTACTTAAAGAAACAAAAAAGAAATCCAACTGCAAGTCCAAACATAGACACAAAAAAAACCAAACATGCTTTCAGCAAAAAAAGAAAATAATTTTCTTTGTATTTATATATTGTAAAAAGTCAGATACCTCTGTTCAGCAAGGTAATTCAATCAGATTTTGGATTCTGCATCTGTTTTATTTATCTATCCATTTATCAATATTTAGAAATGACATTTATTTGGGGGAAAAAGAAAAAGAGCCTCAAAACTGAGGTGATCTTTTTTACTTCAGCAGAACAGCCAAGAACATTATTAAAACATTGTTTGAACATTATTAAAACAGTTTGAAATGTACCCTTATCTATTTTAACTTGCCCAAAACAGAATTTTGTGGGGAAATCTCAAGAGATTTCTGCAATTTTCCAGCAGTGGGTGAATTCCCCATCCCTCAGACTCGCAAGGAATTTTTGCCCTGTGTCAACCTGCAAGTTTTGAGTGTAGTTCTGCCACATTTGCAAAATAAATTCAACAGAATCTTCCACACATTTGGAGGAAAGGACAGAGAATTTCCTGCCTTTTAAACCACTGGGGAAGGTGAGAACCAGCCTGTCCACAGGAATATGAAGTGCTGAAATACACAATTAGGAGAGATGTCTCAAATTTTAATTGAACAATGCCACACTGTCACCAGCAGCTTAAATGCAGTCCTGTAATGCCATTTGCTATAAACCATGTCAAAATGAAAAATAGGTGTGAGCTGACGTGTGGGGTGTCTGAGATCTCTGTGCTGCTGATGGATGTTCCTCCAGAGCTGTCAGGTACATAAACTACAGAGGTGATTACCCTGTAATTAAATTCAACTAATAAAGGATCAGGGGAACAAAACGTGGGGCAGGACCTGTGAAAGCAAGAGCAAGTGTTGGCTTGGTGATTCTTCTGAAGCAATTTAGGTTTAATAATCATAGTGAATGCTTGTCTCTGGTGCCAGATTTGTGTTTTCTGCGGGGCAAAGCAGCCCTTTCCTGTTTCCCCCACATTTTCCCCCTCACAGTGTCACATCACACACAGGTTTAGAGCTCCTTGGGAACTGGGAGGGACTTTGGCAGTGCTTCTGCAAATGATGACTCAGGTTTGGCTTATGTTTCACATTCTGTGCTGCTTTAGTGTGTGGGTCTGGGTTCACATTATGGGATGGTGAGTTCTGTGCACAGAGCAGGGAGACAAAACAATTCCTGCTCCAGCTGGGCACCAAGGACAAATGACCCAAATCTCAGCCCAAGAGCACAAACACCGTGGGCGGAGAGAGAAAAACAAGCAGGGTGGGACTGCCGGGGCTAAAGCTGGAATGGGACAATGAACTGCAAGGTGCAAATGGAGCAGAACTGATCCCAGGGAGAGACCCCGGGAGCGCTCGTGCATTTTGGGGCCATTTTGGTTCATCTTGGGTGCAGCCCTGGCTGGGCTCTTGTGCTGCCCAAGGTGGATCCATGGAGGAGATCCTTTGGATAAATCCCTGCTTCATTCTGGGACTCTGCCCAGCCTCTGCTCCAGGGCAGCCTGCACAAGGCATCACTAAAAATCCCCTCTCCAGCCCCACAGCAGCTTCACCTCCAGCAGGGCTTTCTCTGGGAGCAGACACACATTTCCTCCCAGCTTTCAGATTCCAGCCCCATTTCCAGTTCACTGGACCCCACATCACTTCAGCAGAGCTCTCTCTGGTTTATTTCAGCGCAGCCAAAAAAGCCAAACAAGTGCTGACATCCCAACTCAGGATCCCAGGATCGGGAGTATTTCTTCTCTCCCACACCCTTCATCTTGCATGAGTTTAATTTCAAAGAAATCTGAACACAGGTACAAAAACAATAATGATGAAAACAAAAAAAAATCAGTCTGCTTGAAATTCTTCAAGGTTTGAACACGCCGCATTGAATATTTCCTCCTGTTTATTAAGAGATAATAGCAAATGGAATTTGTTAAATCACTTCAAATAACATTCTTAGTAAAGAAATTAGCATTTCTTTCATCAAGCGCATTTTCTATTATTTACCAACTCATAGAGTTAATTTTAATAAGCCAAAAGCAATTAATACTTATAGTAAATTGTTCCCCCTAAATTCTGGATGGAATGCAGCAGACCTTTACTAATTCACATTTTACTAATCCTCACGCTTTCTAACACACAAGAGCCTCTCCCTTCACCTCCGGCCTCTTTGCAAAGATTGAATATCATAATGTTTCAGTGACTTCTTAGACTGGTGGAATCTCATTATTTATACAGCATAAATAATTAAACGAGACCCTCTTTTTAAAATTAAATGAGCCATGATTTCTGAACTGGGTTAGGAATTGTGCCAGGAGCTGATTCCCTCTCACAGGGAATTCAGTGTTCACTGACCTCTGGCTCTGAGGCCTCACAATCGAAGGTCACCACACAGAAAATGGACAGAAGGGTTCTCAGGATTTTTCCCTCCCTCCCCATTCTCTTGGAAGCCCAAAGTCCCAATTTTTGGGTGAATATATGTCCAGGTGGTTCTGCTGCTCTCCAGGCATTCCCATGTCACCCAGTGCTCCTCGTGGAAACCTCAATTTATCAGTATCAGATTTATAAATACCAATTTTTCACTTTTCCCCCTGCTCTTCCCACTGCCAGTCCACCATTCAGCAGAGCCCACAGCCAAGGCTGATGTGGGGAGTATTTCCAATAGTGATTCCTGCCCTTTTTGATGAAATTTTGCTAAAATTTGCTAAAATTTTGTTTTTGATGTCTCACCAATGCCTTTTCCATGCACATTTAAAAATATGAAAAAAAATAAATCTACACTTTACCCAAGTCCTTTGCCCATGGCGGCACACGGGCAGAGAGGGTGTTTAGTTCTGCAGGGCAAGCTGGAAAATTGAAATGCATGGCTTGTTTTAAAGCTCACAGAGTAATATTTGAGTTACCTGACTAAATCTCTGCATAATCCCCTGGTGATGACAGTCAGAATTTCTCAACTCTAAGCTGTCTGTGTTAACACACAGAAATCCTGATTAGCCACACAGACTCTTGGAGGGGCAGATCCAAACAATAAGCCAGGTTTTGGAAAACTGTTTGTAGGGAAATAAATAAATCATGCTGCCTTCAGCCCTCCCTGCAGCCACTTGGGCTGGGGGTTTGGGACTGAAAAACACCCATAAAATAAAAATATCTGTCCCAAAGGTGGGTAATGTCTCACGGGCAACATTCACCAGCGTCCAGGACTGGGCATTACTGAATATTGAAGGTGTGAATATGCTTCAGCTGTGCAGAGAAAACTCCAAATGAATTCAGTTTGGATTACATGCGTGTAATTACAGTGGCTTGGCCTCTCTGTGCATGTGTTAGCTGCAAACAAATGAGATTTGTTTGATGTTTCACGTTGCACCACGGATAAAAGATCTGTAGCAAAGAGCAAACCTATCGCTTTGATCCCACGTTGAAACACAGGGATGCAGACTGAGGTCTAAATCCAATTCTCAGGCTCAAGGAAACTCTTCTGATCATAGCACTGGCTGAAGGAAGGGTTTATATCTTGGGGTTGTTAATTATTAAAAAAAAAAGGAGTGAGAAGTATCTATTTTTGCTTAAGTAATTACTCTCTCGCATTGTGGTCAGCAGTGCAGATTCAGAGATAAAAACAACCTCACCAAACTCAAACACAGGGGCTGCTACATTTAGAGAAAAAAACCAATCACCCTTCTCCTGTTCTTTATTATGGAGGGTGGATTGCATTTAATCAGCCAAACACTGACGCATTTCAAAGCCAACAGAATGAAAATCCAGACCTTATTAACATTTATTTGGATGGAATTTTTGATCTTCACAGCAATAGCTGCACACCTTAGAGAGCAGAGAGTGTGAAGAAAATCAGTTCATAAAAAGTATAGAAAATGTAGCAAATTGGAAGAGCACTGATAGAAAAAAAACCCCAAACCAGCCCCCAAATCCTATTACTTATCTTTTTTTTTCCTTAAATGAAAATGAGATTAGGTTTGAGAGGGCATAAATTTACACTTATTGAAAGTGGGTAAACTTGATAAAGAGCCAAAAGATCAGAACAAGATTGCTAGACCAGCTTAGAGTTTCAGAAATAATATCTAAGTTAAATGTATAAAGCAATTAGAGAATAAATGTTTTTGTTACCTTCAATTCATTAAGTTACTAAAACACATCCAAAATAGAATAACATAATTACTCTGGGAGATCAATGGGAACTGTTTCCATTTGAGAACTGATTGTTTTAGCCTTCTGGATAGCCAAATTAAACACAAGAAATAGATCAGCAAAGCGGATATTTTTAGATTTAAAGATCCCCAGGGAAAGACAGGAAGTGTTAAAGAAATTAACAACAGATTTTTTGTCATTCTTTCAGTTCAAAGGAGACTAAAGGCTGGAAAGGTGACTCAGGTGAAGGTGTCATCACATTTTTTCAAGGTTTCAATTTATCCTGTTTTAGCTTCTCTTTTTCACTCTCCTTTCCTAAGAAATTACACTTCATCCTTCATATTACCTGAAGAAGCAAAAAATATCAATATAGTGAAATAATAATGATTTTTCTTGGCTGGGCTCTTTATGTATGTGAAAATCTGACATTTTGGCTATTAAGATGAATTATCATCGTCATGAAAGTATCATACACATGAAAATTACAGTTATTCAACAGTTTATGTCAAGCCTAATGGCAGAGGAAAGTGTTTATGTGTGAACATCACATAAAGCTGAAGCGAAGGCTGAATCCTCTTCAGGGAGGTCGGGGGCCGTGGTGGCAAATTCCTGTGAAAATGAGAAAAATCTTCAGTTCCCTCAGGGCTTGGGGAGCTCTTCATAAAACCAGAGTGGTTTGCGTTGGAAGGGACATTAAAGATCACTCAGTGCCACCCCTGCCATGGCAGGGACACCTTCCACTGTCCCAGGTTGCTCCAAGCCCTGTCCAGCCTGGCCTTGGACACTGCCAGGGATCTCTGGGCACCCTGCCCACCCTCACAGCCAGCAATTCCTTCCCAATATCTGATCTTTCATGATTCCTGCCCCTTTTTTACTCCTGTGCTCTGTTGGAACCCAGGCTGCCAGGCACTGACCCCCAAGAGAACGCTGCATTGACCCGAGGCCATGAAGAAGCTTCCAGAATGGAATGATGGAACTGGGATTGTGGGTGTGGAGTTTGAATAGAAGTGTGTGATATCACAGGGTGGGAAACTTAGAGTTTAAGGGTTTAGAATATAGTAATAGATATAGAGCAAGATGGAGGTTTTAGGGTGGAGGCTGGTCCTTCTTCTCCACCTTCTCCACCTTCTTCTTCTTCTTCTTCTTCTTCTTCTTCTTCTTCTTCTTCTTCTTCTTCTTCTTCTTCTTCTTCTTCTTCTTCTTTCCTTCTTCTTCTTCTTCTTCTTCTTCTTCTTCTTCTTCTTCTTTTCCTTCTTCTTCTTCTTCTTTTCCTTCTTCTTTTCCTTCTTCTTCTTCATCTTCTTCTTCTTCTTCTTCTTCTTCTTCTTTTCCTTCTTCTTCTTCTTCTTCTTCTTTTCCTTCTCCACCTTCTTCTTCACCTTCTTCTCCATGGGTTTGGGTGGTTTTGTGTCATTGGATAAAAAGTCCCCATTGTGGGCCATGGGGGGTTGGTTATTGGGTTAAAAGTAAAAATAATTGAAGTGTCATTTCTTAATTGGACAGTTTATCCTTAAAAGGCCTTGTAGAGAGAGATGGGGCTCCATTTTTAGTTTGTTGGAGTGAAGTCCTGCAGAACTCAGGGTTTGTGAGACTGTGACATGGATAAGAACTAACAAACATCTGAGCCCAAACAAGAAATACCATCTCACACATTTAATCCTGACCTTGGCAAAAAAGAAGTTAAGACTCTACAGTGCTCCTTCAGCTTTCTGGAAAGTTCTTCCCCTGTTCTTCCCTACTTCAGCATTCATCAAAAGGAAGCAAAGGAGTGGGGGGAATGCTGGGCTCAAATTATCTGTTAAAGTAATTTTAATTATTGTTGTATCAATGTTGTCTTCAGAGTCTGACATCCCTCTGTCCCACAGGACTAAGTGAATTCCCACAAGCAAAATCATCCTGATCTGTAGGGATCAGAGTCAAACTGCAGAATTTTGGCCAGCAACATAAACAATATAGACAAGACAATAAACATGTGCTTGTATGGGCACATTACAGCATTTTAGGACCTTCACCACATTTTCATTTCCTACAGAACTCCTCTGTCCTACCACATCCATTCTCCAAAGAAGAGGACCCAATGGGAATAAGCACAATACCAATTTTTCTGAAATAAAAATTCAATGTACAACTGATGCAAAGACCACTTTAGGACTGAGCATAAAGAGCAGGAATATTTGCTCGGTCTTCTCCAGGAATAACTTATAATAGCAAAGGATCTACTTTTTTTTTTTTTTTTTTACAGATTACTCAGCTGTTCTCTCACTCATTTACAGCCACATTTTTTTCAATCATTTGGTCACCAAAACCACAAAAATATTTTGTCTTTTCAGGGCCATGTCAGCCCTTGTTTATCCCTCCTGATACTTAATTTTGAAGTAAACCAGCAAATCTCTAATTAAAAAAGTCAAAACGCGTGATTAATTACAAACCAAGAGTATTTTGAAAGCAGGAAAGAAAATAAACAACCGTGTAAAGTGAACAGATGGGATTACAAACTGAATTGCCATAATTAGCATTGTGAGGCTGATAATTAGTTATTAGAATAACAATACATGTCTAATACTAATATGAGATAACCCAAATGTGGTTATAGGAACAGAAGGATGAAGTAAACTTGGAAGGGTTTGGAGCATGAAGTAAACTTGGAAGGATAATTGCAGCTGGACTTCCTGCTAATATTGAGATTTGACTTGTGAGGTTCTTGTGGAGATAAATTCTGATTTTTGTGGACAGAACCCCGATTTCCCAGGTTTTAAAGCAGAAAATGCCCTGCAAAGTCTTTATTGAAGGCTTTTGATGGCCCTGTACAATTTCTCAGAGATCTAAAGTTTTCTGTCAAACAACATATAACTTTCTGGTCTATTTGATGAGTCTAAACCTGGCTTTAGGGGGGGATTTGGGATCTAAGAACTACCTGCAGATATAAAGCAGGAGATGCTTGGAAATCTGTCTGTATTGAAAACTGGCAGAACTGGCTCTAAAGAAGACTGTGAGCAAGTGGAATGGCCTTTAAATGTTGAAAAGGACATTGATCTCCTTAATTCCCAAAAAGTACAGTGCAGATGATGGTGTTTAAATGATAAATAAATCTGTGTATGGGGTAAATCAGTGTTTTTCTGCAGTTCTAATAAATGACAATTTATGAGAGTTGATTATGATGAGTTGCCGGGTTTCACAAATCAAAATCTAAGCGTAAACCATGAACTTGGAGTATTTAATAGAAAGCTGGAGTCAGTGTTATTTTATTCTGTTAACTTTGAGCAGTTTTACTTGGATTGGAGAAAGAGGAAATCTTAATGAAACAATTG
Source organism: Camarhynchus parvulus (assembly GCF_901933205.1). Lineage (NCBI taxonomy): Eukaryota > Metazoa > Chordata > Aves > Passeriformes > Thraupidae > Camarhynchus > Camarhynchus parvulus. The sequence goes on along the minus strand of NC_044579.1, from coordinate 2,777,871 downwards.
TACAGTTACTTCCATTTAATGGCTGTTTTACAGTCAAATACACATTAAGAAGAAAAATGTTAATTGCTGATGTGCTGAATATACTGTAAAGGCAACATTTAATTACAAAAAGATATCATTTTGAGTGACTGCTATTTTCCCTGCCTTCCCCAAAACGGACTCACCAACAGAATAATCCAGAGTGTAAGCAAAACTGAAGTCCAAAGATCTAATTTCTAATTCAGGGAAGCATTAAACATATGCTTAACTTTGACCAAATGTGTAAAGCCATTAACTCCAGGCCCATAAAGAAGTGCTTAAAGTTAAATGGGTACTTAGGTTATTATTCACACAGGGTTGCCTTCTTAAATCTTACTCCCCTACCAGTATTAGCACTCTCTTCAGCAGCTGGTCCCATTAATTAAAAAAACAAATCCCAAAAAAACCCGTTACTGACCATTAAAATGCAGCACAACCTGATTTGCATATCTACATATGGGTTTCATATTATATTCTGGTTTTGTTTTGTCTGTATTAGACGTGAGCAGAGGAAAGCAGGGGTTGGTTTATTTTTTTTGCAGGGCCTGATTGTTAGAGGCAGGCAGGCAGCTGAATATTTGTGTCTGTAACTGTGAATGCAAATGAGAAGCTGCCTTTAAAAATTGTGAGTTGTGTTGTTGGAGTCTCCAAGAAAGAAGTTTGGGCAGGAATCTGAAATAATCTAATCCAGAGTTAAAATTTCTTTTTTTTTTTTTTCCCCATAGAGTAAAAATAAGGGAAATACAGCCCTAAAATAATAATTTTCAGGCCTAAAAATTTCTTGACTGCCATGGACTGGAGAGAACACTGGGAAATCTAAATTTCAGACAGAAAAGACATAGAATAACTCTTGTGGTTTTTTAATAAATGAGCTTCTAACCTAAACCAGCCTTGAAAGAACACAGCAGAAAATATTCTTGCAATTGTCACTTCTTCTTTACTAAGAGAAATAGATGATGGTTTATTTGAGTTGATTATTTTCTCTCTAAACATCTCAAAATCAGACCTTGGATCTTATTTTTTGCCATATTTTGATTTCTCCTACACCACAGACCAAACTCTTCCCCTTGACTTTGCCTTGCTTGACACAAACCCAGAATCAATTCCAGCTTATCAGTAGCAGACAAACCAGGTCTTTTGGGGGGAAACTGGAAAATCAGGACAAAGTGTAACAATTTTAGCAAGTTTTGAGGCATGCAGCTATTTCAGTCAAGCCTACTCCAGTGGTATTAAATTATTCTTCTTCATTAAATTATTCCTGATGAATTTTAGTGTATATTTAGTGAATACTCACAGAGATATTAGTTATGGACTGCCCTTCTGGTTTTTAAATCCAAATAATTCTACAGCCACAGGATTTCCAAACACCAAATCCTCCTCTGTGAAAAGACGTGCCCTCTCTCCTTGAGAAAATGAGGATATTGCCTGGATTCCATGGATTTCATGGTCTCTGGAATGGCTACAGTTATTGGTTCAGTCTGCTCTAAGACAATAGGTAAGAAAAAGATGGAAAGGAGTTGAAATGTGAAATTTTATGTTGAGTTCTTCATTCCATACACTACCCTCCTCAGATTTATTAACTACACAACTACAAATCCTCTAACCCCACATGAAAAGCCAATGGGGAGGAGATTTCCCTGATTTTTCCCTGGCTCAGCTTTAGTTTCCAGCCATTCAGGCCTCCCTCCCTCCTCTTCTGATGCAGGGCAAATAAATTCCCAGCAAGGATGAGTCCCCTCCTCCTTGGTCACAGCCCAGGCACTGATCTCACCCGAGGGTCACCAAAATCAGTTCGACATTCTAAAGAATGAAATTCCTTTAAAACAAGTGTTTTTTTAGGGAAAAAGTGCCCCCATCTCTCCACAAAGCTCCAATAAACGGGGCAAGTTCTCAAATCAAACTTGAATCAAAACACAAATAAATTTCTGTCCTTTGCCTTTCTAAACTCCTATGAAATCTGTAGTCAAGGCTGAAACCTGATATAAAACTCAATTTTTTTTTGGTACAAGAATAAATATTTCCTCAAAATCCAGGAAAATCTGCATATTGAGCCCAAGATAATCCTCTTGGATGCCTGGCAAACCCCGTTGAATCCAAGTCTCTTACCCATTCTGGAAGGGACTTCTGGAAAGGTTAGAAAAAAATCACATTTTGCCTCAAACAAATCTTGGTATGGATTGTCTCGTTATCTGGAAATATACCTCGTACTTGAACCCTCCTGTGAAGTGGTTGGTACCATTTATTTCCACTGAAGTCTTTATTAGAGCCAGCATTAAAGGTTTTAACAGAATTGCCTTTAACTGGAATTTATTGGCCATTCTTCCCCTGCACAAACACTTTCTAATTTAAAAGAACATGTTTCTTGCAGCGAGGTTTCAGCCCAACTGCTTTTTTTACTCAGTGAAAACCCTTTGAAATGCTGTTGTACTTCTTATTTAAGAAGTTATTCATGTGCGGAATGGCAGCAGGTCTAAGTACATAATCCTAAATAAAAGGTTAACTTTTGCAACAAATTGTAAATGGTTGTTTGTCTGGTTTTACTTTTCCCAAGCAATAACCAGAGATAGATTTACTTTGAATATTCTTTACTCCCCGAGAGATGACTTCTCCTTCACTGGAAGTTTTATTTAAATGAGAGCGAGACGCGAATATCTGGGAGCCGTCACGTATTCTGAGACATTTCTCTTGCAGGTTGCAGATGATTCACAGCAAAGAAGTCTTTTGATGCCTTGCCAGAATACAGAATGCCAGGTCCTTGCCGATGAAAGGAGCTCCACTTCCTTCAGCTCACATTTGGAGCAGCAGTTGGGCTTAAATTTGCTTTTGTAGATATGGCTCACCCAACTGTCTTCGTTTGGAGCAGGCTTTGCTCAAAGAACACAAACAGCAGCTGAAAGACCTGACCCTGGGCAGGGAAAACTCTGGAATGACAGAAATATGTGGAGGAAAAGAGGCTGATGATGTTTGTGCTCAGTGCATGAGTGAGGTCTTTATATAAATAGAGCATAATGTGAATACTTTAGACAGAGCCTTAGATCAAAAACTGCTTTCCTTCAGTGAAGTTTGCTTTTAAGTGCTGGTTTTGGGAGATAGAATATTTTCCTGGCATGCATTGCAACACTTCTGTGATACAGATTTTATGTGATCCAGGTGCTAAAATCATGATTTAAGTATTATTACATTTATTATTAATGTACACCATCATTTCCTGCCTGACAACATAACGCTAACTCATGAATAAAGTATCCTGCCAAGATAGCACCAAAATGATAAGTAATTCCTAGGTGATAAGAGCTGAACAATTAGTACCAAACAATGCCATCATTAAGCACGGATTTTGGTCCTTACAGACAGCATTAAATTAAATATTTCCCAGCTAAACCATAAAGCACACAAGTATTCCAATTACAGATGAAAGGGAACACATGAATCCCTTCAAATCTCTACAGCAAAGGGTTCCCAATGCTTTTAATAAACATATTGTTTTTACCTGGAGGAATTGAAGATTAAATCTGATCTAGAAATGATGCCTCAGGTTTGAGCTAGTCTATGTTTCAGATTCTGTGCTGCTTTAGTGTGTAAGTCCAGGTTTCATATTATGGGATGGTGAGCTCTGTGCACAGAGCAGGGAGACAAAACAATTCCTGCTCCAGCTGGGCACCAAGGACAAATGATCCAAATCTCAGCCCAAGAGCACAAACACCGTGGGCTGCAGAGAGAAAAACAAGCAGGGTGGGACTGCAGGGGCTAAAGCTGGAATGGGACAATGAACTGCAAGATGCAAATGGAGCAGAACTGATCCCAGGGAGAGACCCCGGGAGCGCTCGTGCATTTTGGGGCCATTTTGGTTCATCTTGGGTGCAGCCCTGGCTGGGCTCTTGTGCTGCCCAAGGTGGGTCCATGGAGGAGATCCTTTGGATAAATCCCTGCTTTATTCTGTGACTCTGCCCAGCCTCTGCTCCAGGGCAGCCTGCACAAGGCATGAGAACTGTGAAATAAATAACACAAACATCCCATGGCTGCTCACAGGATCAGGACTTCGCTGTTGTCTGGGAAGGATTATCAGCAGGGAGTTATTTTGATGATGAGAATTGAAGATTATATATTCAAACTGGGAAAGTGGAATTTAACATTCCCTTTTTTACCAGTGAGGAAACTTTTTGTGGCCAGCACAATGGGATGGATCTGTATTTTCCCTTTAATCTGAAGGGAAGATGTGCTCAAATCTCTCTGAGCGTGGATGTATCTCCCATCCATCTCTTTAATGTCTTCTCTTCAGAAGAAAGAAGATGTGGAGTGTTCAGCTTTACCAGCCTGGATTTCTTCAGAAATGATCCTGTTGGAATTAAGTTCCTCCAGCTCAGTATATTTTCCTATTGAGCTGCTTTTATGCTTTTTTTCCCCCCTTCTGTGACTTTTGGCTAAAAGTAATTGCTGTATTTTCTCATCAGGAATGTGTGTGTCCCTCTAAAAGGAAATGAGTGCCTCTCTGCAGGACACCACCACCTCTGCCAGGCTTATCTGCAGATTTCCTTCTTTGTCACTGGATATCTTCATTTGCAGCCTGAATTTTTCCTTTCAAATCAATTCTTAGATACAGAAGACAAAATCCTCTTGTAGTAGATGGCAACAAACGCCTTGAATTTTTCCATTGTGAGAACAAATAATGAAATTAGAGTTTTCCTAGGACATCATTCAAGCTAGGAAGTGCGACATGTTCATCCCAGTGCTGAAAAAAGCCATATTTATTTAAGTTCCTTTGGTAGACATAGATCCAGACTTGCAGGTTAATGTTCACAGAATGGAACAATGTTCATTTCTGCAGCTTCCCTTTTCAAAATTAGTTCTGTGAGTGATGTGCAGTGAGAACTTTATTGTCAGGAATGCACCGGAGAATTACTTCTAGTCATTCTCAGTTATTTTTATATCTCTTGATTTCTTTAAATAAAGGATAAAATTGGCTTTTCATGCATTGGTGTTTCTATATTTAATGCTGGAAAGGGTAAAAAGGAGAGGAGAAAAAATCCTGGTAGTGAGCTATGGGCAGTTTAATTCCCAACTAAATGGACATTGTTGTGGAGAGATTTATTTAGGAGATATTCCATAATTTTTGCCAAGTTTGCTCTTTCCATTGGCTTGTCTGAAGCCCAGAACCTCACCTTCCAAGTTCTTCAGAGAGACTCAAAGAACCAGAACAGTTTAGCACAAAAACCAACACCTTTTGAGCCGTTTTCCTGCCTAAATCCTAATACCAGAATCAGCTCATGCTAGGCTCTAATCATTTATGCTTACAGGCTTCTAAAATTAGAGAATGTGTACCTGGAGATAAATTTGGCTGCGTGCTGCACGGCGCTGCAAGAACTGCAAAATGAGGGATAATTGAGGGTAAAATCCTCAGCAGTGGAACACCTGAGAGGTCTGTGACAAAGCTGAATTTGCAGTGTGGGAAGTCAGAGGCCACGGGAATTTAGGCTGTGTAGTAAATAATGGAGGCTGAAGTGCTGGGTGTGGTTTATGAATATGCAAATGAGCATTAGCATTTGGAATGCAGGCAGGGCTCTGATTCAGGGACAGGGCTGTGAATATGCAGCAGCTGAACTTCTTTATTGGAGTTGGTGGTTCAGCATTTTTATTTTTATTTTTATTTTTATTATTATTTTTATTGTTATTTTTATTTTTATTTTTAATTTTATTATTTTTATTTCTATTTTAATTTTTTGTTTGGTTCTTTTTCTTTTTTTTTTCTTTTTCTTTTTCTTTTTCTTTTTCTTTTTCTTTTTCTTTTTCTTTTTCTTTTCTTTTTTTTTTTTTTTTTCTTTTTCTTTTTTTTTCTTTTTTTTTCTTTTTCTTTTCTTTTCTTTTTTTTCCTTTTCCTTTTTTTTCCTTTTTTTTCTTTTTTTTCCTTTTCTTTTTCTTTTTCTTTTTCTTTTTCTTTTTCTTTTTCTTTTTCTTTTTCTTTTTCTTTTTCTTTTTCTTTTTCTTTTTCTTTTTCTTTTTCTTTTCCTTTTCCTTTTCCTTTTCCTTTTTCTTTTCCTTTTTCTTTTTCCTTTTTTCTTTTCCTTTTATTATTTTCACATTTTCCATGGTGAAAAAGCAGCTGGCCACAAGATCAGCAGTTACCCTCAGAGCCTGCTCTCCTGGATTTCCTAGCAGGGTACAGATGGATTTTTTCCCCTGCTGTTGCCACCAGTGAGGGAATTTTGGTGCATCCCATGTGTGACAAGCTGTGCTCTGTGTTTTGTTCTCTTCCTTGGGCCAGAATTTACTGCTTGGGAAGAATTTTATTTATTTTATTCCTTCTTTATTTGTTTTATTCCTGCATGCCACAGCAAAACAGGAGGGACCTGAAAGACCTGATGGATCTAATAAGGTCATGAAACTGAGATAATTGGACATAACCCTTCATTTATAACTTTCAAACTGAAGTGTGTGAATCTTTGTTTAATCATTTAAGTTAAATCTTCCCATTTCCAAGCCTGTTTCAAAGGAAATGAAACGTTCAGCCTTCCTAACAATTTTGCCAATCCAGAGACAGATATGGATTGCTTAATATCATTATATTGTAAAAGCCTTTCCATTTCAGTATAAACCTGGCTCAGATGTCATGTCAGACATTGATTCAGTCAGCATGAATTTAAAATTGAATAAATAAATTATCATCTTTAGTGAGTAACAGCTACTATAAAAATAAGGTATAAAATAAGTAATTGTGTGTTTTACACTAATTAGTGTGTCATTATGTCTTAAATTTACCTAAAATAACCAGGATTTAGGAGATACTGATATTGTTTTGATTTAGCTTTTTTATTTGCTTTTTTTTTTACTAATGTTTCCTTATTTTAACAAGTGCTTCAACACAGAAATAGTCTGTTCATCAAAAAAAAAAAAAAGTAACCTTGATTTCCTGGAATAAATTACAGTTACGTGTGACATTTACATATTTTTATTATTGAAATTACCTCCAGAAATACCTATTGAAGATCCCAACAGTTAGAGTTAATGATAATGCAGTTTAAATTTCAGCATTTCTTTCTCTCTTTATCTTCTTTTTTTTTTTTTGCTCAGTGAATCCTAGATAAGTAGCCCGTGGCTGTTGCTGGGATTTTTTTTCTGTAAGGTATTACAGGTGATGAGTCAGAATTATCTGCTAAAATTAATTCTATTAGGAATGCATTCGTTGGCTTGTTCTAAAGCAGCAATTTATCACACTGGAGTATAATACATTGATAAATCTCCCAGCACTGGCAAAAAAAAGCTTCCTGGGATTTATTCCTCCGCGTTCCAACAGACCAATTTATATTTCCTACACAATCTGGGGTTCAGAGAAACACGCTGGGGCTGATGTGGGATGGCAGACGCTGAAGTCTGAGGGAGCTTGGAGCATAATTAAGAGATAATAGTGCTATCTGCCTGTTTTATGAGGCTCTAACACAGCCCTGAGTGAATAAGGCACAGAATAAACTCACTCCAGTCGGGGAACTGGAGCCCTGCCAGGAGCCTGGCTGCAGCAGCACCATTACATCAGCGTTTAATTAAAGAAAATTGGGTGTGCATTGCTGCAAATGGCATGGAAAAGGATGGTTTGAGGATGGGGAGGGCTCGGTGGGGTCACTCCATCCCCAGGAGCTCGCTGTGGAATGAGCTCCTGCTCCACACCTGCCTGGGGATCTCAGGGGTGTCTGAGGTGCAAAAGACACTGAAATGAGAAAATTCACAGAGAGTGTCAGAGCAGTGGGATGCTGATGTTATCCTCAGTCTTAGAAACGGGGGATTAAGGCAAAAAAACCGCAAAAAACTAAAAGAGCTGGACAGCAAGAAGCTGATATTGGGGTGCCAGGTGCAGCTGATGGCTGTGATCATTATCACACTTTCCTCTAGAAAGGACAGAAGGAAAGAAAAAGGGAAGATGTCTGCCCACATCCTGGAAGGAGTTGGGAAGTTATCCATGAAGGCAGGACCTGGGTGAGCACCAGAGTGGTTCCTGAGACAAATCTGCCTGACATTCAGTCCTGACAGCTCTGCCCACACTTCCACATAAAGGTGCTCATTTAATCTAAATATTTGGATGCAGGTGCCTACTTCCACCAGTAGTTGGATGGAGGCCACTAATTTTGTTTGTTTAAGTGACTAAACAGGTGTCAAACTGCCACAGTTTTGGTCCAAATCCAGCTTTTGAAGGATGATCTGAGAGGAAACTCTGGGGGTTTGGTGATTGATCCCCTGCTGTACCTCACCTCCATGGGAAGGGCTCAGGGAGGCAGAATGGAGCAAGCAGAGTGCCCCTGTTTCTCTGGAACATTAAAGAAATTGATAAAAGCGTTACTCCTGCCCCAGCCACCAGCTCAGATTTCCACTTTCAGTGCAGGTGGCAGCAAAAACTTGCAAGGCAAAGGTATCAAAAGTCTTTCCATTGCATCAACCAAAAACACTGCAGAAATTAACATTATGGCATCAAACAAAACCAGTAACATTCAATAAGACAACGTGGAGAAATGAAATTTATATAAAATAATAATGGAACAAGAATAAACTTACATTTCTTTGTAATTACTTCAGAAAATCAGGCTACACCTTCTGCTTTGAAGCTCCAAAGCTGTGAAACTTTTGCAAGGGGAACACAGAATTAGCAATCAACACAACTGAATAACACAAGCAGTTGAAGCATTTTAGTATTTTTTGACTGAAGACTTAATGTGAAACTACATTTTTGAGATGTTAATAAAAAACTGAACAATATCCTAACTAGTCCTATTAAATACTTTTCTCACTGGACTCCAGCAAACCTCTTGAAGAAATGTCTTCACCATCATTAGAAGTTCTATGAGCCATAGACACTTTTCAGTAAATCTGGCCTGATTTTGGTACTCAGGAAGGTCTAATTTTATTGAAGAGTATAGAATTAAGACAAAGATTTGCTCAAGGTAGAGTAAAATTGAAAATAATGACAGGTTTCTCCATAAAGAGCATTTTGATCAATGGGTGAATGGTGCCAGGAAGGAGGTGGATGTTACTGTTCTGGCAGTCTCTGATCTGCTCATAACTCTGATTTTTGTGCCTGGATTCTATTCACAGCCCACGCTGTGCCACAGCAGCACCCTGAGGCTGAGCACTGTCCCATATTCCCAAAAACTCCACACTAATACACGTTGCATTATCAATGGCTGTCTTCTTTCCAAGCAAAACATTTGCATTAAATTGAATTTATATAGCAGATACTAGGGATGTGGTAATGATGGATAAGGAACCTATTGAAACATCAAACAATAGCTGATTCTTACAAAATGTGCATTTTTAAAGGCGTGCTGCAGACAGATTGATCAATCCAGCTGGGAATTCCCTCATTTTTGTACGACAGAATATCCTGGTGGCTGATGCCAGACTGCTTCAGCAATGGACTCTAAGGAATTTGTAACCCAGACCAATTTCCTAATTCCCACCACTTTTCCACTTGTGGTTCCGTCACCCTCTCAGCACAGCGAATAAACTGATCTAATGAAAGGATGAAAGAAGAGTTGCTCTGTTTTATAAATTATTATTTGGTTTCTCAATAGGGAAAATGTGGGAGATCAAAGGCCACAATTATTTTAAGTTTTTTGCTGGTTTTGGAACTAAATCATTGACCAGTAAAATGGAACCTCTTGCTGGCAATCTTTCCTATGCCTTGCCCTCCAAATATTTTAAGATAGAGCTGTGAAAACCAAAGTAAATATAACCACCCTCTTCTTTCAGTCTGTAGTTCTTGTCATTTCCCAATATAGGTTCAAATTTCTCTTCTGCCCTTGAGGAGCTGGGCCGTTTCAGCCTGGCCTTTTGAGTTGAGCTAATCAGTACTTTTTGTCAATGTTTTTTTTTTTTGTCCAATTTTCTGCATTTTCTCTTCTCTGCTTAATTGGAACCAAAATAGTTTGGGCTGCTGAAGTGAATGGAAGTAATTTTTGTCCATTCAGCACGATCCCACTGCCATCCTTCCACAGTAAATGAGAGATGTTAGAGTTCATCCTTCCAGCTTTCTCTCTCTTGGCCAAGAAAATCTTTTTCATTTTGTAGCTTCCCAAAAGATTTTTTTTTTTTGCTTAGCTGCTGCTTGGAGGTGATATTTGCAATCTAGGGGCTGATAGAACAAGGGAAGATGTAAATATTGTCCTGCTGGTGAGCGCTGATTCATTGAAATGGAAATGATTTGTGCAAGAGCATCGTGTCTTGGCCATTATTTGTGTCAGAAACAAGGAGCAAAAGTAATTTAAAAGCAGGTGCTCTGCATTGCTTTGTTTTACAATGTCTTTTTCTCATTAAACTTGTTTATATTCTGTGTAACCTTTCCGATGAACAGAATGTAAGAGCGCAATACAAGAGACAGCACACACACAGCTTTAACCTTATCAGCTTCACAGAACCAAAACAGTTTCCTCATGGAGTGGGGGCTGATAGTCCCTCTTTTTAGCCTTTCTAGGAAAAGAAACCAAAACAAAATTAAAATCACTTTGATATCTCAGGTGTGAAACTTGAAATGCTTCTAAAATAATGCCCCAAAATTCTGTTCCTCCCAGGCCGAGCTCTCACACCTGAGCAGCCACAGGATGTGATTAACTCCTCCGTGACTTTTATAATTGAATCAATTCTGAATTGATTATTTCTCAATTATTTGTATCATTGAATTGGTTTTGAATGCATCATCCCTCAGTGATTTGTGCCACTGAATCAATTCTGAATGGATCATCCCTCAACGATTCGTGTCACTGAATCAATTTCGAATTGATTATTTCTCGATGATTTGTGTCATTGAATCGGTTTTGCATCAATCAGATAAATAGCTGGATTCCTCAGTGGGAGCTGCAGGATGCAGCTGCTGCATCCCAGCTGCACCAGGGCTCCAGTGCATCCTCACCCTTGTGTCTCCTTAACTCCTGGACATTTTGGAATTTGCCAACTCCTTCATGTGTTCCTCTCACATTCCTATGAGCAAACCTAGCTGAACTTGTACAAAAACCAGCGCAGCATGGAGAGACAAGATTAATTTTGCCTGTGCTTGATGGGTAACAAAAATAGATAACATGACGCTGTGCTGAAATGAAGATGACGAGCAGAAGCCTGGAGAGCCTGTGAATCAAATTTAACTTCCAGCTCTTAAGACACTGCACAGAAATTTCAAGAGGTGGTTGAAGGAGAGCCCTTGTGAGTGGTGCTGCTGTGCTGGTGCTGGGCTGTGGCAGCCAGGAGAGCTCTGTGCTCCTGAGTGCTCCTTCAGCAGAGGAGCTGCCTCACAGAGCTGCTGCTTTTGGCTGTGCCAGAGCCTGGGGTGGACCTGCAGGGCTTGAATTCCACCCTGCGGGCTGGAGCTCCATCCTGCAGGGCTGGAATTCCATCTCTCAGGGCTGGAGCTCTAGGGCTGGAATTCCATCCTGCAGGGCTGGAGCTCCATCCTGCAGGGCTGGAATTCCATCTCTCAGGGCTGGAGCTCCATCCTGCAGGGCTGGAATTCCATCATGGCAGAGCTGGAATTCTACCCTGGCAGGGCTGGAATTCCATCAAGGCAGAGCTGGAATTCCATCCTGATAGGGCTGCAGCTCCATCCTTCAGGGCTGGAATTCCATCAACGGCAGAGCTGGAATTTTATCCTGTCAGGGCTGGAGCTCCATCCTTCGGGGCTGGAATTCCATCCTGACAGGGCTGGAATTCCATCCCTCAGGAATGGAGCTCCATCCTGCAAGGAGGCACCCCCTGAACTCCTGAGTGTAGCAGGGTGGGGGTTTAGATGGTGAAAGCTGCTACCTATTCCCAATAAGCATTTCCTGTGGAAAAGCCGCTTGGGGAGGTGTTCAGGCCAAGCAGTCAAAGTGCACACAGCACACTCAGCATGGGCAGCTCAGCAAAGGGAGGCAGAAGGGCCCTAGGTGTGATAAATTCCAGCCAAGGTTTATTCCAGCACGCCAAAGGGACAAAAAGAACTCGCACAGGGTGCCCAGAGAAACTGTGGCTGCCCCTGGATCCCTGGAAGAATCCAAGGCCAGGCTGGATGGGGCCTGGAGCACCGTGGGATGGTGGAAGGTGTCCCTGCCCATGGCACTGGGTGATCTTTAAAGTCACTTCCAACCCAAACCATTCCATGACTCTGTGAACCCCTGAAGAAATTCAAGCTAGAATGAGCATTTTCAGCACAAATGAGTCAAATATTAATTTGCAAATATTAATTAATGCATTTTGGTGACTTGACCACAATTTTGCATACTGCTAAAATGATGTCAATGTATTGAAAGAAATTCTAGTGCTTTTTTAACAATTCAGAGTTTCGGTACCTTTATTCTGCAGGTGTCAAAACCAGTTGCACAACTCCTTTTATTTCAGAGCATATACACTTTAAAATGCAATTATTCATCCAGACTCTTGATTTTGGATTTTTTATATATATATATATATATATATGGATTTATATATATAAATCCATATATATAAAAATATAAATATAAATATAAATATATATAATATATAAAAATATATATAAAATTATACATATTATATATTTCAATGTATACATTTATATACATAAATCCATACATATATATATTATCCAATATAAATTTTGGATTTTATATATATATATATATAAAAAATGTATGTATGCACTATATATATATATATATATATATACCCTTAAAATGCAGTGATAAAATAAATTGAAGGTACTCCTTGTCTGGCAGATTTCAAAGCACAGTCGTGAAGTAATAGGAGTTGTGCTCTTTTCCAAAAATATTCCAAGAAGCTGCATTTTTAATTCCCAGAGCACCTCTCTGCTGCTGCTGTAGCTCTGTAGATGCACGAACAGGAATATCTGAGCAGGAGAGGTGTGTGGGAAGGGTTGGGAAAGGGGTGGGAGGGGGGAATTAAAGCCTGGATGTCTCTGCCATTAGCACAGGAGCTGCTCATAATGATCTGTGGGGCAGGTGGCAGCTCCTGAAGTGACAGATGGCACTTCTGGTGTGTCAGCATCCTTAGTGAGCACAGGAGCCTCAAAAGTGAAAATGTGGGCAGGGGAGTCACCCTGCAGGATCAGCTCTGCTGGAAAAAAAACCCATGCTGGGAACAGGTTGAGTGTCCAAGGGACCCACAGGGCAGAAAAGAGGAGAAACTCAGGTTCTTACTCAGGTTCTTCTGTGGCCAGCAGAAGCATGGTGAGGTCACACCTCAAGTCCTGTGTCCAGCTCTGGCCCCTCAGTTTGGGAAGGACTTTGGGACACTTGAGGACATCCAGGGTGGACAATAAGGTTGGAGAGGGGCTGGGAACACAAACCCTGAGAGGAACCCCTGAGGGAGCTGGGGGTGCTCAGCCTGGAGAGAAGGAGACTCAGGGCTGCCCCCATCACTCTGCACAGCTCCTGAAAGGTGCCTGTGCTCACCTGGGGCTGGGCTCTTTCTGCAGCAGCACTGACACAACCAGAGCACACAGCCTCCAGGCTGCACCAAGGGAAATACAGGTTGGATAGCGGGAAAAAGTTTTTCACAGAAAGGTGATAAAGTCCTGGAATGGCTGCCCAGGGAGGTGCTGGAGTCCCCATCCCTGGGTGTGTTTAACAAAGCCTGGATGTGGCACTGGGTGCCAGGGTTTGGTTGAGCTGTTGGGGCTGGGTTGGACTCGATGGTCTTGAAGGTCTCTTCCAACCCAGGGATTCTGTGAATTCTGTGAATTCTGTGAATTCTGTGAATTCTGTGAATTCTGCAGCTGCTGCTGGGCACGAGTCCCCTCTGAGCTGCTCTGCCAGGTCACCTTGGCCTTGATGTTGGCTGAGGTTAATTGGGATGGAGCTGGCACCACCGCACCCTCACCAGAGCTCTGCCTCCCTCTGCCTCTTCCCCAGGGAGCAAACAGCCCAGTCTGTTTAACTACTTCCCTGGAACGAAGTCAAAAATGGTCTGAAAATGAGTGTTATTAATGATCGCTGCTGCAGCAGAAGCACAAACTTCAGCAGATTCAGAGAAACCTGTGAAGAGCAGCGGGGCTAATCTTATTTCCCATTCCTTTTCTATTAGTGGTGGCTTGGAAAAGCTCTGCTCCAGGTGCTGATTTGCTCTGAGTCTCTCAGGTCTCTTTGTTGTAAATGTGATCTCTTTAGAGCATGGAGGATAAGATTCAGCAGGAGATGAAAACACATGTTCCAGCAAGCTGCAGCTTCACCCTTTGGCCATTCTGCTCCTCTGCCCTTCGCCCCACACAACAAAGCCAAGGAACATCTTAAAAACAGGGGAAGGAAATAAAAAAAAAAAATTTAAAAAGCTGGTTTTGTTTACATTAAAATTCATGAACACATGGTTCGGCCTTTAATCTGCAAAAGTCACAGTATTTGCTCAAAAGGACAGTTTCTCACAGACAGAGCAGGTCAGTTTAAAAAATTCAGCAGTTACCAAGACAAGAATGACCTTTTTTTGGAGCAAGGAAGAGGCACAGGAAAGGTCTGTTTGTCCAGCTTTCCCCTTTCTTTTCTCTCTTCTCATCTCCTCAGCCTCTTCTCCTTCCTCTCTCCAACACAATAAACCAATTTTTCCGAAAAAAAGAAAAAAAGAAAAAAATCATCAAGAAGGTGTGTGGCAATGGTGCTGATGACATTTTCATGTTCATCTTTGTGCAATACTGCAATCACTTAGAATATTCTCAGCTTGGTCTGCAGGCTCATTTATTTCCTAATTTGTCTTTGAGAAGGGAAAACCTACAAATATGAAAGCTAATTAAAAAAAAAAAGAAAACTGGGCTTAAAGATGTTATATTTTTCTTGGGAGTGCTGGTGGATAGACAAGATGCAATGTCAGATGAATAATTCCATGCTTCAAAGGATAACAAATTATTTGCTGGGGTTAGGAAGCGATGCCAGGCTCTTTCTTATATTTTGTGGGGGAAATATCAGATTTATTGGGAATAGGGGCAGCATTTTTCCATGTTTGGGGAGCAAGGACAACAGCCCAGAGGGAAGGAACTGGAATATTACCTGCCATGGATCCAGGGCATACCGTGGGGGTTTCAAAGGGAGATAACAACACCATTTCCATATCCATAATTTCACAACCCCATGGGTTTGGTGTTACAAAAGGAAGGGCTCTGCTGCCTCCAGGAGCAGGTGGTGAGCACCTCCCAAAACAGCAGCACCCAGTGCTGGGTTTCACACCCCAAACCATTAGGACTGTTAGGAAATGGGTGAATGTCAATTCTTCGCTTCCTTTTTGCCAGGGTTGGGATTAAATTGTGAGATGGTATTTCTTGTTGGGACTCAGGTGTTTATCAGTTCTTATCCATGTCACAGTCTCACAAAGCCTGAGTTCTGCAGCGCTTCATTCTCACAAACTAAAAATGGAGCCCCATCTCTCTCTACAAGGCCTTGTAAGGATAAACTGTCCAATTAAGAAGTGACACCTCAATTATTTTTATTTTTAACCCAATAACCAACCCCCCATGGCCCACAATGGAGACTTTTTATCCAATGACATGAAACCACCCAAACCCAGGGAGAAGAAGGTGGAGGAGAAGGAGAAAGAGAAGGAGAAGGAGAAAGAAGAGAAAGAAGAAGAAAGAGAAAGAAGAAAGAAGAAAGAAGAAAGAAGAAAGAAGAAAGAAGAATAAAGAAAGAAGAAGAACCAGAAGAAGAAGAAGAAGAACCAGAAGAAGAAGAACCAGAAGAAGAAGAAGAAGAAGAAGAAGAACCAGAAGAAGAAGAAGAAGAAGAAGGGAGGAACGGCCTCCACCCTAAAACCTCCATCTTTCTTTATATATATCACTACATTCTAAACCCTTAAACTCTTAAGTTTCCCACCCTGTGATATCACACACTTCTATCCAAACTCCACCCCCACAATCCCAGCTCCATCATTCCATTCTGGAAGCTTCTCCACGGCCTCAGGTCAATGCAGTGTTCTCCTGGGGGTCAGTGCCCGCCAGCACAGAAAGTCTAAAAACTCTAAATTTAGAAAGTCTAAAATTCTCAGTAACCAGGTGAGCTGATGTGATCCCAGCCCTGCATCCTCAGGACACTTTCAGTGCAGGGCCAAGGCCATTTATTGCCATGGTGGCACGCTGGCATTTGGAGCTGACAGGGAGTGACTGGCAGCCTTAATGATCAAACAATATTCCAAGCTGAGCCCGTGCCTTGCAATAACTGAGCACTGCTCCTGGGATAGCTCTGGGAATCTTCAGTGTGAACAAAAAAGAGTCCTGCAGTTTTCTCATTTAATTAAATTTAAATCTATGGGGACTGGCAGTGCGTGGCTCGGGCTTATGATTCTTTTTTTTTCTTTTTTTTTTTTTTTTGAGTTGTTCTTTGCAGTTTAATGTCATTGTGAAGTAGTTTTTAATCAACAGACAGCCTCAACTGGAAGTGGAGCTGACACCTCATTACCTTTAGAGAAGGATTTTTATTAATTGCAGCACTAAGTACAGGGGAAATAGCCAGGATGACATGTAGTCAAAAACACCAGACAGTAGCACAGGGTGCAAAAGCATTTCAGCATTTCCTCTTATGGGCTCTACTTGTGGTTGTCTGGAATTTTTTATGGGAAGGGCTCACTTTCACCTGGCTTTATTGTTGCAGCCCAAATTATTAAGGGGTATTTGGAAAAAAAATATATATATGTAATATTTGAAACTTGGGAGTATTTTAGAGACATCTGCTTTCTAAAATACCCCAGACATTCGTGAGTTGAAGGGAAGCTGTTTTCAGTGCTGTTTTATGGAGAAACACTATTTCTGTGAGGTGGAACAAGCTGTAAACATAGATAAAGATACAGATATAAATATAGAGATGAAAAAACACCTGCACCACATGAGTTGGTAGCTCTTAAAACCAATTTCTGCTGAACTATTCCTGAACTGTTGTGCTGAGCTGTCCCTGCCCAGGAGCTGTGCAGTGCCACAGCACAGGGAATGGAATTATTCATGTACATTAACACAACATTAGTCAGGAATGGTGCTAATTGCACATCCAGCACCCTTTAAGTTTAGCTTTTTCGAGCATAACCTGGGATTTTTTTAATGTAATACAGCTCTTTTTAACCTAGGGAAACCCTCACAAAATATCTCCCAGACGGGAATTTGGCTCTGTAACAAGATTTTCAAACCCCAGTGTGCACAGAGATGCTTGTTAGGAATCCAGACAAGGTGACAACACATCTGACAGGTTATTGCCACTTCTGGGCTGTCCCCTCTCTGTGCTGTCCCCTGTCTCATATCTTATTTACCAATTACTCATGGTCACAGAGCCACAGACTGGTGTGGGGTGGAAGGAACCTCAAAGCCCATCCATTCCACCCCTGCCATGGCTGGGACACCTTCCACTGTCCCAGGTGCTACAATTCTCAATGTCCAACCTGGCCTTGGGCATTTCCAGGGATCCAGGGCCTGCCCACCCTCCCAGGGAACAATTTCCCTTTAATATCCCACCTAACCCTGCCCTCCATCAGTCTGAAGCTGTTCCCCCTTTTCCTGTCACTCCACACCCTTGTGCAAAGTCCCTAAACAGATTTTGCCCACCAGACGCACTGCAGGGAGAGGCAAAAAGCAAAAACAAGGGGCTCTCCCTGGCCCTCCTGCTCTGTGAGAAGCATGGGAACTCCTGATGGTAGCAGGAGGGAGGAACGGTGAACCTGGGAGGAACCAAGAACCAGGACAGTGAAATCAGAGTGACAAAAACTGAGAGGAGCAGGAGGACATGGAGAGGAGAAGGGGGAATTTGTGCTGCTGACAGGAGGGGTGCTGGAGGTGCAGGCAGAAAGGAGAGGGAGAAGGGAAGGAGCCACACTCTGCTCTAAAGAAAGATACAAAAAACCACCCATAATTAGAGACACCAGGTAAAACAAAGCTTCCCAAAACTACAGGAAAGGCTAATTAGAGACTTTTACCCCCTGCAACACCTACAAGAACCAGGCAACTCCTTCCTGAATTTTAGTGTTTGTTTAACGAATATCTGTGATCTGTCTGCCAATCCACATCACCGCTCACATGCAGAGAGGCAACAGCTTCCCACTTGGGCTTCCTAAAGTTAAATTGCCAAAAAACAACATCCTTCCCTATGGGAATAAACCATGCAGACTCCATTTACTTCAGGGGGGAAAAAAAAAAAGCCCATTCTTTATTTACATAATTCCTTTTTATCCAGTTTTACAGACCTCATGTGTGACTCCAATGGAGCTTTCTTGCCAATCATTTTATTGGTTAGTTGTTATTAATAACAAGTTGTTATTCTGTATTGATTGGTCACTCAAGCCCTTGGTGTGTAGGTGCTGAAAAGTTGTTTATGAGAGATAGTTTTCATTTTTCTGAGGGTGTACAAACAGTTTATCCAGGTGCTGGTTGTTTTTCCCCAGGAATGGATTGTTACGTTGATGAACTGCTCACACCAGGATTGGGAACTTGCAGAGGGCCACGTTGACAAGGCCAGACAGCGATTCCAGGAGAGCAGTTTTGATTTTCTGCAGCCTTTCTTTATGATTTTTCTACCTTACTGCAACACTTCCCCCTCCCCAGCCTCTGTCAGGCCACACTTCCCTTTGTTCCTGCCTGCTCCTCCTGCCAGGCTGGGAGCTGCAGCATTCCATGGCAAGCAGGGATCTGCTTCTAAACAAGATAAAGGGAGGGATTAAACATTTTTCCTCCCCCTGGCACTTCTTTAACTTGTAAAGGAGAGTTTGGACTCCCTTTTTCTACACCCTTGTCGTGCTCAGAGCCTTTTCCAGCCTCGTGGCTGCTCATCAGGAGATTTTGCTGAGAGACAGAAACATCCAATTTGTTGTTCCCTGTGTGTCCAACCCCCAGGCTGGCTGTGTTTGGGCAGCTCTGCTAAAGATCCCTGGGTTGGGAAATTGCTCTCTGTGTGTGGGAAGAAGAACATGGATTTGATGTTGACAAAGAGCCTCTCAAAGTTGTTGCTTTTTTGCTGGAGGGACAATCCCAAACTTGTGCTGGGGATGCTTGAACAGATGTGTCGCAGCCAGGGCACCTCAAGGGCAACACTCAGAATTAGCTCATGGCAGGAAAGGGGTTTTTTCCCCATCTGCTTAGGAATAAACACCTGGTTTAAAAAAAAAAATCTTCAATCAATGGCAATTAATACAGTAAAAATCAAGGATTAGAGTCAATATTTAATGACTGTGTTACAGAGCAGGGAGAACTGGATCAATTGAAGGTGGCAGGACACAGTGGGGAAAATAGAAACTTCTATTGTAATGGAAGGTGATGTCTAAGAGCAAAAACCCCTGTGATGTGATTTGAAATCCTGTGAGTGACTTTCCAGGCTAAGGAATGTCTGAATTGAGAGGTTTTGTGTGGGATGCTGCTGCTCTCTCCATACACATCTTCTATTTCTGGCATAATACATAAATCAATGTCACAACAGAAAGGGAAAATGATGCACACTTAAAGCAAAACATAAAATTACCTCTTTATGGGCTATCTGCTTCTTAGGTATTATTTAGAAAGCACAAAATAAAATAGCAGAGCTGTTTTGGAGCTGCCTAGAGCACAGGAAGGGAGGAGACAGATGTGACAGGGATGAAATCTCTGCACTCACAGTGGTGATCAAACACCTCTGAGCATCACCCCTGTGCCTTCTGTTGCCAGGGAAATGCAGAATTCCTCTTCCTTGGACAAGAGAGGACAAATCTACCTCAGGATTGGCTCCCCACCCTGCAGAGAGAGCAGAAAGTACCTTACATCCAGCTGGAGTCTGGTGAGGGGGACAGCTCTGACTTTGCTGTGGGTTCCTGGGACACCTCACAAGGAAGAGCCTGGAAATCAGCATTTGATAGCTCAAATATGAGCTTTAATAAATTGCCTGAACCTCTGGGAATTCTCATTGTGGTAGGGACAAATAGACAAGAGCCAATATTCTATGGATAGAAATCCCTACATCTGTAATATTCACCTAATCTCTTGTGGATATTTTGCTTGCATAAAACACACAAATCAATAAAACTTCTTGCTCACAACAAGCTTTGCAGAAAATGCCTGTCTTGTGCTGAGTGTGGGTTGATGGAACATGGCCTGGCCAGGATTTTTCCTGCAAATGGAACCTTCTGGGCTTTCTGTCCATTCTCTGCACCCAAAGCAGCCAGGAGGAGATGAGAGCACAGATTTTAATGCTGATCATCACAGAGCTAAGAGGACATTCATCCAGGGAAAGCCTCACCAAAGATAAAGATTGCTCTGATACTGTCAAAACTGCTATTATCTTATGGATGGGTGGGAAATGCAGTTTGTTCTGTGGGAACAATTTTTCTACACACAATTCAAGGGGAAATCATTTTATAACACCAAAAATCAGCACCAAAACCTGCTCAGGACACCATTTCTGGAATGTTTTGGACCAAGCTTTCTTAGCCTAAGGTACCAATGTTTGCAGTTCTACTCTGACTCTTTTGGGAAAGATTAATAAACAGAGCATGCTGCCCATAATTCACTTTTTTTTAATGTCATTAGAAATAAATGGACTTTGTAAAGAGTTTCAGTAAAATATAGCACTGTCAGCCTTAGGAAAGTTATTTTGGAAAAAAAAAATATTTGCGTATAGAGAAAAATCACTTGTTGAGATCTGTTTCTTTCCTTACTGTAAGAAATCAAAATTTTGAAAGGTATTTAGAGCCTGGTTTGTGGGTATCTCACCTCCTCACCTTTCTCCTCTGCTTATCTTTTGTGAGGATGATAAAAGCTTCACTTGCCACAGCTCCATCCTCTTTAAGCCCAGCCTTGAGGTTTAATCCATTGTAGGCCTAGCTTATGAAAAGGGTTTTACCTCTCTCTTTCCTAAAAGAGAGTCCAAGACATAATCCAATTATCAACAGTACATGGCTGTTATAGCTGAAGACTTTCAGTTTTGTTGGAAATCATTTTTGAATGGTGTTAATATCAGGGACAACCAAGTTTCCTATGAAGAAAAATAGGATTTATTAAAAAATAGGATTTAAAAACTGTCCCAAAAAAAGGTGATTTTTGCTGTCTCTTCTGAAATAAAAACATTGATAAAATGTCTTTCAGTTTTATTTCTTCAAGTAAAAAACAGCAATAAAGAAAACTGCTGCCTTTTCTATGATAACAAATTCAAGGTTTCATGAATGAATTTGAAATAAATAAATTTAAAAATCTCACACGCAGGCACTAAACCCAAATAAGAACATGCTATGTTATTTTCAAAACTGTTCCTGTTATAACCCAATACCAATTAAACCTCGATATATGTGCTAATTTCAGAAACAAGGAAAAGTTGTTTCCCTTTGCTTCTTGGTGCTTGTGCACGTTCCTTCTGTTGGAAGTTAATTTGCAATTATTGAGTTTGGGAGGAGGTGCAGGGGCAGCTCTGTACCTCTCTGGAAATTCCTTTTTTTCCAGGCTCAGCATCTGTCACTAAGCTCTAAACACACAACAAAAATTTCAGGTGAGGCTTTCTCATCCATGGCCAGGCTTAATTTGTTTCCACGTTTCCAGAATCTCTCCTGTTATTTAAAACACCAGGTGACTGCATTGCTAATCTTGCAGTTGACAAGTGGCCTTCCTCCCATTTGGGAATGCAAAAATCCTTCTTGCAAGCGGCCCTAATCCCAAGCAAAACTTCTCAAACATGGGAGTTGTGCTGCTCCTTCTGCTCTTAAATATATATAAATAAATAAATAAATAAATAAATAAATAAATAAATAAATAAATAAATAAATAAATAAACCAATAGGACCTATAAATAAATAAATAAATAAATAAATAAATAAATAAATAAATAAATAAATAAATAAATAAATAAAGCACCAGGACCTATAAACAAACAAACAAACAAACAAATAAATGACTTTAAGATAAATAAATAAATAAATTAGATAGTAGGAATTTAGAATAAATAAATAAATAAATAAATAAATAAATAAAA
Source organism: Camarhynchus parvulus (assembly GCF_901933205.1). Taxonomy (NCBI): domain Eukaryota; kingdom Metazoa; phylum Chordata; class Aves; order Passeriformes; family Thraupidae; genus Camarhynchus; species Camarhynchus parvulus. Next base: position 2,755,975 of record NC_044579.1, on the reverse strand, counting down.
CTGTAGGGCCTTAAAATGAGTAAATAAATAAATAAATAAATAAAGCAGCACGACCTTAAAACCAATCAATGAACCAATCAATCAGCAGGACCTTAAAAGAAATAGATATATAAATAAATAAATAGGACAGCAGGACCTTAAAATAAATAAATAAATGGAAGAGAAGGACTGTAAAATAAATAAATAAATGAAAGAGTAGGACCTTAAAATAAATAAAGAAATAAATAAATCAGTAGGACTTTAAAATATATAAATAAATAAATAAAACGGTAGGATCTTAAAATAAATAAATAAATAAATAAATGACAGTGTAGGACCTTAAAATAAATAAACGAATAAATTAAGCGAGCAATGGGTGGTTCCAATCTCATCATTGGCACTTAATAGCTTCAAAATATGTTTTTCCTTCCAATGGAAAAGTTAAAAGTCTCTCTGTGATGAGTAATGAAGTGCAGTGGAAGCACAGGAGAGGAAGGAGTTTCCAGAGCTGGTCGGTATCTGCAGCAGAGATCTCGATTCAGTGGCTAATTGCTAATTTGGTGGCTAATTGCTAATTCAGTGGCTAATTGCTCAGCATCACATTCTGTTCTGCCACACACACAAATGGGGCTCCCCAAGGTCCCTTCCCCTCCCACATCCCTGCCATGATTCCAGGTGCCAGCTGCAATCCTGAGCAGGCAGGAGCAGCCTCCCAGCGCCTGCAGAGAGCTCAGCTGCTTCCCCTGCAGCCCCACAACCCCAAAGCCACCTGGAAATTCATCACCTGTGGTCACCTATGGTCACCTGTGGTCACCTGTAGTCATCTATGGTCATCTGTCGTCACCTGTGGTCACCTGTCCCTGGAGGATGAGGCAAAGCCACCCTTGGTCCCTCCTGGGTGGCACCTGGAGGGAGCAACATCTCACAGAATTCACAGAATCACAGAATTCCCAGAATGACCTGGTTGGAAGAGACCTTCAAGATCATCGAGTCCAACCCAGCCCCAACAGCTCAGCTAAACCCTGGCACCCAGTGCCACATCCAGGCTTTGTTCAACACACCCAGGGATGGGGACTCCAGCACCTCCCTGGGCAGCCATTCCAGAACGTTATCACTCTTTCTGTGAAGAACTTTTCCCTGCTATCCAACCTGTATTTCCCTTGGTGCAGCTTGAGGCTGTGTGCTCTGGTTGTGTCAGTGCTGCTGGAGAAAGAGCCCAGCCCCAGCTGAGCACAGGCACCTTTCAGGAGCTGTGCAGAGTGATGGAGGCAGCCCTGAGTCTCCTTTTCTCCAGGCTGAGCACCCCCAGCTCCCTCAGGGGTTCCTCACAGGGTTTGTGTTCCCAGCCCCTCTCCAGCCTCGCTGTCCCCTCTGGATGTGCTCAGTGTCCCAAAGTCCTTCCCAAACTGAGGGGCCAGAGCTGGACACAGGACTTGAGGTGTGACCTCACCAATGACCTCCCTGCTGGCAGTCCCTGTGTGACACCTCGGTGCCACCCCTGCTGCCCTCCCATGAAAGTTTAATTCGTGTCATTTTGTCCCCATTATCCCTTGTGGAACACTGTGTCCTCAGCCTGGCCACGGAATTTATTTTATAAATTATCTGCGCTAAAACTCGGCAAAACTTTGTGACGGCGCTGAGAATTTTGGGGCTGTTTCAAGGAGGATTTCCAACAACATTTTCAAGGTCTGTATTCTGCACCCCAAACATTAAAAAACATTTAAAAGGAGCACAAGCTACAAGCACTGCAGGTAAAGCAAGGCAGAAAAACCTTGCCAGCTTGCTGAGCATCAGCGTGCTTAGATAAATCTGGGAGTCTCTGTATGGCAATTTATGCTCCAGCAGCCCCTGCATAGAAAAAGCTTTTGTATCCAATTTAAAAACATGAATGTTCCATCGTTACCCTAGAGCTTAAAGACAATTTACACAAGTAGGGCACTGTGAAGTATTGCCACAATAAACAGTTGCTTTACTTCCCTTTTACAGCAAAAATTAGGGGAACACTGCAACCCTTGTCAAGCCTTAAAATATGTTTGCAATAAAATAGAAGCCATTGGCTTTCTTTAATTTCAATGAGTTTCTTCATTATTCAAAAGCCTCTTTAAATCTTTCATAGATTCAAATCTGGTTTTTTAAGAGGAAATACATAATCCTTCAGTAATTAATCTAAATGTCTGGCTACTAAAAAATTGGGTATTGATGGTCCTCCTGTATTTTTCTCATGGAGGGAGAAAGCATTTTAATTCTTCAAAATTTGCTTATTGGTTCCTTTCTGTTGGCAGGAGTTTGAATACATTCTAAAATGCTTTTCTGGTAATACCCTTCCAGAATTAATGAAGGAGCACCTTATAACTGGTTACTATGAATTAATTAGAATTTCATCCTGGTCAAAGAATCTCAGCTTGGAGATTTATTTGGATATGAAAGAAAGTTCATAGAAAGTTCCTGTTTATTTACCCACAAAGATGTTTCTTAGTAAAGACTGAGGGTACAGTGAGTTAATAAAGACAAGAACAATTGTTTTTATATTTTCAGTGAAAGAAAAGAATTAACTAGATGTTAAATAGTTTCTAAATACTACACAGAGTAGCTCTAAAATAGCCAGGCTGGACTATTTTAATTAACTATAACTGCATGATCAGTCCCTCTGAAAACAACAGAAACAGAGGATTAATGTCCAGCAATGAGATTGTATAAATTCAGATCTTTGGACCTTTTGAGGAAGAGGCCCCTGGATTTCAGGAGCCTGTACTTTGAGCACACCACGGACACCAGGGGATGGCTGGAGGTGGAGAAAGATTTCTCTCGTTGGCATAAAAATCAGTGAGTGGAATTACAGCTTCATCTGCTGCTGTTCATGTGATAAGGGATGGACAGAAGGTGTTTTCTGGCTGTGTGGATGAAAATAATGGAGAGAACTGGGATTCTGAGAGAGGATTTAGGCAGAAAACCCTGGTTCAGCTCACCCCAGTCACTGCAGAGTGAAGCAGAGAAAAGTCTTTTCACGTTCTGCAACCCCTGAGATAGGTGGGCTTTGGGCAAACAGACACTTCCAGCCTACCCTTGACAAGCACAATTTCAAAGTGATGCAGACATGGAAGAGTTGTTGATGTCTTTGTCTGAAGAAATAGCTTTAAACAGAGGGAGCGAGGGAAAAAAAAGTCAAATAAGATAAAACCGGAAAAAAATCTCAATATGGGAGTTGACAGATACTTGGATTTTAGTAAAGCATTTCACACTGTCTCATGAAATCTTAATTGAAAAATTAATTCAAGTCGGTTTGGCTGCAGACAATGGTGTGTGGGTTGAATATTGGCTAAAGCACAAATGAAAAAAAATGCTGATAAACAGCTGGTAACAAGATGGGTGGAAATGTCCAGCGGGGTGGACATGACAAACATGCACTGATTGTTAGTCTGAGTTCACTTTATATCTTCATTAATGGCTTAGAAAAAAGATATAATCAAGATCACAATTAAATACGCAGATTGTCCATCCTAGATGGATGTCAATAAAGGGGAGTGAAATAAAAAAGCAAACATGGATAAAACATGGCCAAAATAGATTCATCAAGGGAAGAAAATTATTTTACTGCAAACACAAAACCAGCACAAAGCCGAGTAACTCAAGAGATGAGCAATAGTTTATCTTTTAGGGGATGGAAGAGTGGCAATGGATAAGAGAGCAGAAGGATGCTACAGGAACGATAAAAAGTGAAATGCAAGTTGAGGATCCGGTGCCCTTTGCATCCAATGGAAGTGCAGCCATGGACTTCAAAGGGTTTTGGGCATGGCTGGCAGTCCCAAAGCAGGGATTATCTGCAACCTTGTTCTGGCCACTGCAGGCAGCCATCAGAGATGCTCTCCCAGAAAGATGTTAAATTGGCAGCAAATCAGAGAGGAGACAGAATAAAAAACGAAGGGGTTTTGTGAGAGCTGAAGTGGGAAGAAAAATGAAGGGAATTAAGCAGTTATAATTTGGCCAAATAAGGAATAAGCAGGAGCACAATAACAGCTTTCAAATGTCTGAGGACCTAAGCCTGTATAAAGGATAATAATTATTCACTCTGTTACATGGCAGAAGGAGTTTAACAGGTGAAGGGAATATATTATGAGGGAAGAAAGACATTTGATGTAAATATCAGGAAATGCTGCATATTAAACTGCTGAATAATAGAGGAGATGGAAGTCCTGTGGTCTGGGATTTCTGAAACTCAGATTGAATGCCAGCTATTGAAATGCAGAGAGGAACCTTTTCAATTCCCCAGGACACCAGGAAATGCATCTGCCTTGAAAAGATTGGGATCTTCTCCCGACCTCTCCCTGTGCAAGCTCCATGTGGTTTAAAGCCCACACCAGGAGATGCAGAAATATCAGAGGATAAATTGTTCTTAATAAGGAATAAACACTCCTCATATCTTCTGATTGTGCAATCTGCTCCCACCCCTGTCTGACTGAGATCACAGCCTTTTCTCAAGTCGGTGTCTTCAAACTGCTTCATTCTGCTCAGGCAAAAATAAAATGCTTTACTGGGATGGGAAATGGGGATATCCATTGCAGTAACCCAAAGATTTATTAGCAGAGGACGTTTTTTACCTCAATTTGTCTCAAAACACTGGTTTTTCTGCTAGAAATACTGACTAGAAGTGCTACAAGACTTCTTTTCTGGAATTTTTCTTCCCTTGCCTCATTTTTGTTCTTAGATCTTTAGATTCTAAAACTACTGACTGCACTAAAAACCATTAATGAATTTGTTTGCATGTGCCCGCTCATTCACAGATCAAAGAGTTTGACTAAAAATATTAATCAAAGAGAAAAATATAAAAACCTGACTTTTATTCCATCACGCAGTCCATGAGAGGGGAGGGAGCTATTTCTATCCAGCAATTCCTGCCTTTTTCCACCCCCTGCATTTTGGTTCCCAGCTCTCCACCAAACGTAGGAAGCAAAGACAAATTTCAGATGATAATTTTTTTTTTCCACATATCAGTGTGAAAAAGGCAATTTTAAATACAGCTAGATATTTGTAAACATGGGAAATGCCAGTTCTCACTTGGTGTAAATGATCCCAAGTTTATTAATTTTGAATTGATCATGGCTGTTTAGACTGGATATTTCAGTGTGTGGTAAATTACAGGACTTCACTCACTTTAATACCAGTTTTAATGACCAATAATGAGCTCAGGCAACAATAAATCATATTTTAGACTTCAGACACTGCTACAGTCTATGGGAGAAAACATTAAAAATACTTCTTGGCCCTTTCTGTGCTGATTTGATACTAATGCACAATGAATTGTGGATTAAGGAAACACTAGAGAAAGCTTTCCATGTCTTAGTGTAAATCAATAGATTTTATTACAGCAAAACACATCGTGTACATCTGCAACACCATAAATTTATGCCTGGAAAAAAAAAACAACCAAAAAAACAACAAAACATGTCCTGCACTGCAGACATCAGAGATGAGAAGCTGAATATTCAGTGTGAGTAGAATGCTGCAGGAAAGGCAAGGACACAACACCTGAGGGCAAAAGCAGGACAGGAAGGAGCAAAGGCAGGGAAGAGGTTGCAACTGTCCACAGGGAATTGCTGAGCCCTGGATTGGAGCAATCTGTTTAATTCTGCAGCCTGATTTCCAGGCTGATCCTGAAAATATCCCTGTTAGGAATTAGGAATAGGAATATTTTCAGGATCAGCCTGGAAATGAGGCTGCAGAAAATATTCTGAAAAAAGGAAGGTGGGATGCCCGGCAAAGATGTTTTATGGAGAGAAAGTTATGAAGCTGAGTGTATTTGGTTTATATGAGTGTGGTTTAGGGGATGATTTCCTTGAAGTCAGGGAAGCACTGATGTGAGAAATCTTGTAATAATAAGTTATTAAAAGCAGTAACTCTCGTGATCCTCACACAAACTCTGAGAGCAGCACTGGCATCAATGGAGCCCCACAATTCTGGGAGTCAAAGCTCCTGGGGGGGTTCTGTGCTGGTTTCTCCTCAGTAAATTCAGTCACTGCTCTGATTTGCACTGGCCTGAAAAGACATTCAGGATCAGAACCAATTCAGATTCAAATTAAATTCAGTCTTGGATATATGCACAAATTATAAATACCTGGAAAGAAACAGATTAAGGATTAAGGCTGGTTAAGTAAAGAATTAGCTCAAAATTAAAGCAGAAACAATACATAAACCATGGACTGAAAAATGCCCTGACATTCCTGAAAACCAAGATTCTCAATTTCTACACACTTGTATTATGAACCTTAAAAGCACGAATGTGTGTTTTTCCTTGCCAGGTTTGTTCCTCTACTTGGAAAACATTTATTCTGCTTCTTGTTTACACGGAATTTAGAATTAATGTGGCTGTTCTGGCTGAGCAAAAACAACCTTGACTTGTATGAGGCATCATTTTATCATGCCAAGATATCTTGTGTAAAAACATAACACGAGCAGAGTTCTCAGAATTAAGCTGGTTAATAATTACTAAATAAACAGGTCAAGGATCAAGAGAGACAGTAAATTCTTGTCAAGTGTGTGTAGATTATATTTCCAAATTACAAAACTGAAAGGCAGAGCTGTCTTAATGTGCACAGAAAAAATCAGGTATCCAGAGGTGCAATATTGTGGTCTCAGGGAACATTTTTCACACACTAATAATCAAAATAAAACCACCAGTAGTTACTTCTATGCACTGTTGGCGTTAGTGAATTATTTTTAGGTGCAATATTTACTGAAAACCTGCATAATCCAAGCCACATTTTCTTATACACTGTAGAAATAAATAGAAATCACGACTGAGAGACTCCAGTTGGGTTTTCTGACGAGTTTTTAATCTCAAAGTCATTTCCCTGGCCCAGCTTTCCTCCCAGAGCCTGCTCAGACGCTGCTCCCATCACCTTCCCCAGGATTTCCACAGGGGAGACTCCTTTGGGGTCCCTTTGGCTCTTTTATCTCCTCCAGCCTGGCTTTGAACATTTCCTGAGGGTCACACCCTCTTCAGCTTTGGCCATGGTCACCTTTGAACCTTTTAAGACATTTAACGTGCCATTTGATGGGATCAAGGTGATGATAACAAGCTCCTTGGGCTGGGAGGGGTTGTGTAAGCAGCTGGAGCCAGCCAAGGTTCTCTCCTGCTGAACAACTTGGGTTGCTCTGGGTGGACAAAATCCAGGACTAAATAAATGGCTGAGAGCCAAGGTTTTGAAATTCAGATGGCAAACACACACAGGACTGGGAATACAACCAGGTGGGCACGCGAGAGTGACAACACTGCAGACCTGACGAGAACTGAACAGTGGACTTTCTTCAACTGGAATTATTTTTCAGACATTTTTTTAATGGAGGTTTTCTGTTCAGTTAATTTGCTCACAGAAGATAGTATATAAAAAAAACAAACCCAAAAGAACTGTTTTGTTTTGTGTCAGAAAATGGGAAGTGGAAAAGGAAGTAGTTGAATGCTCCAGCAGCTCCCTGAGCAGAACCAGCCCCTTCTCCCTGAGCTGATGTCCCACACTTGAACAGCCAAGCAATACCAGACATGAAAACGGAATAACTGAGTTATTCTAGATGTTAATGCTTCTTTATTTCTAATAAAAGCCATGTGAATGTAAATTCCACTCAAATGACAAGTCAACCCCATGAATTAAAACTCAAAATGGTTTTAAAAAACAATGAAATCAACATAAATGTACTTTTTTAGGATCTTGGAAAGGATTTCAAAACAAATATAAAACCCTGGTCGTATCAGTAGCTATAAAAAATATGCAATATCAGGGGAAAGGTCTCAGCAAAGTGGGAAAAGCACAGATGTGCAAACAGAGCTGAGCAGAAATGTGTGTGTGGCTCATTCACTTGTTTGCCAAAGTGTCGTTACTGCAGTACGTTATTTACAGATAAAAAATAGCACATCCTTGCAGTCATGTGGTGTTGCTGGCTCCTGAGCTTCCTGCTTATCTGACAGGTTAACCAGCAATTCTGGGCAGAAATAATCTGGCTGCTTTGGTAGCCAGCTCTTGGCCCAGGGAAACTCCTTCATTCAAAGGAGGGAGCAGCCAGAGGGGAAAAGCAGCTCTCCAGGTTGGTGTTCTTCTGCTTCCTTTTCAGACCCAAGAGTGCTGAAAGTGGGAGAGGTGGAGGTGCTGAAGTGACCAGACAGGCAGGTTATGGTGGATAAACAAAGCCCTGCTTCCCCTACATTTTGGGTTAATTTGATGCCACTCCGGAGCTCTGACCTTTCCGTGGGTGCGGGATGAGAGCAGCACAGCTCGAGGGGCCCTGTGGCGTCCTTTAGTCCTGAACTCTGCACTGTCCCCTCCTGGGTCCCACAGACACCAGAGCAGTGCAGCTGCAGGGTGTTCAGGGCTGCAGTGAGCCCCAGGGATCTGGGAAAATCATGGAATTGCACCCCAAAACCTGCAGCAGCTGCTGCACAGGGCTGGCCCTGGCTTTGGGATTAAGGCAGGAAACTGGGGGGGTTCCTCCTCTGTGGGAGCCCCTAAAAGGACAATTAACTGATTGCTGATGGGGGAAAATGTCGTGGTGTTGGTCCTTTCTAAAAGCAAAAGAAATAATCATAGAAATATTTGGGTTGCAAGGGACCTTAAGGATCACCTCTGCCATGGGCAGGGGTGACACCCACTGGAGTAGTTTGTGCAGGAAATGCTCCAAAGAATGGATAAGCACTTAAATATGTCGCAGTGCTTCACAGCCATGTTTAAATACTGAGAAATCTCACCTTAGACAACCCCAGAGAGGACATGCAAACACCTCTGTGTAATACTGAGGAATGATGATAGGCTCTACAAAATTAACAGGCACAGGGAAAGGCCAGGGGATCCCTCCTGTGCAAAGGGGAGCAGCGTAGGAACAAGCAGAGCTGCAGGGGAGGAAGAGACATCATCTAAATCTAGTGTGGTCAAAAAAAAGATTTGTGCTCGGGGTTTTGGATCCTGGAGAAGCCAGGCTGCTCCAGAGCTCCTCATCTTCTCAATCTCTGCATAAACACTTTTCCATAAGCAGCACTCTTGTTTCACTGAGCAATAGCAGCAAATCATTGCATTTCTAAGAATTCTGAAAAATAAAGTTCCCAGGCTTTCCCAGCTGTAAAACCCTCAGAAAGGCTTCTCTTCCCTTTTCTGCACTCGGGTTTCTCTGGCAGAAGTGTGGCTGTTACACAGCAATTTTCTTTCCATGTTTTTAAAGTGGCTGATTTTAATTTGGATGTATTTTCCCCTGCAAATCCTCTCAGTCAATATGGAATTACATAAAGCAGCTTTTTGAAGAGAAATTGTATCTGGAGAAGCTTCCACTCTGTGTGTGTGTGTATTTTACACAAACTATTTATTTTTTATGTCTTGGTGGCACTATCATTTTTGATGACCTGTGCTCTACCAGACTGACCTCAAAGACATAAAATGAAAAAAAATGATGTAATAGTTTTGATCCTTCCACATCAAGAGTGCTGCTTGCAAATAAGGACAGGGTGGACAAAGTTTACTTGGATGATGGAAAGAAAGTAATTTTTTTCTTATCCCCAAAAAGCTGAAAATAGGTTGAAGTGACTTAGAAATGCATTTCCTTCATATAAGTGTAAAATGCATATAGTGTATTTTACAATTTCTTCCCATTAAGAAAGGGAAGAAATTGTAACATTTATAATAAAAAGAGATTTGTGTAGGTTTATCTGGAAAGGGCAGTAAAATTTCCAATCATGGGTGACTGTCAAATGCTCTTCCATAAGGGATCATCGATCTTGAATAGAAGGTGAATTCTTTGCATGTGCAACACAAAACCTGAAATAAAATACAATTATTGGCCTCAGCCCTCCATTATTCTCAAAAAGGTAAAAGTACTGTGTAAGCTGGGAAAGCTCCCAGACACATTCTTAGAAAAATGAGGTGGTTTAGGTGTCCTCCACCAGGAAGCATTATTGATAATGCAAACGAAAATATTCCAGAGTCCCACATATCAATTTTGATTTTCTGAGATCATGGCTGCAGTAACTGACAGTGGAAATTAAATATTCAGCTTTGTTTTCTGTCAGAAAACAAAGCTGCCCTGGTGCCTATGAAACAGCACCTCCAAGAGAACTTTTGGGCTGGACTGACCATTAATCAGTTTATGTTCTGAATAATGAGCATTCATCTCATTCAGGATTTTTATCTTGTTTTATCTGCCCCAGATGTTTGAGTCAGGTTTCTCTGGCCCCATGCCCATGGCAGCCTGTTCTGGGACATGGCACAGCTGAAATGGTCAAGAAGGAGCAGAACCCTGTGTAAAACTGCTTTTACACTTTCCAGAGCTCTTGCTGCCCTGAAGACATTCCTGTCTGCTCCTTCAGAATGTTTTCCATATTTTCTGTCTCATGACTGAAACAATTCAAAATCAAGAGGATGTGCAATAATGCCAATCATTTATTTGGGCTTTGTCTTTTTTGCCGTGAAACACATTAACCATTGTGGGGTGGTTTTGAAGAATAAGCACACACTTTTACTGAGCCGTTTAATTTTTTTTAACATCCAAACATCCAAACCTGAATCCATTAGTGTCTCTATTGGTAGACTCATAAATCTTTATCTGAATGAAAGTTCCTCCACTGTTTTTTCCAGTTGGCTCCATGTGCTGGCTTATTTCCATGCTGAACATCTGCACACATTCGTGCTATCACTTAAACCTTCAAGACAAAGTTTACTTTGGATTTAAAGAATCTTTTTGATGCCATTCATTCACACATAACAGCAACAGCATAGTTCCCAATTATTTTTTAATATATATATACGAGGGAAAAAAATGTTTTATCTACCTTGTAAAGCTTCAGACTGGCAGGAAGTTTAAAAGAAAAAATGTCTTTGTTCTGATTTATGAGAAATCACAAGTAATACAGATTCCCCCCTGGGGATATTTCTGTGAAGTGGAACCACATGGGGATTGAGCTCCCTCCTGGTGTGCCCTGACTGTCCTGTGGGTGCTGTTACAATTTGGGGCACAGCAGCTCAGGAGCCTGAGCTAAAGCAAGCACGAGGATTCATTGCAGAAGAGAAGTGCAGAATATTTGCTGAGTAAGCCAGGACTTCTTGCATTATGCCAGGGATTTAGAGGGACAAAAAAATCCACCCCAGCAGCAAATCTTGGGGCACTCCACATTAACCTCTCTGTATCTCAAGAATTAGAACTTTCTTCTCCTTCTTTCTTCTTTCTTCTTTCCCTATCTCACCAATGCATTTTAATCCATGGCAGAAAATTGCCTTTTACCCTGCAGTTTTCAAATTTCCCTAATAGGCTTTGGGGATGGATTGGGTCAAAAGCCTTCTAAAACCAGCACTAGGTGATCTCCTTCAGATTGCTTTTATTCTGTGGACCTTCCTGATGGCACTCAACAGATCTGTGGGGCAAGATTTTGAACGAGTCCAAAGGGAGGGTGAGGATTTGCCCCTCTTTCCCCACTTTGTAGATATTCTGGAGTTAAATATTCACACTGATCAGCCCATCTGAGACTCTGAACTCGACATAGCAGCAGCTGCTTGTCGATAATTTAGACAGGAGGAAGTCTGAGAATGCCCAACATAGAATTACCCTCTTTGTGGAAGGACAGATTCACATCTCGGTGAAATAGATGGACAGGGGCCGGCTCTGAAGTGCTGCTGTGAATTTCAGTAGCTTAAAAAATCCTGGTTGTATCCTTTGGGAGACTATTTTAGGAGAGAAAAGCGTTGTGCAGCACATAATCTGCTACTGAAGTTGTGCTCTACGAGCCAGGACAGCCCCAGCTCCCGCCTGGGAGCTGAATAACCTGAGTTGTGTTCCTTGTGTTCTAACAATTCCTGAGCTGCTGTATTCCCACTGAGGTGCATGAAAGAAAAGGATTCTTCCTCCTTCTTCTTTTCAAGCTGAGCTAAAAGCTTTTTTTCCTTGGAGTGCTTTGAGGGAAGGTAGGGGAAGGTGGGTGTTGCATCAGCTGAGGAGGAAAGCACACAAAACATGGAAAAGCTCCTCAGCACCAGGGAGAGTTAAAGGGTAGCTGGGGGAGAACCCTAAAATCTTGGGGAATGTTAAGAGCAGAATAAACAGTCTTAGTGATGTAAATTCAACTAAATCATCTCCAAATGTGACTCTCAGTAATTTGCTCTAAATCTAAAGATTTGGGGTCCCGGTTTGGGTTTGTATGGCGGGATGGTCTCATCTGTCACGCCACAAACCCCTAGAACTGGTTTCATCCCATTACCTGCATTTCTGAGGGAAAGAATCAGGATCCAGCCTCGAATCTTTGCCAGGTTTGAGTTTTCCTTTATCACATGGGAGGCTGGCAGGTGGTGGGCTCAAAAGCAAACCACAAGGAGGTTTTCCACGACTCGTGGCATTTTTCACACGGATCTGGCGCCTGATGTTCTGGACTCCAAATGTTTACAAGGTTGCAAAAAGTGCTCAGATCAATTCAAGGAAGAGAAACTCTGGGGGGGCAATAGGAGACAAAAACATCACCTTTTACTGAGATTCAGGCTTTTGTTGCTAGAAAGTTTTACCTGTGTAATTCTGTGCTTGGCCTGCTCTTTTACTTCTGCAAATTTCCCCAACATTTGGCAAGAGCCCAGAGGAGGCACCAGGATGATCAGAGGGATGGAGCAGCTCTGGTGGGGGGAAAGGCTGGAGAACTGGGGTTGTTCAGCCTAGAAAAGAGAAGGCTCTGGGGAGACTTTATGTGGGTTCTTCTGAAGCAGGGCCCAAAATAAGGGTGGAGAGGGAATTTTTTAAGGACATGGAGTGATTGGGCAAGGGAGAATGACTTTAAACAAAGAGAGGAGAGGTTTAGGTGGGATATTGGGAATTAGGAATTGTTCCCTGTGAGGGTGGGCAGGCCCTGGCACAGCTGCCCCTGGATCCCTGAAATGTCCAAGTCCAGGTTGGACATTGGGGCTGGAGCAGCCTGGGACAGTGGGAAGTGTCCCTGCCATGGCATGGATGGGCTTTCAGCTCCCTTCCAACCCAAACCATCCCGTAATTTTATAATTTGCTGATTTGCCTTGGTTCAGATTCAGCGTGGCCATTCTTGAATATTCTTTATTCAATGGAAACTGCTAATCCTCCTCTGCAATTAGCACATCTCTTTAGTCAGAGTGGGAAAGTAACTCTGGGTCACTTCACTGCCTGAGGTGCTCAGTCCTGTAGGAACAAATCTGCTCAGTTTAGCTGTGGTGTACTTAGAAAACGTGCAATGGAAAACCTGAAAATATTGATTTGGTTTAGAAGTTTGCCAGAAAAATAAATAGGTTGGGTATAAACTATCAAAAAACCTGCCATTTTTTGGGTGAGCTGTTCAGTGTTTACATCCTAAGGTTATGCTAATGGCTGATATATTTTTAATTATTTTATTTTTATTGTTTTATTTTCATTATTTTAATACTTTTGATTTTTCTGTTTACTTTTATTCTTTTTCCTACCTGAATTTCCTGGCTAGCAAACACTGACGGTGGCTTTCAAAGTGAGCCAAAACTGGGTGTGAAAAATACTGCGCTGTATAATCACAAGTGAAAATGAGTCTGAGGGAAGTGGTTTTCCAGGATTTCAGGGTCTTCCCAGACAAGCTGCAGCCAGGAGCTGAGCACAGCTCCGTGGTGATGTGCATTGCTTAAGGGCAACAGCACAACCTGGTGGTTTCTGGTTATTCCAATGCATTGGGATCTGCGCAGGAATTTCCCTTCCCCAGAACCCAGCTCGTTGCCTGCACAGAGCTGAAACCTGCTTTCATTAATTCATTTGTAAGGTTCCATTTTACCCGAGGTTTTCAGAATAAATAGAAAACAGCAGACTGCAAGGGCATATGCAAAAAAGATGAAGCAACAGGTCCTTCCCAACTTCCCTGATTCTGAAACCTCAGGGTGCTGGATATATCTGAATTTTGCTTTCAAGATAATAACTAGAGGGATATAACTGAGAAAAAAAATCTTGCAATATGTACTATGCAAATTTTGGGGAAAAAAACTAAAAAAAGGACAAAGGGAAAGTGTGAGCAGAAAAAATTGGGTGTTTGCCTTGCTTTTTCCATTATGACAAAGCCAAGCAAGGTATATAATGCATTTACATAGACTGAATATTCAGACACCAATAATAATATTTATTCTCTTTCTTGTGTGTCTTCAGGGTAAGTGGCATTGGTCAAAGTGTAACTTCTGAGGTGGCAGTGAAATGAAACGGGTAGCAAATTGCTCAGAGAATTTTCAAATAAAATTAATCACATTTTCTGTTTCGCTTGGTTGTGAAGCGCAGGCTGTGTGATTGCCAGCAGTGCAGATGTGGGTGCTGAAAAAAACATCTTGCAAACTACATGTTCAGTTCATTTTCTGATCATGTAGGATGGGACAAAAACCACTGACTGTGACTAGAGAGGGGTTTGCCATCCAGTGCTGATGCTGCTCCCGACACTGGGCAAGGAATAATAGAGTTATAGAATGGTTTGGGTTTGAAGGCCCCTTTAATTTCATCCAGTTCCACCCCAGCCATGTGCAGGGACTCCTTCCACCACCCTGGGTTGCTCCAAACCCCATCCAGCCTGGCCTTGGACACTTCCAGAGACTGGGAGTCCCTGAGTTAAGCTCAGTCCTGCTTAATTTCATACAAAGAACCTTTGATTTCACCTGTGTGGCTTTGGAGCTGAGGGCAAAGGGATTTTCAAAGCCACTGGAGGACTGAAGTGCTTTGGGGCACAAGGCTCATTGTTTTTATGCAGTGAATATTCCTATAGGATTGTCTCCACACGGGAATGCTGAGGTGTCTCAATGCTTCCTCTTTGTCCTTTAGCCCAGTCCATGGCTGAGGAATGACTCACAATCACTCTCAAGAAAGCGCTGGAGTCCACTGCAGGTGTGTGTGATTCATGCATTTAAACTGACTCTAAAGCTTTCTCTAACATTATTGTGACCCAATGTGTACAAATCCTGCTGAAATTCATGAAAATGCTTGTTATTCTCCTTTGGTTTGTTACAGAGGAAACACATTGTTATGTAAACAGGACAAAATACTCTGAACTGCAGTGAGGATAGTTCTGAGAAATTGTACAAAGAGCTTTGGAAAAGTGTAGGATGGGAAGGAAGGAAGGAAGGAAGGAAGGAAGGAAGGAAGGAAGGAAGGAAGGAAGGAAGGAAGGAAGGAAGGAAGGAAGGAAGGAAGGAAGGAAGGAAGGAAGGAAGGAAATTGTCTTCTTTTCCTTGAGTGCTGAAGTAGAAGACAAAATGATCAAAGACCAAATGCTGCTGTTCCCTATATCCCACTGAGGCAGTTCCTGAATCCCTCTGGAGCAGCCATGGGAAGGATGTTGAGCTGTGCCTCAGCTAACCATAACCATGGACAGAGACCAAACCCCTGAGATGGAAGCTGTCCCAGCTTCCCACATATCCTGCTTCAGATTGGAGAAACCAGAGTATTTTTCAGAACTCTAAAAACCGTTGGCAAGCACAGGGATGTCAGGTCTCCCTGCCTGACGTGCTTTGATCACTCTGTAATTATTACCCATCAGCTCACTGATTTGTGCTTTGCTCAGGAGCAGCAGACAGTGCTGATGCCCGACTGGAGAAGCTCAGATTAGCTGGGTTGAGCTGACATCTCCTCCTGCCATGGGTGCTGGGTGGTGCCTGGGGCAGCACTGACAGGGTTAATTCTCTACTCTCCTTCCCCTGCTGTTTCACAAAGTTATTCCACATTTTCATGTTAGCACAAAGGATTGCCAGGAATAACTTAATGTACTACCAGGGACATCTTCCTGTCATGTAATCACTAAGGTTGGAAAAACCCTTCAAGATGCTGGAGTCCAACCCTTCCCGTTGCCACATTATGTCACAGTAGAAGCTGGCTTGTACTGAGCATTAATCTGATTATAAATAATAAAACCCAGCCCAGTTCCATAATCTGACCCCTGGGCTGACTGGCAGGGGCTTCACCCAAAAACATCTTTCCCAAGGTGCAAGCATTTCACTGGTGCAGCACCTGGGGGGTGTAAAGATCAGACCAATGAGCTGTCCACACCCAGGAGGTTTGAATTGCCTATAAAAGCAAGCTCAGAACAATCAAACATGCTGTTTGCTGGCGACCAGCAGAGGTTTGTCAGGGTCCTGTCCCTGATGCTAGACTGCCGTGGGAACACGTGGTGACCCCGATGTGATGAAGAACAGTCCACAAATTGTCCTGCAGGAAGAGTGGAGGGAGACACAGGGCAGTGCCTGCAGAGCCTGTCCCCACAGTGAAAAGCTGGAAAAAGACAGGGGCAAGTAGACCCCACCCTGCAGAAAAAAAGTGCAAAAATTACAGCCAAAGGGCTCTATAAATCAAAAGCTTGAAAAAAATTCAGAGGAGAGCCAACTCTGCAACAAAACCTGCAAAAATTACAGTCAAAGGGCTGTGTAAAACCAAAAAACTGGAGAAGCTGAACATACAATAAAAACCCCACAGAAGATATGGGGGGCTTTATCTCTGTGCAAGACCACGCAGTTCTAAAGGAATGGAAACTTCTTGAGGAATGGGACTTAGATTATGATGAAAAAGCATTATCAGCGTTAACAGTATGAGCTAAAAACCACAACCTCTGAGAAGATAGCCACGCCTCCAGCTGGCATGGCCCCGCCCCATGCCAACCTCTGAGCGCACAGCCACGCCTCCAGTGGGTGTGGCTTCTCACCATGCCAACCTCTGAGAACACAGCCACGCCTCCAGTAGGCATGGCCCCACCCCCATGCCAACTTTTGAGAGCACAGCCACGCCTCCAGTGGGTGTGGCCTCTCCGCATGCCAGCCTCTGAGAACACAGACGACGCCTCCAGCAGGCATGGCCCCACCCCCTTGCCAAATTTTGAGAGCACAGCCACGCCTCCAGTGGGTATGGCTTCTCAGCATGCCAGCCTCTGAGAACACAGCCACGCCTCCAGCAGGCATGGCCCCACCCCCATGCCAACTTTTGAGAGCACAGCCACGCCTCCAGCGGGCATGGCCCCGCCCCATGCCAACCTCTGAGCATACAGCCACGCCTCCAGTGGGTGTGGCCTCTCCCCATGACAACCTCTGAGCACACAGCCACGCCTCCAGTGGGTGTGGCCTCTCCCTCAACACTGCCTCCACTGGCGGCTCTGGGAATGACATCCTCACGAGCTGCTGATGTCAAACCCGGAAGCAGAGCCGCTCCAACGCCTCGGCCCATCCTGTCACCACCACAGCCCCTCAGAGCCTTGCAACATCTCCAGACATCGACAGTAAGTTTGCCAGAGCGTGGGGAAAGCCCCTGCAGGGCATAAAATGCATCCAGGAGTGTTATAGCATTTGTAAAGAAGGCTGCCCAAAAAAATGGCATTGCCGCGTAGCACGGTCACCTCTCAGCAGCAGGAGCAGGCCACCCTCTCACCCGTGGCTCCCTAAGAATGGGCAGTGAAGAGGGAAACAAAAATAATCTAACAGCTCCAGCTAAAGCAGTGCCAGCAAAAGCAACGCCAAGTTCTACCCCTCAAACATCAACAAAGCTTCACAGCCTCTACTTCTTCAACTGTACAAAGGTTCTCATATTCCTTGGGCTCTAATAGACTAATTACATGTGCTAACGGTAAAACTGTAGAAAGGGTGTCACACAAGGTTTGTAAAAATACACAAATGTTTATTAAATATGCCCAAGAATTCATAGTACAATATTTATTATTGTTGTTTGTAAAATCAAAATTAACAAGCCTCTGATAGCTGATTCTATTACAGTTACTGAGAAAGTATTACGTTTCTCTCTCAAGTATGGGCTACTGTGTATTAAAAATATCCTAGAATGTGTGTTAGGAAGTTTATTCATGATCCTTCTATCATTACTTCTTGCAATGCTACTAGATCAGCTTAGAAAACTCAAAGGATTTACTTGTTCTAACA
Organism: Camarhynchus parvulus; assembly: GCF_901933205.1. Taxonomy (NCBI): domain Eukaryota; kingdom Metazoa; phylum Chordata; class Aves; order Passeriformes; family Thraupidae; genus Camarhynchus; species Camarhynchus parvulus. The sequence continues at coordinate 2,738,120 of NC_044579.1, read as the reverse complement.
TTCTAGATCTGTTAAGGCATACACATACACGTTAATTTAGTAATGTCAAAAGCAAATTCCAGTTGCAAAGTTTTTCAACTGAGAATTTGCCACCTGTCATCATTTTAAAAACTAAAGTCACCTATTGAAGTCAATAACAAATTTCTAACTACTAACAAAAGAAATAAAAGTATATTACTTGCACTGTTACCATAATAACTGAAAGATTAAAATGCCTATATTTCTTTAATTATTCATAAGTTGTTCATGTTGAATTTGTTGGTACCCAAGTGCCACACCCACACATTTTTTGAACATTTCAGGGATGGTTCCATTGCCTTTCACCCTTTCACTGAGGAAATCTTCCCTATTGTCCAGTCAAACCTCCCCTGGGCCATTGGAGGCCGTTCCCTCTGGTCCTGTCATTCTCACCGGAAAGACAAGACCCACCTGGCTGTGGCCCCCTTTCAGGTACTTGGAGAGAGAAAAATGTTGACAAATTAATGTCAAACACCTACTCAGAAAACAACCTTTTCCTTTATCCCAGTTTTCCTGCTGGGATAAAGGAAAATTCTCATGTTTCCATGCTAAATTGAGGGATAATAGAAAGGGTCTGCGCTGTGTTTGCCCCAAAAGTGAAAGCTGCTTTCAGGACACACAGATGGTGAATCATCCTTTACCCAGAGGAGTACAAATTCTGTCCTACAAATTCACTGTGTTCCCATATTTGTCCACCAAATTGTGTTCTCACTGCTGTAAATTTTGTATTAAATTATTTAGGTCAGCTTAAATTTGGAAAGCAACAAAACGAGCACCAATTTTTTTTGCCTCATTTACATGTCTGTGGTTGCTGTAACACAGTTTGCTTCCTAAATTAAAGTGATGCAAGCAGTCTGCCAAGGAAATGCACGGCAATATTTTTTGGTTATATTTTTGAAAAGCTGGTTGTAACTCTCAGTCATTAGCCCAAAAATAGGTGGACACGTGGAGACTAAAAATTCAGATTTCTTCCAGCATGCACTGGATCTGTGGATGCTCTGGTTTGAAGTTTCATAATTTTCCTGTGAATGAAGAGCATTTTGAGTGTTTGCTTAATGGTTTAAGCATGTCAGTGTCTGTGATCCTGTGATTAAGGCCTGCCTAATGGCAGGTATTGTCAGGATCCAGGGGATCACATTAAAAGCCATTAATAGCTCCATGCTGTGCTCTGACATGATGCAGTCCAGCAGCTGCCCCGTGGAGAAACACTCCAGGCATCGTGTCAAAGGGACACAATGCTAATAACTGGGTTAGGATGGGTTTATTTCATCCTGATGGTGCCAGAGCCCTTCCTGTGCCTTTGGACGGGCTCCTCCTCAAGGCCTGCCCTCATCCCACCTCTTGTTTTTACTGCTGCCGAGATTCCAGCTCCTGCCAAAAGCTCCAGACCCCATTTCTGGCTGGCTCTGTCCCAGGCAAACACCTCTCAGTTCCTCAGGGCTTCCCATAAACATTTCCACACAACTCTGTCAGCTCCTGCTGCCTGACATTCCTCTGGGAATGCCCTGTGTGGGCTGACAGAAGTTGCTTTGTGGGTTTCCCTGGCTGGGTCCCACCTTTCTGCTCCCACCAGATGCCCCTTGTCACAAATGGGAAGGTTTTTTCCCCTGAGGCTCCTCGTAGCTGATCTTCCTTGCATGAATCCAGCTATGGAGTGACCCAGCACAGCTTTCCAAGCAAAAGGTTCTGGTGGTGTTAGCACTGCAGGCCTTCTGCTTTCTTTTTATTTATTTATATTTTTAAAAAAATTTGTATTTTTTTCTCCTACTCTGGAGAACCTCTGTGCTGATCCCAAAGACTGAATCGCCATTTCTCGTGCACCAGATGCTCAGCACAAACTAAATTCCCCCTGCCCAGGCACACGTCATGGTAACACCTGTCTCAGCATTAGCTGGAAATCATTTGCATGGTGACACTCCGGGGTCACCTAAGCACAGAGGGACAATGGTTTGAGAAGCACAGAAAGAGCTGCATCCATTCCCTTTGGTCAAACATCTTGTTTCCTGTCTGTTCTGGTTTAATTATCCCAGCAACATTTGATAAATTTTACTCCTTGCCCATCTTCTCTGGAATAGCTTCCAGGTTTCTCTGTAAAACACTCAGATTCAGGCCCTTTCCTATCTCATGCACCAATACCTAATTTTCACACAGGTTTTTATTGATTGCTTTTCTTGGTGTTATTTTATTTTGCTGTTTTACGGCTGCTGTTAACATTTACTAGAGGAATTAATTTTCACTCTGCGTGGAAGGACATCACTGCAGATATTTTGGCAACATGAATTGTGACTAAAATTTGGGGACAGGGGTGTGGAATAAAAGGAAGAGGAGAGGAAAGGCAGCAAAGGAGGGTGAGCAAATTGCTTTTCCCTTTTCAATGGTTAAATCCTAACCACTGGTAAATGGCCTTTCAGTGGGGAGGGCAGCTCATTTGTGATACAGGTACAAATGGGCTCAATCAGAGAAACAGCCCCACAGGCACTTCCAATTCTTTGTGTGACATTCAAACCGTCCAATGTTTTCAGCAGCTGATGATGGGATTTAACTTTTTTTTTTTTCCTTTTGCGTGAACACAAAAATTAAAATCATTTGAACGCTTTCGCCGAGCGGGTCCTCGCCATCGTGCTTTATTCCTCCAGGGGCTCTGGGAAATAGACTGAGAGTCTTCGCCAGCCTGAATGATGCTGTGGCTCTGTTTTATGGAAGCTGAGGGAAGGCAGTCCATGTGAAACTCAGCAGCACCCACCCAACCACCTGTGGGCTTTCTCCAGCATGAGCGAGGTGTAGCTTTGGCAGAAATGAAGGCACAGGGCTTGTGCCATGAGGTTCCATCCCTGCTTTCCAAATCCATTTCCAGTCAGAACCCTCACTGCAGCCCTCATTGGGGCTGATTATTGTGCACGCAAGATTCACAGCTGTGCTGGTGGCTCCAACAAGAAGCACTGGCAGGTCCTGGCCGGGCTGATCCCAAGTGGTTTTCCTTCCCCAGGGGGTGGCTGCCGGCTAAGGAGCACAGGAATATTCTGCATAACATCTTTTGGTTATTGCCTGTAGTGACTTCTAGAAAATGCAGCCTCTGAATCCCATGGGCTGACTTCTGTTTGCTGTGGGGAATGGATGGAAATGATGCTTTTAGTCAAGATTACCATCAAAAGGTCCTTATTTTTGGTGTTGTATTGAGAGAAAAACTAGAAAACTGCAGCTATAACAGTGGGGTATTTAAAACAAAGCAAAAAGCATGGTGGTGTCCCTAACTTTTGGGTGTCTGAACGCAATCCAGTATTTTCTTATGATCTTGGGCACATCTTTCAATTTCACAGGCTCCTTGGTCTGACAACTTAAACAGAAAGTCTTTCAGGCCCTGGACTCTATTCATGCATTTTGTGCTGAGCCTGCCTCCAGGCAAAAGGGAGAAAATGAGCAGAGAATCAGGAACAATCCTGCAGCCACTAAAAGTCCTCTCCCCAGCCGAGGTCCATGAGCTCTGCCAGGTTCTCCAGCACTGCGCTGAAGTTTTCCCTTCCTGTTTTGACCTCCTGCAACTCCTGCTAAGGGAAAGTATGCTGCAGGATCATTTTTGGAGTTGAAATGCTCTGACATGATAGAGGGCAAGGGAATGGAAAAGTTGGTGTTTTAGGCTTGTACAGTTTCCATCGTGCAAATGGAAGTGGAAGGAAGGAAAGAGAAGTTTATGGGGTGCTTGAATCATCAGGGATCTGCATAGGGCAGGATGATCATGAGCAGAATATAATGATATTAAAGATAATTCTAACTCTTCTATAATAAAATATTTCCTAATAGTTCTACATGGATAAGCTTTGGTATCAATGTGGCCTCAATATTTCGATCTGTACCCTCAAAATCCATACTGAGCATCATATTTTGCACATCCTCTTACCTTTCACTTAATGTTATGTACTTAATATATAAACATACAGCAACACCTGAGGGAGTCTCCTGTGTTTTAGCAGGAAGCCACCTGTTCTGCCAGGGCTGTTTTTTCAAGCAGATGGCCCCATGATGGATTATCTGCTCCTTGCCCATCGTGGCGGCTTCCCGAACAATTTGCACAGATGTTTATGATGAGGTTTTCCTGCTTACACAACACTTGCACATCCACAGGACAAAGTGGCCTTCTGCTGAAAAGCCACCCAGCCTGAGAAGTTTGTTTCTGTGCTGGGGAAGAGCTTTCCCAAGCCTGTTCCCAATGGGATCTGGGCATGACCCTTTGGAAGAGTTTAGTATGTGGTGCCCCAGCAGGAACAAAATAAGAACAACCTCTCTCAGGCTCATCTGTTACACCCAAAGTTATATTTCTTTCATGAAACAGAAAAGCCAAAAAGATAAAATCTGCTGGGAATTACATAAAATGAAGGGAAAATGGCTCTGGAATATTTTTTGTAATGATGAGGAAAAATAAAATGTGTGCTGGTGTTGACCAACACATCACAGAATCATTTAGGCTGGAAAAGCCCTGTAAGATCAAGTCCAGTCACAAACCCAGCATTGCCAAGCCCACCACTAAACCATCCCCAAGTGCCACATCCACACATCTTTTAAATCCCTCCATCCCCACTCTTTTCCTCCTGCTGGAGCACAGTTCTGGGGAGGTGCAGCCCAGCTGCATGGGGGCTGCAGTGACCTCTCAAACCTCCTCTCCACAAGCTTCAGACCTACAGCATGGCACCTGAGGCTTTATCTCATGACAAACACCCAATTATTCCCACTAAAATCCGTGGTTGTGACACATTCAGGACCTGCGACCCTTTAACGGGATCGCGGACTGGGACACGCTGAATTTGTTCCCTCTGGAACTTCCCACCCGCAGGTCCCAGCAGGTCCTGGTGTTTGGATCAATTTTTTCATTCCTATTTTTACCGTGCTGGATGAAATTGGAATCTGAAAACTGCAGTGACTTAGGCTGAACCTTTGAAACTCCTTATGGCATTTCCATCAGAGATGTCATCCCTCTTGTGATTGCAGAAACTCAAAGGCAGAGAATCATGTTAGACAAAGCCTAAAATAGTGAGAATTGGGAGGACTGGTTAGAGTGTCCACTTTTCAGATACAAATTCTACTTAAGAGATTTAAATGAGCTCATTGATCCACCAAACCTCTTAATTATTCACAGAGTTTTGGTATGGGAGGGCATGAAATGGTGAATTTCAAACTGGTGTTGTTAGGTGATCATGGGATTCAAATATCTTTATTTTAAATAATTAGAGCTTTACTATCCATAGGAAAGAAACAGGAAACAGAAAGGGGAAAAAAGTCTTACAATCAATTAATTAACTGTCTGCAGAAATCTGTGAAACCTAACTTATAATTTAATTAATTTTTTTCTTGCAAGCTAAACACCAGACTGCAATAATGGCATGCAAGTCATGTTGAGTACACATTAATCATTTTTTATTTTCTTAATGGAACTTGATCCCTAAAAGATAAAAAAGATAAAATATGGAATTATGGAACTATGAATATTTGAACATTAAATAATAATAATAATAATAATAATAATAATAATAATAATAATAATAATAAATAATGTCTTTATCTTTTCACTGGCTGTATTTTCTCAGTGGGTCTGATTTCTCCAAGATATTTATACAAGTACAGACCATAATTGTGCTAATAAAGAGGAAATTATACTGATCTATAATTAGAGTAATAAGGAGAAAGGTACAGCAGATCATAAGTGAACCAATAAGGGGAAAATATAATCATGTTTAATGGCTTACATGAGTGTTAGTGTATACTGTATACTTAATAAATTGGTACCCATTTTCATGGTGTGTATCTGAAACACTTTTCCTGATATTATCAAATTACCCTTCAGATCCATTGTTGGGCACTTCTGCTGGCCCTGTAACCCCTCTGGGGTGAGGAATAAGCCGAATAATAGAATTTCAGATGCGTTTGGCCATCAGCTTCAATCATCTGTAGCAACATTTCATCCCTGTCCAGGTTTATTTAGTGTGTCCCTGGTTTAAATCCATGGATATGCAGGTGGGCAGTCTCCTAACAAGGGTGAGATTTGGAAAAAGAAACACAGAAATGGTTGAGAGGTGTAACACCACGGGGTCACTGTGTTTGGGCATGAAAAGATGCTCTGCAAGCAGGACGTGCTCGAAGGACAAGGCAATGATTTATTTCCTAATATTCACAGCAGAATAACGTGGCTGCAAGCCCCAGAGCTGAGCATCAGTAATTCCTTACTGCTGCTGCTGCTGCTGCTGCTGAGCTCCCACCTTCTGTGGGCTTTATTTTCAACCTGAAAATTTCACAGCTCGCAGCTTTGATGTGTTTTCCCTGCGACTCCTTGGGCTGCTAACTGTCCCCTTCTCAGCAATCTTCCCCCTGTCTGCAGTTTGACCTTTTGGAGCTTGTAGAGCTGGAGTTTACTTGTTTCCCTCACAGCTTTTTCTCACGGCGGGGTGGTTTGCTCAGAGGTTCGAGCCAAGGTCTCGCAGATGCTCGGCGTGGAAATCCAGCCAGGGATCAGAGAGAGAGCTGAGCCCTCCCAGGGGAGTTTACCAAGGCTGAGCTTTCGAGCAGCCTCCCCACATCTTCACAGAAATGACATCAAATATAGTTTGGATATAATTGTCTTGTTGATTTCCCTCTCAGACATTAAAAAAATAAGGATGTTTCCTACATTTACTTTTACTTTCCTCACACATGCCCACTCTTGGTGTGTGACATCCTTTACTCTGAGGTGACACCTGCAAAGATTTTCAGCCCAGTTACCCTGGCAGGAGCCCAGGTGCTGGTTTTGGACTGTGGGTGGCTTAGAAGGGCAGGACCAAATCTGGTGAATGGGATCTTCACGTGCAAGGTCAGAGAACACCTTGGGAGAGAGGCTCATGTTTTCCCCAGCAGAAACATCTGAGATATTCCTCCAGATATTTTTCTCTCTCAAAGATTTCTCAGCTCTGCTAAGTCCTGGAGATCAATGGAAAGAGAGAATTTACAAGAGCACGGAGTGACAGGACAAGGGGGGATGGCTTCAAACTGAAAGAGAGGAGGTTTAGGGGGGATTTTGGGAAGGAATTGTTCCCTGTGAGGGTGGGCAGGCCCTGGCACAGGGTGCCCAGAGCAGCTGTGGCTGCCCCTGGATCCCTGGAAGTGTCCAAGACCAGGTTGGACAGGGCTTGGAGCAGCCTGGGACAGTGGGAGGTGTCCAGGGGTGGAACTGGATGGGCTTTGAGGTCTCTTCCAACCCAAACCATCCTGGGATTCCAAGATTCTGTGATAACATGGAATGTGTGCGAGTTAGGATATTAATAATACTTAGGTAAAATCCTGAAGGGCAGTTAATTGTGAACTAAATAATAAAAAAATACTATGCTTTTATAGTACTATACACTATAGTGAACTAAATAATGAAAAATACTATATTTTTATGCATTTCCATATATATTTATATATGATACCTATTGTTCTCTAAGCTTCTTAAACTAACAAATATCAATTTTCCCCAGAGCTGAACTTTGATCAAAGGAAGGTCCAAGTGTCTGAAGAAATGAAAGCAAAGTCCCCGTGTCAATGTGACAATGATTTCACATGAAAGAACAAAAAGACACTTTCATATTTTGTGGCAATTTTTAAGAACCTTGCCCTTAATAAAAAAAAAGACATTACCTTATAAAACCTCATTAGATAGATGGAGATATTTAAAAAAAAAAGGCAAAACCCATAAGAGTATAAATACATATATGTCTGTAGGTGTACAGCATATATATATATATATATATATATATATATATATATGTAATATGTAAAATATTACATCCACTGGTTTGCACCTCCTTTTCTTCCACTCTTCCATAGAATCACTGAGAAAATGATGACTCTCCACACAATTACTGAGGGCATTAAATGTGTTTAATCTCTAATTTTTGCACAGGTATTTTTAGCAAGCTAAGGGATAACTAAAAAGAAGTCTTTCCTCTCCCAGCGCACAGTTGCAAAACTTTAATTTATATGTTAATTTTTTTAATTAAAGGGGAAAAAATATAGAATTTGGCTTGGTTTTCTTTAAAAGTACAGCATAAGAGCTGAACATTAGGCTGAAGGACAGTAGTGGAGAGGGCTGACATTTACCTGAAGACATCCAGGTAACCCCAAGCCTGAACTTGAAGTTTCCTGGTGCCTTGGAAACAGCCTGAGACAGTGGATTCACTTATCCCAGGGTCACCTTGTCAGAAAGCTCCACATTTTGCATTTAGTAAAGCAGTGCCTCGGAGCAGGAGGCTGCTCCAGGTGCCCTGGGCTCTCTGAAGAGGAGCAGGGAGGGGAAGGCACAGCCCTGACAGCAAATGAAGGAAAAAACGGACAAGGTTTGAAAACAGATGAAGCCAGAAGCAGCTTTTAGTGTTTGAGTCTCCTGCTGCCTCTCTGCTGCTCAAGGCAAAGGGGTTGAGAGCACGAGCATGGTCATAAGCATCTGAAATTTGCTTTAAGGTGGCCTCTAACAAGATTTAGGGGGTATGATTCATCCCTCTGATGTCAGAGAAATGAAGGAAGTGTGTGTCACCTGGACATGTCCCCAAATGGGCTGAGGAGGCAGCAAAGAAAGGCAGCAAATGCTGAAACATGGAGAGCTGCCTCAGTTTGAGCAGCACCATTCAGTGTTTCCTGCACTTGAAAGGTTTGGATCAGCAAGAGGTGTCACCAGAAATAATTCAGAATGAATTTTAGTATTATTTTAAAAATGTATTTGTTAAAATTTCATTATTAAGAATTTTATTATTAAATATTTTATGTAATTACTATTAATATATTTTCATATATTTTCATATATTACATTATATTATATTACATTATATTACATTATATTATATCATATCATATATCATATTATATTATTAAATATTATATTATTAAATATTATTAAATATTGCTATTACACTGCTGAATTAACAATCTTGGTTAAGAATTCTGAAATCCCACTGTATTGGACAGTTCCATGCTGAAAGTTTAGGGATTTTTTTCATAGAATTATGGAATCCTCAAAAGGCCTGGGTTGAAGGGATCCTAAAAATCAGCCAGTCCCAACCCCTGCCATGGTGGTTTAGGTTTAGAGTGGGACATATTCTCTCCAGTGAACATATCTATGTAAAATACCTGTGGAAAGTCTGATCATAAAGGACGTGGTAAAATTACCAGAAGAAATTAAATAATCCTGCTTTTTTGAACTTTCCTCTGTTAAAACACTAATTCCCATGCTGGCTTTAAAAACCCCACTTGTAATCTCCATATTAAGGTCTATAAACTTCATCCTTAACTTTTTATTTCTGCTTTATGCCTGTTCTGTGCGTTGCCAAATATTGCTTTTGTGTAATTGAAACAGAGTTGTAGTTTGATTATCAAACAGGGAAGGTAATTGTGTTCGGCTCTAAAGGGGGAAGCAAATGTGGACAGCAGGAAAAAAAAGGCTTAAATTGTGGAAAAATTGCTTTCCTTTTTTTTTTTTTTCTTCAGAGCAGAGCTAGAGAGCAGATGCTGCTGGGGGACAGCAGTTCCAGCTCCAAGGGGTGACTTTGTTGTTCCATGGGGTAGCTCAGGGAAGGGGGTTTGACAAGAGAGTTTGTATGGGTGATGGATGGAATTTTTTCTTTTCCCCACCCCTGTATTTTCATTTGTACCCTGCAGAACTGCTGCACTTTAATGCTCTGTTGTAGGACACGTCCCCCAGCCGTGGTTCAGCCTGGTTTTGCACCTGCAGCGTGGAATTCTGGTGGGAACAATGCTCAGGAGCCTCAGGAAAAAGGAGGATATCAGGTGTGCTCAGCACCACGGGTAACTTCCTGTTTGAGGCTTAAGAAAAGAGAGCAAGCAGCATGTGACACCACACTGGTCCCATTTTTAACCCTAAAATCAGAAGGGGACAATGCAGATCTGTGCCGCAGCCTGGATGGGCAGGAGCCAAGTGATGCAGCTGATGCACGGGGCACATTCCTGTTTTATGTGCCACAGCAGTTAAAACCAATAATAAATACTTATTTACAAAGAAAATACTTATTTACAAAGAAAATCTGAGTTTTGAGTACAGAAAAAAGAAAAAATTACAGGTGAGAGTGCTCTAAGCAAGATGAAAGAGAGGCTTGAATTTTTATATTTACATTTCTATTTATTTTTATAGAACAGATGCCCCATGCACGGAAGAAATCCCTGCGTTCCCCCAGCCCCGTGCCTGGTTTTGCCCAGCCTGGGGTTGTCCCTGGAGCATTTCCAGGGCTGCTCTGGGAGCAGATGTGGGATGGGAGGCAGATCAAGTGGCTGCTGCCAACTCTCGCGAGCTCCATGTCAGAAAGAGTTGATTATAATGTCAGCACCGGCCAATTTACGGGCTTAAAGCAGCAGCTGCACCGCTGCATTTCCCCCAGGGATCCCAAGATCCCCACTCTTAAAAACTTTGTAGTTTCTTGTAATAGAAGCAGGGTAAGTGATTCTCTCTTTGCACGTCTCTGCCTGCCAGGATAATTTGCGGTTCAGCTTGATTTGCGCGGGGATTGGGATCGCGGGGAACGCTCTGCTTTGCCCATTTGTTGCTCTCCGGGGGAAGCTGCCTCTGCTCTGCAAATGGAACAGCGTGTGTAGCAGACCTTGGCATTATTCAAGGGATCCTGGGCTAAGTAAATTAAGCTGAGCTAGAAATCGCTTATTAATTCAACCATCTTTCCTATTTAAATAGCGATTATGTAGTCCGGTGTATAGATTTTTTTTGGCTGGGTAAAAATTTGCAAGGGGGAGGAAAGAGGCTTTGAGATAAATAGTGTTCCCTCGCTGAATAAGAATGCAAAAGTAGAGTCTGTTTAACTTTTGCTGGGGGAAACTACTACAGCAGCAGGTTTTTGCAATGTGCAAATACACTGCTTGATAGAACTCTGCTGGGCTGGTGTTGATGAGCTAAAGCAATCTTCTGACCCTTTTACTCTCATTGTAATAATCAAGTAATGTTTGTTTTGCTCGGTTTGCTTTACGTTGCTGAGTTTGGTTTAAAGCAGCATTAAAATCCTTATTAAATCTAATATTTGCCAGGCATTCAATGTGTAATAATAATCCTCAGTCACTTGTTACTTTTGTTAATATTGGCAGAGTGACCTGGGAGTAGATGAGTCCTCTCATTCAGTAGTACAAAACTTCTGTGTTTTTCAAGCTTGATCCAACTTGTTCTTTGAAATGCCAGAGCTAATTTAAAAGGAACAGAACTAAATTTTTTTGGTTTTTTTTCTCACTGCTATTATGATCTAAAACTATAGCCTCTATATTTTGCAATGCTACATTGTTTATCCCATCTCTTTTTAATTAACAGGAAAGTGCAGGAGGAGAATTAATTTTAATTACTATTTAGGTGGATTTATCTTGTGCAACTTTAAAGTCTCTTGCTTTTCTTAGCATCATTTTCTTTTCATAATGACAATATTTTAAATACCTTATTATTTCCAGGTGGTTGTGGTGTTGTCATGACCAAATTCACTGAAGTAACAGTATCACAACAACAGACTCAGAGCAATAACTTCCCCATCTCATAGTGTTACTGGGTGCTCCAAAACCCAACTGGATTCCTCCTGCATCATTATCCCTCTCCCAGCTCTGGCTTTTCAGGATTTTGGGTTTGGTTTTGCAGAGGGGCTGAGAGAAGCCCTGGCATGCTCAACACTAATGATTTTTTAAGCACAGACTTACAGAGCAAACCAAATCATTCTTCTCACCCCTCCTTCCATGGCCTCTCTTAAATCTTCTTGAGAGAATTTTAAAATGAAACGTGCTGTGTTAAAGAAATAATCCCAAGTCTGTGTTGGTTTAGCAGGCTGGAAATATTCAGCAAACCAGGTAAATTATGCCCAGCTCTCTCAAAGACAGTGGGATTTAGGCTTGAGTGCTTTAGCAAACTGGGATAAATACAGGCTCTTGTTTTGGTCTCTGTGCATGTCTGGGGTGGATATCAGAAAAGGTTTTTCCCCCAGAGGGTGCTGGGCACTGCCCAGGCTCCCCAGGGAGCTGCCAGAGCTCCAGGAGTTTTTGGACAACATTCCCAGGGATTCCCAGGGTGGCATTGGTGGGGTATCTGTGCAGGGCCAGGGGCTGCACTGGATGATCCCTGTGGGTCCTTTCAAACTCAGGATGTTCCCTGATCCCATGCCTGGCACAGAAAGAGAGGAGCCAAAGCCAGTGACTGTGTGACTGAGCCTCCTGCCCGTGCCAGGGCGAGTTGTGCTGGCCCAAACTCCTTGGGAGCTGCTGGACCCCGTGAGCTGACAAATCACATCTCTAATATTTAACCAAAAATGGGACAATTGCAGGTTTCTGTCAGTCAAGCTGAATTCTTGGTGGAGTGTAAGACCAACTCTGGAGTCTATTGCCCCGATTTGCCACCTCATCTATTTAATTTTAACAAAACAACCACAAATGTTTATCTTTTCTAAAATTTATCTATTTTCTGTCTGTTTAGATGAATGCTAAAAATATTGTCCCTGAAGATTCCTCCCTGCTCCTTTGATGCTGTCTCAAAATCAGGAGCCCCTTTGCACAAAATCTTCCCCTCCACCCCTCTGCTGCATTTTCCTTCCAAGAACAGGCAAACAAGCAGGAGGAGCTCAAATTAGGGCACAGCTGTATTTTCCAGAGAAATTATCCTCATTCCTTTTAAGGACACGAGTGCTCCTCATTAACAAAGAATGGCCTGTTCAAAGGGACAGGACAAAGCATGCCATGTGTGACAGGGAAACAGGCAAAAAATAAAAAATAGAAGGGAGCTTTGTTGAGCATTTTCAGATATGTAAACCATAGAAATGGATTTATGCAAATGGGCTTTTTGTGAATTTTCAGTTTCAAGGATGGTGCTGAGGTTTTATTTGAAAAGGTTGGGGTAAACAAGATTGTTATTATGGTGCTTAAATGTGATACATAATCAACATTTATATACTTAGCTTTAAGGTAATACTGATTTTCACTTGGAAAAGTTCTCAGGAAGGAAAGACCTTACCCAGATTATTAGGCACTATCCTAATATATTCAAAAATCCTTGATGTTTTAGCATTTTAATATTAATTCTAAATAGTAGAAGTATGACTGGTTCATATGACTCTGCTGGATGTAAACTTGGTTAAAATGCACTAGAAGAACAAGACCTTAGAAGAAATTATTCATGTAGGTTTTGGTTGATGGGTAAATCATTTGCAGCAGTCAGAGCCTGCCTGTATGATTTCATCTCTACTGGTTTGTCTTCCTTAGTTCTACAGTTTTTAGCAAGAGAATTTCTCTGAGGTACTGACCAAATACTAAATACTGAACACAATCTTTGCAACACAAATAACCAGCAAGAACTTACAGTTAAAAACTTCTGTGCTTTGTGCTCATTTTCAGTGCCTCTGGGGTGACCTATACCCTTGTTTAACAGACTATTTTGGTACTAATATATTGCAACACTAATTCTGATTTTTTTTCATTTATTTTTCATTTTCTGAATTCATTTTCATTTATTTTTCATCCTGCGTTCCAGGCATCATGATTTGGACAAATGGTTTAGGTCTCTTCACTGGGTTTCTGATGGGGTTTCTCCTCCTGTCCGTGTTCACCAGGAAGGTGGTGCCTGAAGAGAACATCATTGCAACCAAGAAGGGCAAAGTCAGAGGGACCAGCCTGCAGGTGCTGGGGGGGACAGTCACAGCCTTCCTGGGAATCCCTTACGGGCAGCCCCCCATTGGGAAACTGAGATTCCAAAAGCCAGAACCTCGGGAGAAATGGGCAGATGTTTGGGACGCCACCAAACACGCAAACTCCTGCTACCAGCCCATAGACACAACTTACCCAGGCTTTGCTGGCTCAGAGATGTGGAACCCAAAAACCAACCTGAGTGAGGACTGTTTATACCTGAATGTGTGGGTTCCTTCTCCCAGGCCCAAGAATGCCACTGTCATGGTGTGGATTTATGGTGGTGGCTTCGAGTCCGGGTCCACTTCCCTGCCCGTCTACGATGGGAAATTTCTGGCCAGGGTGGAAAGAGTGGTGGTGGTTTCCATGAACTACAGGACTGGTGCACTGGGATTTCTGTCCTTGCCAGGAAACGAGAAAGCTCCTGGAAATGCAGGTTTATTTGATCAAAGGTTGGCACTTCAGTGGGTCCAGGACAACATAGCAGCCTTTGGAGGCAATCCCAAAAGCGTGACTCTGTTTGGAGAGAGCGCTGGCTCGGCCTCTGTCACCTATCACCTCCTTTCTCCTGAAAGCCACCCTTTATTCACCAGGGCCATCCTGCAGAGTGGGTCTGCAAATGCCCCCTGGGCTGCAATTACATCTTCTGAGGCCAGGAACAGGGCAGTGGCTTTGGCCAAACAGCTCCAGTGTCCCACCAGCAATGAGTCAGAGCTCATTTTCTGCCTCCAAGAGAAGGATCCGAAGGAAATAGTGGAAAATGAAAGTTTTGCCGTTCCAGACGGTTCTTTTTTACAAATACAATTCTGCCCGAGCGTGGACGGTGATTTCCTGCCGGACATGCCAGAAATATTGATGGAGAAGGGTCTTTTCAAAGAGACCCAGATCCTGGTGGGCGTCAATAAGGATGAAGGTTTCTTTTTTCTAGCATACGGAGTGCCTGGCCTGGACAAGGACAGCAATGGCTTGATCAATAAAACCCAGTTTGAGGCAGCTTTAACTCTGGCCTTCCCAAGAGCCAGCAAACTGGCCATAGAGTCCATCATCTTCCACTACACAGACTGGGAAAACCTGGGAAAGCCGGAGCACTACCGGGATGCCATCGATGACATCATTGGGGACTACATCATCACCTGTCCCGCGGTGGAGTTCAGCACCAGCTTCGCGCAGCTGGGCCACCACGTCTTCTTTTATTTCTTTGAGCATCGCTCCTCCAAGCTGCCCTGGCCAGAGTGGATGGGGGTCCTCCATGGCTACGAGATCGAGTTTGTGTTCGGGCTGCCCCTGGAGAGGAGAGTCAATTACACCAAGGCTGAGGAGCTCCTGAGCCGCTCTATGATGAGACACTGGGCAACTTTTGCCAAAACTGGGTGAGTTTACTCTGGAAGTTTGGTTGGTTGGTTGGATATTGTTTCAGCAGGGGGAAAAGCTTGGCTGTTTCAGTGCTGCTTTGGAGCCTGGCTGGAATGATGGAAACAGATTAATTGTTCAGTTATCCAGAATTCTTATTTTAGTTCTGACAAAAACATGGTTTCAGTAAAATAAACTGTTGATGTGTTGCTCCCTGTATTGGGCAAGCTTAAGGGATCAATGTTTATCCACCCATAAAAGCAAATACAAAACATTTCTTTGCCAGGGCAACGGTTGTTCCAAAGGCAGGTAATGGTTTCAAGGGTTAGAAACAAAATATTTCAAACACTAGAAAGGACTTCCAGCAGTAGAAGTAGGAGGAAAAAACCCCAATCTCTTTGAGGATGTAATTTGCTCAGAACATTCAGGTGTATAACAGGGAGGTGTGTTATGTTCACACGATGAAGAGATTGGGATTTCAGAAAGCATCTCCTCCCTGTGTGCTGAGTGCAAGCCCAGGACAAAATCCCCAGTTCCAGTCCACTCATCTTGAAGTGAAATATGGCCCAGCCTGCACAAGGAGCAAGTGGGAATATTTAATCTGGGTGTTGGAATGGATTAAATCCGACCCCTCTCCAGCTGGGCAGCCCTTGTCCTCTCAGCAGGGCTGGGGGTTCTCAATGAGATGCTCAGTTTGAAATGAAAACGTTTCAGAGCAGAAACAAAAACAGCCCCCACCACAACAATCATGTAGGATTAGTCCCAAGCCTGGTGGGGAGGGAAGATATCTTTTTACAGAAGTTTGGTTTGTGGTCTCTCCTGAGAAAATTACACACACAAAAATCTGTTCCTTGGAGAACACACAACCAAACAGTCAATTCACACTCTAAAAGCATTTCTTTAACTTTAATGTTTAAATCCTGCATTAATTCTGTTTCTAAGGTGGACCCTGCGTTTGATTTGTCAAGGATATATGGATTTGTAAAGGGAAATCAACATTGGAACACGATCTAATTAATTTTTGTAATAGATTAGAAACCAGAGGGGACTACTGTGCTCATTTAGTCACCCAACCTTGTACATAACACAAAACACAGGTAGGACTGAAATGTTCCCACTGATTAAAAATGTTTCCACTGATTAAAAATCCAGAACAAACACTGTTCGGTTGTTTTAAACCTTAATTCCACTTAAAATGTTACATTATAAATGTTAGTGTTTCCAGACTGAATTTGCCTATTCTAACTCTGCATTTTCCAGGTTTTACATTTTGTTCAACAGTTTGTAAGATTAGTTTTATTGTTTTTGTTCCATATAGAGGTTGATTATTAAGGATCTATTAAAATAATTCTTAATCCTTTTTTTTTTAATTGTTTGTTAAACAAACAGGCCATACCCTTGAGACTTGCACTAATGTGCTTTTTCTCAAATAATCACTCTCCACCTTTAAACCTGTGATTCATCCACATGTTGTTGGAACTTTCCCTGCCAGAATTAAACACTGTCATCCCTACAGAGTTGTAATTCCAGGTGTCACCTCTCCCTCCCAGTTCAACCTGGCATTCCCTGTTTATCCATCCAAGGCAAGAGCTCTTTGTGCTTCGTGGTGTTATCTTGGGCCTGCCATTTGCCAAAGGCTCCACCATCCATCCCAATTCCACATTTTACCTCTGCCTGGGCTCTCTCCAGCTCCAGGACACCCCAAAATTGGAGGCTGCCAACCCCCAGCCCTGTGCTGTCCCTCCATGTGAACTCAATGCTTGTTTTTATGTGCATCCCTCTTTTAACAGAATTACTTGTCAATGAATGTGATTGATTGATTGATTGATTGATTGCCTTGATTTGTAGGAGGATTAATTGCCTTAACAACTCCCATCCCTTTTACATGCTGGAGCTTGTAATAAATATTTTTCTTACCAGGAGAGATGAGCATATTAAAACTCAGAAAATAACCAATAGCTGTACTCATCGCTGCATAATGCTTTCATACAGCTTTAATTATTGTAAAATTTAATCTAAAGTTTAATCCACGAGCTCTTCCTGGCTCCCTCTCTGCTGAGAGCCTGAGCACACCCCTCTGTGTGAGTTTGGTGGGGCAGGCTGGGATGCAGAGCAAAGCCTTCAGTGGGGTTCAGTCTGGAACTGAGCTGGGAGGCTGATTCATCAAGGCAAAAAATGCACCTGGTAGGTCCCCAGGATGAAGTGTGACACTGGGACAGGCTTGGGAACACATCCTGCACCATGAAGATGTGCTGTGACACCGTTCCTATGGGGCTGCTCTTGGTGGAGAGCAAACTGAGTGAAAGTTCCTTGTTCACCCTGCAGCTCCCCATCCTGCCCCAAAGGAGCCTGCAGCAGCATCTCCCACCAGAAACAGCACATCCTGCCATTGAACACAACTGTTTCTTAGTGGAAAAAGAGAAATTCAGGTCTATGTTTGATTTTGCAGAGCGATATTTACATTTCTTTGAACTATTGGTTTCCACTGGATTATGTATATATTTCATTTTCATGTATATATTTCATTTCCATGCACATAACTTTTATGTATATATGTTTATATATAAATCTCAATAACCTGCTCTGCAAAACACTGTTCCTGTCACTGCAGCTCCTAAAATTACACAGCATAAGGTACATACAGGTTTAAGTTTGTGGAAGTGAGTCCTGTCACCTACTCTGATCATCATTCACACTATAATTAGATTACCCCACAGATTGAATTTCAAGTGGTTTCCACAGCAAACAGCAAATAATCCCTCCCTCTGCTCCCACCACGAGGATCCAAACCACCACTATTGGGAGAAACAATACAACCCAGCAATTTCTGTGTGAGTGAAAGATCAGGTGAGGATTAACCCTCTGTGTGACCCTTTACTCATTATCCAGAGCAGAGCCACCTAAGGCTCTGTATCCCATTATTCAGAGTGTGCAAGCAGTGGGGAAATAATAAAAATTCCTAATAATTCCAAAATTAATAAGCAATCCTTTTTTTCCCCAGCACATTTGAGCACAGCAAACATTTATAAGGAGCTGGGGAAGCCCCGTTTTGACATAATGTTTGTAGGAACTCTGGCATGATCAAAGGGCAAACCTCTGAGGGGAAAATTACCATTGATGTCTCCAGCTGATGAAGAGAAAAAAATCAAGCAAAAAAAGAAAAATATTGTACAGCACATTTTTTAGTGAGGGTGTTTGACCTAATATTCTAATGTGCTGAAGTACAAAAGCACAAGGGAGAGGAGAGCAGCCTGCAGAGGAAAGGAGATGAAGTAAAGTCAACAAAACTGGAAGAAATCTTATTTTCCTGGTGTTTTCTGCCTGAGAGGTGTCAGAGCTTCTCGTGAGGGGTCTTCCAGCCCAAACTTTGACCTTTGTAATTTCTGAGTTTTATTATCATTCAAGGAATAAGAATGCTGATAGGAAAATTAAAAATATGAACTTAGGAGCATTTTCTGTTTCTGTCATGGTTTAACCCCAGCCAGCAGCTAAACCCCACAAAACTGCTGCCCTCTTCCCCCACAGAGAGATGGGAGAGAGAATTGCAGGGATAAAAGCAAAGAAAACTTGTGAGAAATCCTTAATGTCGTGTAAGGACAAAAGAAAAGATGTTAGGGACAGAAAGAGGCTCCTTCAAAGCATCCCAAGAGTGTGAAATCCTTGATTTCTGCATTTCTCAGTAACTAAAGGACACTGTCAGCCAGCCCAGGGGTTTCCCAGCCCACCACCATCCCCAGCAGGAGTAAATGCAATTTTCCAGATCTCTGACACTTTCTATTTCACATCCTGGCTAAACATAAACATCAGTGATTAGTGACCATTTTTCCTGGGAAATGACAGGCATTTCTATTTTCGAATATAAACAGGGACTGGAGATGTAGAGGATTCAGCAGGAGACAGGAACACACATTTCTCCTGTGAGCCTGGGAGCTGGTGCTGCTATAAGACTCCAATTTCTCTTCTGTATCCCAGGGGATAGGGTCATTTTTAGGAATCTGCCATGTATTAACATAATCTATGAAGATCCTGCTCAAAAAGTCTTTTTCATTGCTGAATTTGGGTATCAAGTAAGTTTGACCAAGTATCCCAGCCATTCCTTTTTAAGCTATTAAGATATTCCATAAAATACTTTTATTTTTCATACATTTGAGCCTTGAAAGAGCAACATTTTCATCATACCCTGAAAAATCCTGAAAATCCAGCAAGGGGAGAAAGAGACTTACTCCTCCTGATGTCTGAATAAATCAAGCCTAATAAAATGTTTGGGTTATAAGAAAGAACAGATTCTAAAATCTACGTTCTTGATTTACACTTTGAGGTTGAATTCCTTCCTTCACCTTGACCTGGGGTCTCCTCTGCTTATTCTTGCATTTAAGAGTATTGGCAGTTGGATATCAATTCCTAGCCTCAAAATCATGTGATGAAATATCAGATATCACCAGAGTGAGACAAAGAGAGATGGGCAGATTGGATTCAGCAGGAAACCGTAGTGTGGTGTCAGGAAAAGTGCTGGATCAGCTCTGGTATGACTGTGTTTGTGTGGAAATAACATTTATTTTAATAATGGTGTTAATTTTCACTGGCCTTCTCCTAAATTTTTCCCAGCACTTTTGATTTTAAGCCACACTCGTGAAAAAATAGAAATCTCTCTTTTTGAACATTTTTTAAGTTCTTTTTTTCTGCCTCAATTTTGTTATTCTTCGGAAAGCTTTTGAAAGCAGGCAGGTGACACCAACAGGCCCTACAAATCCCCAGCCCCACGATGCTCTTCCAGCTCTGGGAAGGAGAAATTTTATTTATCCCCAGAAAAACTAGATGGGATCCCAAATCTGTGGGTGCCTTTCCGTTCCTTTATCCATTAGATTTGGTAACTGTGTTCTTTAGTGATGAGAGATGCAAAGTGACAAGAGCCAGACAAATCAGATGGGCTAAGAACTCAAGCAAGAATATAACAGAGCACACAAAGATAATATTTTTTAAGGCTTTGTGAAAAATGTTTCTGATAAAAGGAAACGGGCAAAACTTGTCTCCCTGCCAGTTTTACAACTGCTGAAACAAATCTTTGCAGCTTTTTCTATAAAGTGAAGCCTCTGAAATATTTCCTCCTATGTTTTAGGGGAATTTGTGAGGCTTTGATTGTCCCACTAAAGCTGTGAAGCATTTTGTCTGGTTATTATTGCCTTTCCCTGATGTTCCTCTGGTAGACACATAATAAATTTCAGTGCTTTTGTTACCAACTTATCACAACCTGTTTATAGAGAGTAGTTTCAGAGCAGTGAGAACAAAACCAACAGCCTCATATAGAGTCCAGGCAGCACTTGAACTGGGGACCTATATACTCTGGGTACGGGAAGGACTGAATATACTGGGAAAAAATAAAAATAAAAAACTCCAACCACTTTTAATTTCCTTATACTTCAGGAAGTTGGAAGTTTTATGTGCCTCTGAGCCATTTCAAGGGAAGAAATTTACTGTGGGCCGTATTTCTGCCAGAGATTCGCTCATGTTCACAGGGATAGAGGAAAGTTTTGGGTTGGAGTCACTTTGATCCTCACAGGGTCTTCAAACACTCCAGAGCCAGAGCTCAGCGGGACCAAGAGGAGCCTTTCCCCCAGGCTGCTGCTCTTGAGATCTCACACCCTTCCAGAAAAGTTAATTTTTCATCTTAACAAGTGATTTTTTTCCTGATCAGGTCAAAAATCCAAAAAGAAAAAGGAGTATGAACAGAGTGGGAGAGAGGTTCCCAAAAATACAAAAATATATATGGAAAGTCTTTCTTCCCATGTTAGGGAAAATCAAAGCTTTCATTTTGACCCAAAAGGACACATTTATTCTCTCTTTCACTGTCTTTCATGTGAGAAATTTCTGATCCATGCAAAGAAATTGCAGAAATTATAGTCTTGAAAAGAAACCGGGGGAAAATAGTTTAATTTTGAAGAAAATTTACTCCTATTTTTCCACCTTCAATTCTGAGTTCTTAGAAGTGACTCATCATCTTTACCAGAGTTTACATCCATTGTTATATTCAGAAACAGTAATGGAAACACCTTTTCAGCAAACTAATAGGAAACAGTGGATCATGGAAAATATCAGTAACCAGAGACTCACCTTGGCAGGCATCTCTCTCTCTCTGGCTTGCAAGCTGACAAGCTGTCATTGAATTTCAAAACTGAAAACAGGAGTATTTGATCCAGATGTCTTTTGAAAATTAGTCTGGGATACAAAATGTTGAGATTGGTTTCATTTTATTACAAACATTGCAAATTACAAGAAGTTCCTTTCCATACGTGCAGCAAACTCAATTCTGTCCGCACAGATTTTCCTCCCTCCAACAGATGAGTCAAACCATTGTTTCCAAACAGGAGATGAGAACATCTATTAAAGAAATGTCCAAATATTGTAGGAGCCTGTGAGTGAGAGCAAAACTAAAACCTAGAGCTGAAATGCAGAGGATGGCCTGGAAGAGAATTCTCGCAGTGCCTTGTGGAGCAGGGGAAGCTCAAATTCAATTTTCAAAGACTGTGGGATCAAAACCATCAGTGGTGGGTTGGGGCTGAGCAAGGAGAACTCCTGAGCCCTGGAAGAGAGGGAGATCTGAGGGGCTGGAGGGAGGAATGGAGCTGGGAAGGGTCTGGAGCAGCAGGAGAGGCTGAGGGAGCTGGGAAGGGGCTCAGAAAAGGAGGCTCACGGGGGATTTCTGGTTCTGCACAATCCCTGCCAGGAGAGGACAGCCAGAGGGATTGGGCTCTGCTCCAGGGAACAGGGACAGGAGGAGAGGGAATGGCCTCAGGTGCTGAGGGAGGTTTAGGCTGGATATTAGGAAGAATTTCTCATGTAAAGGGATGTCCTGCCCTGGTAAAATCTGCCCAGGACTGTGGTGCAGTCCCCGTCCCTTGAGGGATTTAAAATCCGTGTGGATGTGGCACTTGGGGACATGGGACAGTGGTGGCCTTGGCAGTGCTGGGTCAGCAGTCGGGCTTAAAGATCCTGGAGGTCTTTTCCAACCTAATTCGGTGATTCTATGGATCCAAACCTGGGATGTGGCTCTGCCTTTCCTCATAAGTGAGATGGGTTGAGGAGCCTGCATTGGAGAGGCAGACGTGGTATTTTCTGAGGTCCCCATTGTTGGAAGGAAATGATGAATCTGACTCCATGTTCTTAGAAGGCTAATTTATTATTTTATGACGTTATATTATATTAAAGAATGCTATACTAAACTATACTAAAGAATAGAGAAAGGATACTTACAGAAGGTAAAATATAATAATGAAAAACTCGTGACTCTCTCCAGAGTCCTGACACAGCTGGACTGTGATTGGTCATTAAGTAAAAACGATTCACATGAAACCAATCAAACAATCATCTGTTGGTGAACAATGTCCAAACCACATTTCAAAGCAGCAAAACACAGGAGAAGCAAATGAGATAATATTGTTTTCCTTTTTCTCCGAGGCTTCTCAGCTTCCCAGGAGAAGAATCCTGGGCTAGGGAATTTTTCCAGAAAATATGACAGCGACAAGCCAGAGTTCCAAGGGCCTGGCAAAGAGTCTACAGAGACACATTCTGGGGAAAGGAGAGGCATGAAGAGAAAGAAACGTTTCAAGAGTGAAATAAAACCATGGCGAGATTGCCACCTCAAATTTGGGAGTGAGAAACCTGGATGTAAATAATTTAGTGTCTGGTGGGAAGTAAGGAAAATGGAAAAGCAAGAGAGGAAAATGTAACTGGTGCAAGACATCAGGTGACCAAGAAATGCACAAAGGAGAAAGAACAAAAAAAAGATTGAAATATGAGAGCAGAAAATGGCTGAAAGACTTGCAGGGGGAGAACAAACCTGAGAACAGAGAAATGAAGGAAGGGCGCACATGGACCTACTATGAGTTGTATTTGATTCACATGCAAAGCCAGGCACTTCAGAGAGAATGTATTTTACAGGCATGCAAACACACAGTCCCAAAAGGCACTGAGAAATTCTAATTAATGTTTGTTCACCCAGAGTTAATCCCCTTTTTGAGGGCCACTCTTCTTCCGTGCTGCTTTCCTGCAGCTTAGTCCTTGTTTCATCACCAGAAGGCAGAAATGGGAGTTGGAAAGGTCTGCAAACCCCATTTTTCCAGGTGGTTCTGGAACACTAATCTGAAGGGATGCTGAGAAGTTCCAGGGGAGGAATGGAAACCTCTCAGTGCACATTTTAATTTACTCCCCAAAGCCAGAGATTGGCTGTTCCAGGGAAGTGGCAAAGGCGAGGGGGGAGGAAATGAGGAGCAGCAGAGGTTACCTAACACCACATTTTTGAAGGGAGCTCAATGTGGTGTTTAATTCTCTTTTCAATCAGCTGCAGGGGAAAGCAGTGGTGGGGAAATGTAGTTAGAAATTCAGTGTTGGGATTTGGGAGATTCTGTCCCCAAGAATGAAGCTGTGTTGGTAGAAATTGGGTATTTTGTGCTGGCAGTTGGTGATATTACACAATTTTATAAGAATATCAAATTGAAAGGTGACATTCTCTGCTTCCCCAGACACTCCTGTGTCCTCTACCTTTCCTTGCAGGAACTTAAGAGAATTTCTTAATTTCAAAAAATGCAAACCCTAAAGAGCACTACCTCAAATGTACGCCTCTTCCTACCGGAACAGCTGTTTAAAAACAGTGATTATTTTTTTAAATTCCAACAAAGTTTTTCATTTTAATGAACCTTTAAATATCTGCCTCTCATGGGTCTTATTCATGGTGCAACCACAAGTGGGTTTTCTGTACAACTGGTAATGCTCAGATGTTTAACAGCTGTTTTTTCCTAGCAATAAAGTAGTTTGCATATAATAATTTCCACAAAACCCTCTCAATTTTGAAAGAGAAGAACTTTAAACAGGTTCCTCCTCTCTTCTCCTATTGTTTCTTCTTAAGAGCAACACTTCCATGACTCCCAGTCCATGTGTTGGTATTTGGAGAACTCCCTCTTGCTGCAGTTCAAAACAGAGACTCAGAAGAATTTACAAGAATGGAACAAAATTCAGATTTGCTTATCAAAGGAAGTCATATGTAACTTCCACTTGTAAATGTCAAACCTGTAATGAATTTACACCATAAGAAAATATTATTATCGTCATTATTATTATTAAATATTTGTGGAGAAGGTTGAGAGCATTCTATTTTCTTGTTTACATTTCGTAGCACGAAGCTGCAGTGGTTCAGTTTCTGATCAAGCAGTAACACAAATTCCCCCTCCTGAAAACTACCCCATAGTTTCATTTTTAGGACTGCTCAATTTGGCCTATATTATATGGTCGTGAAAGTTTGTGACTCATGCACTTCCTCCCACTCACAGAAATAAAACAGTAGTAGAAAATATAAAGAAAAATGCCACTGTGATGAAATCCATCAGGACACAACGAATCCAGAGGGTTTTGGTTGGTGCAGGGCTCTGTGGAGCATCCATCCTGAAAATAAATCATGATTAGGGCAATTTCCATTGAAAACAAATCTCAAATATCATATCCTGGCATTGTATCAAGTACACAGTCTCAATTGCAAATTTAGTCTCTAGAGATAAGAAAAGCATTGAACACATTTATACAACAATTTCTGAGTGCCTGGGATGAACTTTATTAATGGCAGAGAAGGGAAGGAATGGAACCAGCAATAATATCCATGAGCACAGTATTTACTCTTTCTCAGAACCAGCTGGGCTGACAAATTTTACCAAAAAGACCGTGGGAATTTAAAACACAGTATTAATAGTTTTATGGCTATACAAACATTATTTTCTTCCCTATCCTTTTTTTTTTTTTTCTGATGAAGCTCTGGTTTGTTCCAGGGAGTAATTCTAGTTAAGATATTGTGTAAGTTCGTGGTTTTCCAGGTCATGAGGAGGAAGAGGGGTGGCAGAGGGGATAAAACAGTCCCAGAGGATGACTAAAAGGCCAAGTGCCATGTGCCTTGCTGTCTACTCTTTCTTTTACTTACCTGTTAGGGAAGGTACTTCCTCCTGCAAGGCCTCAGTGGGGTTCAGAACCTTCTTCCATTTCCAAATATGCCTCTTCAACAAGTTAAGACTAAAAGCTATAGTTCCATTTGATGTCTTCCTGCAGCCAAGACTGTTAAGAAATAACAGCTTTGAAAAGTGGCCCTTGAAAGCTGAAATTGATACCGCACAAAAGGGCAGGAGGATCTTACCAAACACTTTACAGGAACATTGGGGAAAAATAAGGTAAAATTGTTCCTTCGGTTTAAAGAAGGACTAAGCTGCAGTGTTGCCTCTCTCATGTCTATCCAAAAGCCATGTAAATATGAAATGTGAATATTCACACCAGAACCTGAGTCCTGGAGAAGGTGTGAAATCCTCACTGTGACTCTTACATGGAGCAGTGGGACAGCTCCAGACCTCATATGATAAAATCCCATCTCATCCATGCTCTGTGCGGAGTTTGGGGTTCCTGGAGCAGCCCCAGGCTTGGCTGGAGCATTTCAGAGGGAAGGAGACCCACGTGCAGCACGGCCCAGAGGGTCAGAGGTGCAGGCAGGGGTTGAAGGGCTCGTTGGCTCTGGCTCAAACTCATTATTTCTCCTGCCACCAGAGCAGGTTCCTGTCCAGGAGCCGGGGCTCGGAAGCACGCAGCTCCTGAATGCTCAGCAGAGAGCTGAGGCAGAACATCCTGCATCTAAATATCTCAAATGCTGCATTATTTATGACCAACACCTCGAGGCCTGCCTTGCGTACAGCAGGAATTGATGACATGCACGAGCAGGAATTGTTTCAACTCAATGGGTGCTCCACAAGGCTCTTTGGAGCAGAACACAAGACAAATAACAAAATAGCAAATAGCACAAAAAAAACCAACCAAACCCTCCAAGAAAAAAAAAAAAAAAAGGAATAACAGCTTGTTGCTTCATTTCCTGAAACTGATATATAATAGCACATCCCACGATAATTTATAGTTAAAGGCATTTAAACAGGCAGCTGCTCTGTCCAGGATGGAATCTGGGAGGAATATCCTGAGCTTTATTTAGCCTGTGAAGGTGTAAGAAAGCCTGGCTGCAAAGGTTCTTCTCCAGTTTCTCTCAGTTAAGGACTCTGCCAGCTGGATCCTGCTGCTTTCTTCAGGGATCAGCAGAAGGAATAATATTTACCCAGGCTAGGACTTGCAAAGCAGTTTCCCTCTGGCTCAGGGACACTTTCCAGTCGCTGGATTATGGACTTGTGTGTGTGATCTGGGAGTGAGAACTGAGCACAGCAGGGTATAATGAACTTCCCAGAACCAGCTGATTAAAAAGGGAGTTGGAAGGATTCGAGTCTGCACATCCCTCAGACTCGTAGCGCTCATCAGAGGAGCCCTTGCTTTCCTACTGTGGCAACCTCAGGAAGGCTCAAATGCCACAAAATCAGGATTTTTGCACCTTATTAAGGAACAATTATATGAGAAAATTTTCTAATTTCAATTATATGATAATTTAAATCAATTATATGAGAAATGTTTAATGACTTATATTTTCAGAAGCCCGTCACTATTTTCCCACATCCATGGTGCCAGCCAAGCAAAGCCTTACAAAACCCACTTTAACTACCCCATCATCCCCCCAGGGACCATACCAGCCCCCCCAATTGAGATTAAACTGGCAGGCAGTGTGCTGCAATGGGAAAATGAGCATGGGTATCAATACCACCCATCATGGCCTCCAGGAATCGAGTGAGACATCTGTCTGTGCTGGCCTGGCCAATGCCACAAACACTTCCCTTCCCTCTGGAGTGGGACTGGGGCAGCACAGGAGGGCCTGGAGCTCCCCATCAACAACAAAATGTTTCCTTCCAAAATGTGAGGGGAAAAAAAAAAAATAAAAAGAAAAGGTTCATCTGTTTGCTTTAGACTGAAGATCATCCGACCATCAGATGTACAGAAGCAGCTCTTGCTCCCATGTCTACCCTTGGGGTGAAACCTTTAGGTTGTCCTTCTTGTTTGAGGCTGAACTGACTATTTCAGTAATTCTCAGAGGTTTTGTACTGCTGCTGTAGGAAACCTGCAAGAGTTGGGGTTATTTTTGCTGTTGCATTCCCCCCAAGCCATTCCCTTTCCCATTTTTCTTGTGCCCATGGAAACACTTCATGAAATACCATCCCCTGGAAACCAGCTGATTGCCAGTGCTGCCCACCAGCCACCAGGAATCACAGAAGCCAATGAAAGGGATTCACATTCCCTCTCTGCTGCCTTTAAAGCAGCTTTTAAAAGAAAAGGGGCCAAATTGGAAATGACCAGCAGCAATTCCAATCAGGGCGAAGCCAATCCACTCACACTGGGAGGGACAGGTCTCCCTTGGATGTCAATTCCTCCTGCACAGGGGAAGCCAAAGGTGAAGCAGAATTATCATTAATTTTCATTCAGCTTAGTGGGCACTGAGATGTGGGGTTGTTTTTCTTGTCCTCTGGAGAAACCCGCAATGTAAGTCACAAACAGGAACATGGTGAAAGCTTGGGACAGTCTAAGCTACACTGTAGGACACTTGCTTTACAAAGGTAAATCCTAAAACACCCTAAGCATGATTTCAGGAAGGCTAGCAGAGAATAGTTGCCATTCTGGACTTGTTCAAAGTACAACTTAACACTACAAAATAATAATCTCTATGTGGTAATGATGGAGTTTACTTCATGAGTTTTCACTCTGCTATTCAGAACTTGCTCCCAAAAATAAAGGGAATGTTTCCAGGTACTTTATATCCTGAATATTTACCAAAAGCAGTCAGATGATGAATTACATATTTTTTTGTGTCTGTATGATAAACCATTTGTAAAGGTAATTCTGTGTGAATATTAATAAAAATGCAGTGAGCTGGTATTGTTTCTCAGGCTATATTGATCATGTTAATGAGAATGGTAATGTATGTATGTTTATTATGATTAACAGAGCTCTGTTCGTGTTGCATTTTCCATTGGAATGAAATTAACTTTCTGTTTCTAAAGTTGCTGAAGACGAATATTAAATACAGAGAAATGATTGGTGAATAAGCTCTTCAAAACCCTCTTCACGCTTATATCAAATTTAGTACACTTGCTATAAATTAATCTTGAAAACTAGAAGTTATTGGCAATTGTGGATGGAAAAACCCAAAGGGGGAAGAACCTGATCTAAGTAACAACAAGTACAATGAAGAAACTTCCACTTAAAAACATATCTTAACAAAATAATTTATTATAAATGAGCTGCTATGGCACTACCAGAGTAGAGAGAATCCAGCCTATAATTTCAGGGCATATGCAAAGAGAAAACATAGCTGCAGGAATGAGACAAATTCTGTTTACACCAGAGTTTAAACACAGGTGGTTTTAGTTTGTGTTTTGCTTTGTTTTGTTTTGTTTTGTTTTGTTTTGTTTTGTTTTGTTTTTCTGTCTCGCATTTCTTTTCTGGGAGCAGTTCAAAGAATTGTATTTCTCCATTGCCTTAGGACTTGCTCCTGCAAATGGTAAAAAGGGTAGAAAAGGAAAAAGATTCTTTCTAAGATCTTCAGTGAAACTCATATTTCTGGTCCAGCTGGAGATGTCCCTGCTCATTTCAGGAGGTTGGATCTTCCAACTTCCCTTCCAAGCCATACCATTTGATGATCTCCAAACAAAATTAAGGCCTTCTCTGAATAAATCTTGTCCAAGAAAGGTGATTTGACAAGATAAAACCACGAAATAGAGGCCTGTCCTGAAGGTGCACAGCTCAAAACCTTTTCAGGACACACCATCAGGCCCAAGTGTCTGCACTGGAGCTGCAAAGCTGGAATTACTGAAGCAGAGATGATTAAGCAATACCAGAAAATGAAAGAGCAGAGGATTAAGGAATTGATAAAATATGATAGAATGGAGATTTCCATGCAAATGGAACTTTATTTTTTCAGTACAAACAAGTTCCTGTAATCGATCACCAAAGATTGTCCATCCAAACCTAAATGGGCAGTGACAGGTTTGTGCAGGGTATTGGATTCCTGTCTGCTCACTGGAGATATTCCCACCATACCTCCACTGTTCTCTATGAATATTATTAGACCTTGAATTTGGTGCAAAGAACAGGGAATTTTACAGCCTATTCTGGGCACTGCAATTCTCATCATGAAGTTATTAGTAAGAAGGAATGAGCAGTAATTGTGAGGGAACAACAAGGTTATAATCATAACTTGTTCCAAATTATACTCCTGTGATCTCCCTTTTGCTCTGACTGGGAGCTGCTTTTTAACTTGGGAAATTTTCAATATTAAAGCCAAGAAGGAAATTACTGGGCATTTCTTTGGACAGTAAACTTCCTAGAAATGCAGAGATTGTCATAATCAGCAGGTTCACGGGCTTCAACGTGCTGTGTTCACCTGACAGTTCTTTCAATCATTTTTTAGTAAAATACATCTGTAGCCATCGAGGCATTGTGTAATCCCCCCACACACCTGTAAATTATAATGTGGGATGTCATGATTTATTTCATAGCATAAAAGCTGTTAAATGAATACTGACAGCACCATTAGCATCCTGATCTTGAACTGAAGTGCAAGTCAGCTCTGCTTAAGTCATCATTCTCAGGAGCCACAAATAAATGTGCACTCAAAAAAGGTGCCATGGGTTAATCAGAGCTGAATTAGTCAGGAAAAATCAGTGAAGAAGGGAGCAGGTCAGGAAATGACAGCCTGAACTTTTATTCCAACACTGGTTCTTAAAGCAGCCAATGCCAAAGACCACAGAACACAAAAACATGGGCTGAAAACTTGATTAATTCCAAATTAACTGAGAAACATTGATATTGCTTCAGCATCTTGTGCTCTGAGTGCTCCCCCCACCCCTCTTGCCTTGTTCCCTCTCTTGGGAAGCAGAACCCAAATGGGCTCCACTCCCTGGACTCCTCTTTGCCTTCTGCCTTCCAGGAGGAGTCCTGGTGAAAAGTAAAGCAGAGAGAACCAAATGAACTCAGCTCAGAGTTAATTTATCCCACCAAGAATCACCAATTACTGCTTCTCTGCCCTAAATCCCAGATTCCTTGATATCAGCTTCTAGGAAAGAAAATGGCTCCTTGTGCTTGCACTGAAATAAAAGGTTTAATTTCTATTCTTAACCTCTTCTGAGCTAATGGAGATCTGTGACTGTTTGAAATACAAATCTACTTATTCTA
The DNA here is from genome assembly GCF_901933205.1 of Camarhynchus parvulus. Lineage (NCBI taxonomy): Eukaryota > Metazoa > Chordata > Aves > Passeriformes > Thraupidae > Camarhynchus > Camarhynchus parvulus. The sequence goes on along the minus strand of NC_044579.1, from coordinate 2,707,979 downwards.
AAATTCATGTTCTGTTTTGTTTGTTCCCTAATGTAACACTGCCCATTTTGTTGTTCTCCTACACATTTAAACCATTTTTTCCCCTCATACAGATACTGTCATTTCTGGAGGTGAAATCTGGATGCCTGTCCTTAGAGCCTTTAGAATTCTGTTGTATTATAAATATTTATCACAACTCTTTTCATACCAACAGCTGTGCTCCTTTCACATGCAGAGCTGGTTCTATAAAGGGTCAAGCCCTCTGTACCTCTTCCCAGTTTCCACAAGATTTCCGATTGTTCCCATTTGGCCCTCCACAAACAGGATTCAACACACCTCCAGGATGAGAGTTCCTTCTTAATGAGGAATAATTGTTCTCTCTCCCAGTACAGATCTTATCCCAGTTTAGACATTATTTCTACCTTTATTTGCATGTTTATCCCAGTCATTTACTCCAATCTGGTTTTCCATCTAAAGGGATCAAAAGCATTCAAACTAAAACACAAACCACTCAGCCTCTCAGACTGGCAGGCTGGTTAGTTCTAGAGTCATCCCTAATAATTCACAGCTTCTGTGAGAATCTCCAGATTCAAAAAGTTGCTTGAATGTGATCATTTATTAAGTTATTCCCTTTGATGAACCCAGAACACCTCAAAAAGGGGAATTTTTTTCCCTTCAAATAAGGGTAAATGAAATTTATCTGGCTTTTTTCCCCTGTTACTTCCAAAAGGACACATCAGTCATTCCAAACTAACACACTTAAGCTGAACAACTATTAAATAAACCCAAATCATGCTTTATTGGGTGCTGAGATGGTTTCTCATTCTAAATGAAATGTTTATTTTCTCATTCAGATCTCCAAATGGGACCCCAACTAATGGAATAAAATGGCCAGTCTTCACTAGTGCTGACCAAAAATATTTGACACTGAACACCAACACTTCTGAGGTACTGACAAAGCCACGAGCTCAGCACTGTCGATTCTGGAAACACTTTTTCCCCAAAGTCATGGAAATGACAGGTAACAATTCTTTTCTAGATGCTTTTATACAAAACTTTCATGCAAGGATCATTTGCTGGATGTTAATGTGATAATTGAGTTCAGATCTTTCTGTTCCTGTTTGTAACTGAGATGTTCATTTGGGTAAAACTGAATTGGTGTTGGATAGAGCTGTCCACGCTGTGCTGAGGGTGGACCCCAGAACGTGCCCTGTGCTTCTGGCTTTGGGGTCACCACCCTAGTTTTGTACCAGGACAAAACCTGGGGACACACCAAGGGCCAGGACTTCATGATATGGAGATTTTCTGTCCCAAAATTCAGAAATGCAGCCATAATGTGAGACACTGAGTGCTGAAACCTCTGTTCTTGGGTGCCCCCTGAAAGAGTTTTGGTGCCACCAGGGTTCCTGGATGCTGGAGTGAGCAGGAAAATCAGTGCTAAAGGAGAGTTTGCACTGGGAGCTCTGGAGGCTTCAGATGTTCTGTATAAACTGTGGGACGCTACAGGATGTTATATTTGGATTATATTATCTATTATTTATGGGATTCTATTTTATGCAACTGATCCCCTGAGGATATGAAGTGCACTGCCACTGCCAAGAGAGGATTCTGGTTTCCATCTCACGTGAGAGCCCTGTGTTTTATTTCTGGAGTGTCATTGCTGAGAACCCAGAACCTGCAGGATTTGCTGTGGAAAACAGAACTGATTTGTGCCTGGCCATGTCTACAATGGATTTATGAGATTTCACTGCCAGGAAAAGTATAATTGTTTGAAACTTTAGGATCAGTTGAACAGATTTTCCTACAGGATTTTATCCCAAATTTTTCCAAGACCAATAGTCCTGTTTTACCGAAACCCAGCAATAGATGAAGCCTCTGTGCTTTGGATTTCAAAAGGAATTGATTTTATAAAGTGATTTTGCAGCTCTGGAATCACATTCTGCAGCTTGACAGAGGGAAAGTCTTGTTTCAAAAACGAGATACACTTTTAAGATGTTAATTAGTAATTTAAAATCTTTCTCTAAGACTCAGTTTGAATGCTCCTCTTAAAAAACACATAAGCCTTAAAAATATGTAAACTGTCACGGTGCACAGATGATTCCTTCTGAAATAATTTATTCCCTCATCATTTGAGTCTGTGACTGTATTATGGCTCAACTTTTATCCCCTCTCAATTCAACAGATGTTTTTCAATTAAATCAAGAGACATGAAATCAGTAGGTAAAATGAATAATTTATGAAGCCTACTGTGTGATTTTAAAAATCACAGCTTTCCCAATTACGGGTGGATTTCAGGGAGGTTTCAAAGATTCTGACAACTTTGTGCTGAGCCAGGAGAACTGAACTCTTTTACACATTCCTTTAACCTGGCTGGGAAACCCTAGGGGAAAATGTGGATCCTACACATGGGCTGAGCTTAACTAAGCCCGCGTGGAGCAAGAGGGAGCAGATCACCAGAGCCCAACACATCCTGGGGTGAGAGGAGAGCTCTGCCTTGGTCCTGTGGGGTGAGGGATGATGGAGCAGCACTCAGGACCTGCCAGCAGACATAAATTCATCACCGTGCCGCATTCGGTAATTGGCAACATCAATTTACATAATTTAATTAAAAGAAATTCACGAGCGTATTCTTAGCAAAAAGAGAAGAATCGTCGTGTCTGGATCCAAATATAGAACTGAGGCAAGAATGTTGTCAACAAGTGGCACTGCCTTGTCTTGTATCATCTGTCAGTCCTTGAAACATTGCAGTAATAAAAACAGCATTTCCATTATGCTCCCTGTACAATATCATCCAGTTCTGACAGAAAACCCTTTGAAATCCTGTGTACAAATGTGATATAATAGCTTATATTGCAATAATTCTCTTCACTGAAATATTATTTTGCATTTTCTCTCTCCTTTTATGCCCAAAGGACAGTGCACAGCATTAATGTAGAGATTTCCTCTTGTTCTGAGGGTCTGTCCTTTCTATTACTCCTTTCATTGAAATATTCTTAGGAAAAGAAGGTTGCTTTAACATGAGGTGATCTAAGATGACAGGGAACAAGTAAGGAATTTTTATGTTCTCATTGTTACAAGTTCAAGTAGGGTTCAGATAGGCAAAGTAGAATTCTATCAGGTAGAACCCGAAGAGGATAATCGAAACAACTTATTTTGCAGAATTTATGATTTTTCAGCATCAAGTGATCAGGATTTGCCCGGGATGTGCTTGGTAACCCCTTGCCTAATTCCTGACCCACTCCTAGTCCAAGCCTTGCCGCCCACTGAGGGATTTTAAAGCCTTTAAAGGCCAGCTCCAAATGTGTCCTGGATCTGAACCAGCCTGTTCCCATCACAGGCTGGGTAAGACAAGTTCCCTGAGGCAGTTAAATATATGAGAAATATATATCTTTACTGTTAAAAAATTCACATTTTCCTCAAGAAATCATATCAGTTTTTGTTTTTAATAATTTTTTATAGTTGTGGGGTAGGAAAATAATAAGGAAAAAATAAGGCTCTCCAGTAATACAAGAGTAACAGCCATATATAAAATATGGCCTTGATACCTCTAGACCAGTTTGTGTGATTTTGGAAGATTTCTCAAGGTCTCCTCCTTGCATTTCAATTAATAAATCCATCACTAAAGACACAAGTTGGAACCTGGAGTTTTGTGTCCCGGACAAGTAGGCCTGGGCTCTCAGTTCCAGACAGACACAATTCCTACAGGATTTTATCCCAGTTTCCAAGGCCCTGAGCACACCCTGCCCAGCCCAGGACAAGCTGGGGGCGCTCAGCATTTGCCATTCCAGCCTGAAACCAGAAGGGTTTCTGCTGCTGCTGCTGCTGCTGTATCACGCTGGAGGGACGGTAAGGAGTAAGTGACTTTTAAGTGGCTTTTAGAGCAATCATATGTTAATTGTAAAAGGATCTGTGTTAGACTTTAGCTCCTCAACACAACCTTTAATGCATCTAAAGCCCTTCCTATTTATATGAGCCTGTTTCCTCTTGATTGTAGAGCGCTGCAGGCAGCCAAACGTTCCATTTACTCCTCCATTACTATTTTAGTGTGCCTAATACATATTTTTCTATTTTATTTGATATTACTGGATCATGTATCATCTATGAAGAAATCAAGCTTGGTCATATGAACACATTACTTTTTAAAACCACTCTAAAAAGATCTTTTTTTATGTGGAGGCAGAGAAATGTTCAACCTCTTGACCAGTGAGCAACAAGAATTATTGTATTTGCTGTGATCCTCCAACCAGTATCTGGATTCTACAGAGATAAATACTCAAGGTGGGAAGAATATTAAAAAATTGACTAAATATAAAATTCACCATCAGAATTAAATTAAATTTCCACAGAGTTGGATACATGAAGAAATGTGAATTAATCACAAGTAACCTCACCAATACTACCACACCTCCCAACAAAGACTTTACTCATTGCACCTATGAGCAAAAATTTTCTGTACCTAAACCATCTGATTTCTCTCCAACATTTCATTCCATGTCAAGGAAAATAACAGCCCTTAGAATAACTCATCTCCCAGAGAGCTCTGCTGACTCCTGGAAGAACTAAAAAAAATAAAAGAGAGGATTTTTGTAGTCCTTAAAAACACATGTGAAAATGAATTTACTGCTGTGTCTAACAAAGCTTTGATATCCAGAGAGTCTGATTAAAGAACATTCAATATAGATATTATTTGTGATGTTTGTGGAGAAACTCTCACCATGAGAATCTACAGCATAAACCTGTGGCATTTATCATACTACTGACCCCAGAAACTTGAAGGTTTGCAAAAACCTGCAATCATGAAACTTGCAGTCCTGAGGTGTTGAGGACAGAAAAATTAATTCTAACGTGTCATCCCTTATTAATTAACAGCTATATGGCCTTTATCCCAATCCTAAATGTGGTTTTGTGTGTTAACATTAAGATTAGCACTTTATTGGCGCATCCAGAAGTTCGAAGGATGGGATAGGGATAAATTTAACCATTAAAGTAAGGGAGAGATGGAACGAGAGGAAATTCCAGCTGATTGTACCAGCATTGCTGAAGAATCAAAAAAACCCATTTTTAAATTCTGATCTGTTAAACTGGAGCCTTTCAGAGCACTGATTCATTGCCTACAGAATCTCCCCTTTCTTCCTGGTCAGCCTCACTGGGGTTTACATGGGCCTAATGGGAATTAAGGTAAATTTTGGGATCGCCCCAGTGGCTTCTAGAAAATTCCCCGTTTTCACTCTTAGCTCTGAGCTGTAATTATTGGTCAGCTTGGACTCTCTAATCTTTTTCTTTTTTGCCTCCCAGCTGTCAGCTCATCTAAGTCATGGGTGGTTGCCTCCCAGAGACTGATGATGTTGGTGATAATGGGATGCATTGACTTGTGACTTCAATTTGGATCTTATCACTGGGGGGAAGAAAAGCAAACAAATGGGAATCCAAGTTCTTATTTCAGTGATTTCCATCCCCCTTTTGCCTTTTAGATCCATAATGGTGGCTCCTCTGAATTTTTTGATGTCTTCTTTTTCTAGCTGGCTCACTTGTTCACCATAATCTTTAAAAAGGACTGAAAAGCCCCATAATTTATACTCCAGATCAGTGACTTTTAATTCAAGATGTGTCTATGGTAGAGATATTTCGGTGTCTTTGGGCAGACTTGAAACACCTCTGCACCTGAATAATTAAAGAAGAGAGGTTTTTGAGTTTCCTTTTTAATTCATAAGCAGAGGTTTTGCCTGAATAAATAAAACTGGACACCCAAAATCAAGAAGAAAATGAGAAGCACAGTTCAGGCAGTTTTCTCCAAATAATACTGCTACTGCTTCATACACTAAATTACCAATCCATTTGACTTAATGTGAAAAATTTAGCTTTGCCTGACACCCTGACTATATCTTTAAATTAAATGTGTGTAAAGGAGAATTCTTAGAGGCAGAAAAGCAGAATGTTGTGCATGTTCTGTCCCCATTTTTCTGAGTTCTATTTGCATAGTTAGCAATGAAAATGAGATTTTATTGTTACCAGCACTTCCAAATCATCTCTGTGCTAATGGCAGTTGTGGCCTGCAGAAAGAAAATTTTAAAGTATGTGAACTTTCCTTTGATCTCTGTTATAACCAAGTTTATTTACAACTTTGAGCTGAGGGAGAAGGATGTGGTTAATTTATTGACATTTTTTCCCATATTTGTTCTTCACACTTTTCTTTTTGACTGCATTTAAAAGTACAGGACTTCCCGGAGAAAAAGATATCCTGGTTTTATTTCTGGTCTCACTGGAACCAAGAAGTAAATTTCATTTCAAAGTCTCATTAAGTTGCCATCTGGATTTCCAGACCAAAAAGGTTTGGAAACATTGAGCTAAACTGCAGATAAGCGACCAAATTACTGGACGCTTCTCCAAGCTAAATCTCGGAATCAGTGAACTCTCTCCCGAATATTCTCTCTAGTGATGTGTAAAACACTGAAGTATTTCATTTTCACATCACCAGTTACACTTGCAGTGCTGGCAGGTCATAAAAAAGGGGGAAGGGGTGTATTTATGGAGGGAAGAAGAACAGCAGAAGAACATAAAAGCCAGAGGAGCATAAAGAACCCACGGAGCTGTTACCTCAGGAACCCCATCCCCGAGTTTTTCTGGAAGTGAGCCATGCCAGTGAGGGACACCACCAGAGCTGGGTCCAGAATGAACAGAGCATTCACAGATCATCAATGGTTTCTGAACTTTATCCTGAGCTCTACAGCTGGAACAAAATGATGAGCATCAGTGACTGGTACAGCCTGCAGGTTTTAGCCACATTTTAGTGCTGTCTGGGTGTTCCTCTCATGGTGTTAATCACCTTTTGGGGCTGCAGGAGGGGATCCCTGTCCATAAAATACTCTGGGAACCCAGAAACCTGTGAAATGCTGTATTTGTTTGACTTTTCTCATCCTCACTCTCTGCTCCCGTGCTTATAACAAATTTGGCAATAAATATTTCATTGAGACTCAGGATTACTTGGAAAATGCTTTAAAGGTGGGGATGAAAAAAAAAAAAAGAGAAGATGGTTTCATGTTGACATAGTGCACATTTGACAGTGTTCTTGGCCAAAGCTGTGCCCCTTATGCTTTAAATTTTGGGATTTGTTCCATGGGAGGTCGAGGTCCTGCACATCCATTGAAATCCATTAAAACAATGGAAATCCTGTTGTTGTCTTAAACAAAGCTGTGATTTCACAAGCATCATCTCTTATTTTGCATTATTTAGTCTTCAAGGTGTGTGGGTTTCAATGCAGGGTATATTTAACCAAAGGAATATTTTGAGGATAAAAAAAAAGGAAAAAAAGTGTCTTTAAAATTATGATTTTGATGGACAGAAGAATTATCCAAAATGTATTTTAAAAATATGCATATTTTTAAAAATCCAAAGTGTATTTATTACCCTGCCAGAATGATATCTTTGCACTCCTTCCTTTCTGATGTAAAGACAAAATACTAATCACTGAATTTTCAGTCATTCCAGGTTTAAGAAATGAAGCAAAACACCATCCCATAATGTATTTGGAGCAGATGACATTGATAATCAAAATTATTTTTCAATTAGCATAAAAAGAGATTCAAATTTAGATTAATGTAACGCATTTCATGTTTTACAGGAAATATTGATGAAGCAGAACGAGAGTGGAAAGCAGGATTCCATCGCTGGAACAATTACATGTCAGACTGGAAAAATCAATTTAATGATTACACCAGCAAGAAGGAGCTGTGCAGTCTCTAATTAATATGTCTACTCTTTCCAGTTTGTCCCTAGAACTGTTCATCAGGCAAATATCCAGGTAGCTTCCCAACCTGTCGATCATTAAATATATTATGCAGATTAAAAGGAAATATGACAGATACAACTCTGATTTCAGATCTTTCATTTCTATTTTACCTTCTCTCTCAATATAAAAATATAAGGCACCCCCACCCTTTGAAGCTTCCCAGAGTTAAGCAGGACTGTAGAGATTAAAGGCTGGAGATTAATGATGTACATATTCTTATAAATACTGGCTGTTTAAACTCACCCTTCAAAGAAACAATGTAATCTGTTAGGGGAAAATGGATTTTATTTAAAACAGAAATAGCAGTTTTACAGCATTGCCATGCAGAGCACAATCAGATTTAATCTTTAACTGCAACGCCACCTCACTCAAGCCTTGTTTCAGACATAATTTCATCAACATAAACATAAAGATGCAATAACTTTGCTGGACGCACCAGGCAATATTTGCTTGTTAGACCAAGAAGTTTTAAGACTGCCATAAACGTGGGAATCAGAGCTTCTTCCTGGCCAAATATGTGGACAAAGCCATGGCAGGAGAGGACTTGAGCTGTGTACTGAAAACCTAAATCAAGTGCTACAGAGAAATAAGCTGGAAAAGCCAACGCCTTCCCCACAATTCCCATTTTTCAAGAAGTAAAGAATTACGGACTCACAAATAATGAATTCACACCTTTCCAGCTCAGGCATGCTGGAAAAAGTCCCTCCTATGGAGGCAAGCTCCAATTATGACTTTTTTTTGTCCACTCAGTTGCCTCCTGGTTGAGGGACCCCCCCACATTTACTGGAACACAAGGGGCAGATTTTACACCTGCACAAGAGCCTTTTACATCTGCACAAGTGCCAGCAGATTCCCAGCCCCAAAAACTGCCAGGAGAGTGGGGCCTGGCCAGGAATCTCCTGGATGGAAGGCTGGGGAGAGGATCCTTGCAGTTGTGACCTTGGTGGGAAGGACCCAAAGGACTCCTTGCCACGGCCAGGTGAGCTCCCTGCCCTGTGAGCTGGCATCTCCCACACTCCTTTCCACCTGCTTGAGCTGAACCCATTAAAAACCTCTCAAGAAACCCATGGATAATTCTTCCTACTTCCCTGCTTCTGGATGGGGCTGGAATTTTTTCTGCCTGAACACCACCGTAATTGGTTGCTTTTCACTGGCCCAACTGGGAAGAATAAATGCCAAGAATTTGATGAATGTAAGTAGTGTGTAAGAGCAACAAGCCATCTCGTAAATAAATTATCCCGAAGCTTTCTGTAAATGCAATAGCATCTCAGTACATCTATTTTCTGTGCTAGTGATTACAAGATGCCTCCTTGGATTGAGCTGAAGAACTCCAGATAATGAACTGAGAGTGTTCTCTTCCTGGCAATCAGTTTGACCACGCAGGCTCCCTCCAGTGAAAGGATTTATTTATACAGGAAGGCCAAATTCTGCAAGAGAGGATGGCCTATCATCTTCCCAGTTATTTCTAAAAGAACACGATTATTTCCCTGACTACTTCATGGAAAACCACTTTTTAGCACAGGATTTTCAAAGGCTGCAGTCAAACCTGCACAGAGAAAAAAAAAATTCTGATCAGTTTTGAACATGCTGATCAAAACTTGAAATGATCTGGGATCCAAAAGCCCTCTTTGTGCAGCACTACATATTTATACCACGGATAATTAGCCCATTACATAGATTAGCATAGTATTTATCAAACATTCTTCAGGCTAACTATGGGATACTGAAAATAAACACAGAAGGGTGAATGTTTTTAGCATTCCTGAGCAGTTCTTGCATTCCCCATTTTATTTCTGGATGTTGGGTGCTGCTGTGCCACAGTGAGCCTTGACAGCACCACCAAAGCAGCATTTCTTTCTTCAGCTAAACTCTTCACTGCAATATTTCCTTATCCATCTGTCTGATCAGCCTAATCAAATAGGGGGAAAAATATCTGAGGCAATTAAAATGTAAAATAACCTTTAGAAAGGAACTGGAGGAGTTTATAAAATATTTGGTTGGAAAGGTGGATTTTGTTTGAGTAAAACAAAGGTTAAACCACTTTTTGAAGGTTTTACTGATTTTCTTGGTGTGTGTGACTTGCTAGCTTTGTATTTATTCACCTGCTGGGAAATAATATCTCCATTTATCATTCAAATGAAATCAGTACATCATGTAGTCATTCATGGCTCATATCTGCAAAAAAAAAAAAAAAAGAAACAAAACAAGAAAACCCTGAAGTACTTGGATGTAAGTGGTTAAGGTAATGAAGAGTGAAAAAAGACTGTGATTGCTGAAAATGATGATTATATATTGGAGGGATATCTCACCCAGACCTTCCTGAAGATGGAATGTTGTCAATTGATGTTTTCGCTCCTGAGAGCCAAGAAACACAGGTTTCTCTGTGAAACCTGAGAAAATGTGTTGCTTCTTTCTTACCATCTTTGTTACCCAAAGCAAGAATTCTGAATTTAGTTACAGAGTCGATGAAAGATCAGAACAAGATGAACTGCAGTGCCAACAAAAACGTTGGCATTAAACCAGTTCTCATTGGGTTTATAATCTCCCATGTTTAATGACAGATATTTCACACTTGTTTTAGATGTTAGCATTGGAGGACTGAAGTCAGACATTTCCCAGCAATCAAACCCACCCTTTTTTTTTTTTTTTTTTCCCATTTTAAACGTTTTGTCTGAAGAACTTTTTGTTACATAAGCTTTCAGTAAAGCTGAACATTATTTGTGTGAAATGCAATCTGAGTATCAAACTCAGAAGAGTTGGGACGTTCACGGTACCAGGCGTGGTCTGCAAAGCTGGACCAACCAATGCTGAAGATTTCTGGCTTTCAACAGAGTCCAAAACTGTCCTTAACACAACTTGGACCCTCCCAAAATTTCCAGGCTTCCTGCCAGCTGCAGATATTAGCCTCATAACCCCTCGTAGCTTTTTACCCCTCATAGCTTGGATTTTTGGAATGGAAGTTCAGGCCTTGCCATTCCAAACCTTGGCTGTCACTCTGATGCTTTCACACTAAAAAAGGCAAATTTCTGTTGAAGTGGGAGGCTGGGGTTTGGCCTTCTTTGGTCAGTAGAGGCTCAGAGTGTTTATAAAGCAGAGATTTCTGCTCTATAAACACACGGATTTATGTACCCAGTTAAATCTTCACGAGGAGACAGCTCATCCCCACCAGCTCAGAGCTGGGAAGGTGTCATTTCAACAGAAGGAACTGAAGTATTTTGGGTTTTTTTAAACAGAAAAATTAGTATTTGAATTAGAATTTTAGAGAGAAAATTAGTTTATAAAAGAATAAGCCCTTCTCATGTTCCTGTCCCAGCAGATCATTACCGAGTGTTTTGGCTTCTACAACACACAGATACCAAATGGATTAATCTGAACATAACATGGGCAGAGGAGGGATATAAATTTGTCTCTATCAACATCACAACGCCGTCTTCAGGGGCTTGATTATGTTCCATCATTTCTCCTGGCTCAGCACCAGTTCTGCACCATCAGCAGAGCTATTCAGAGGGACATAACAAACGTCACCGTGCTTGAGTTACACCTGCAGCGTGTCCAGAGAGGAGAGCAGCCTGGGCTGGCTCTGCTCCCTGACACTGCCACTGTCCTCCTCAGTGGAGGGGAGAATTGCACAAGCGAGAAAATAAACATCCCAAAAAAAAAAAAAAAACAAAAAACAAGGAAAGGAAAATAAATAAGGAAAAAAAAAAAAAAATTAAAAAAACTGAACAAAACCCACACCAAACCAAGCAAACAAAAAGCTCCCCTGCAAAACCCAACAAAATGAACAAAACCATCCATCCTTCCCACAAAAAAAAAAAAAACAACACCGAGGAGGGGAATTAAAAAAGAAAAACCAAAACAGGGGAGGAAGGAAGGAAGGAAGGAAGGAAGGAAGGAAGGAAGGAAGGAAGGAAGGAAGGGAAAAAGGAAGAAAAAAAAAAGAAAAGAAGGGGAGGAAAAAAAAAAGGAAGGAAGGAAAAAAAAAAAAAAAAAAAAAAAAAAAAAGAAAAAAAAAGGAGAAAAGAAGAAAAAAGGAAGGAAGGAAGGAAGGAAGGAAGGAAGGGAAAGGAGTATCAAAGAAGAGAAATGGAAAAAACCTACAACCAGGGTGGGGGAGCAAGTCTGGCAAAAAATGGGAGTGATAAAAAATAAGTTGTGAAAAGAACCCGAACAAATAAAGGGGAAAGAATTAAAAGAAGTCCTCTCACAAGAGCATCTGCCCCAGAATGCTCAACCATGGAACGGTTTTACACCCTCCACTGAGGCACTGAGTATCCCAGTGTCTCTGTTCCAGTAACTCCAGCCAAAAATTCCTCCCCATGAACTGCCAAATAAGTTTAGGAATTTGACAGTGATTCTGAGCGTGGGGTGAGGAATGAGCCAGGCAGGTTTGGCTCTCTTGGGTGCTGCTCTGGAAGATGCTGCTGCCAGCTGACTCCTTTCTCCCTGTCTTTTCTCTTCTAGCCTCTGGAATTCTGGGCATTTGCCAAAACCCCAGTGCCCTTGGCCAGGCAGAGGCTGAACCCAGCACCTGTGTAACAGATCTGTGCAGCTGGAGGTGTTTGCCATGCCTGCTCCATCTGTTCCACATGCCACAGGTGTGCTGATTTACCCTGGCTGAATTGGGAACAAGAATCCTTTAGGATAAACAGAAACAAACAAACAAAAACCCCAAAACAACAACAACAAAAAACAAAACAAAACCAAAAAAAAAAACCAAAAAAACCCAGTTCCTGGCTGAATTCCTTCCTTCCTTCCTTCCTTCCTTCCTTCCTTCCTTCCTTCCTTCCTTCCTTCCTTCCTTCCTTCCTTCCTTCCTCCATGCTCTGTTGTTATTTATCCTCATCTACACCTCTTTTCCATTGCTGCTGGATGAGCACAAAGAAACTTCTTCTAAAAAATCTCTGGTAAAATATAGAATTTTAGACTGTTTGGATACTTTGGGATCGACAACAGGAGTTTGGCAACTGGGTTAATATTTAACAGCTTGACTCTGTGAGGTGGGAGGACCACATTGTGTGTTTCTTTCATCCATGCACACAGATATCCATGGAAATGCAGGTTCAGCAGCGTGGAGATGCAGTTTTATCTGCTGCACTTTGAAAACACAAACCCAATATCTTGCTTTTTTGCTGAAGAATAAAACACTCAAGAACTTTCTGATATAAATCAACACCTCAGCCAAATGAGTTACTCACAGCTAAAAGTTCCAAAGCTTTTCCCTCGGATTTCAGTGGTTTTAGGTCCAACTTTTATGAACAAACATAATTAGCCATTTTGAAATGCTTGCCCAGACAAGATAATTCCTGCCTGACCCCTGCTGATTATCCTGGTTCAGCACAGGAACCTTGCAGCTCTTTGTTGATAAACCAGATCAGCTGCACTCATCCAAACTTTAACTCGTGCACTTAATGACTGCAGAGCAGTGATGTGAATCTACAATTAGTGCAGGTGCAAGGTTTGGAGAGGCTTTTAATTGGATTGCAGGTGAGATTAACTCAGGCTTCCAGAAATGCTCTAAGAAGTGCAGGATGGGGAGGCTTCAGCCACGTGATGGTTTGGGTGGGTTTGGGGAGAAGCAGCAGAAAAAATGAACTTTAATTCCTGCCCAGGGTCTTCTACACAAAGTGAACAGTGATAAAAGTTCCATCCCTGACAGCTGGAGGACACTTCCAGAGCCTGTGGGTGCTATTTTTTGGGATTTAGTGAATTTGGTCATTACAAGTATCACTCTTTAAAAACCCCGGCATTCTTTTCAGGGATCTGGAGCTAGCCAGGAAATTATTATTGTACTAAATCATCATTGTATTGCAAATTATCCATCTATTCCTTCCAAATCTGTATATTATATATATATGAGATATATATATATAAAATAACACCATATATATTATATATATAAAATATATATCTTTTTATATATATATAATATATATATATATTATATATATATCTATAATAACACCAGCTGCTGATATTTCCAATCTGTTCCATTTTAATATGAGCCCTGGCTGCAGGAGTTAATGTTTTATCCACCATTAATAGAGCCACGTGTGAAAGGTGTGAGCCTGGGAGTGCTGGGGTTAATTATTTTAATTTATAATCTATTTATAAGTCCTCAGTTAGAGTGAGAAGTGGTAAAAGTGTGTAGGCAGAGAGGAGTTCTCACCACAGCTCTCAATCTTCCCAGTGAAATTCCTCCTTGCAGGATGTTTAATCACCTCATCAGCCTCTCTCCAGCACAGCCTGTGCAGCACCTTTTCTTACAAAATAGTTACATTTCAACTGCATTTTAATCCTGATCTCATTTTATCATCTCACATGTGAGAAAAATTAAGGTTTTAACCCAGAAAAAGCAGCAAAAGATGTGACTGATCATTTATCCAGAATTGTTTAGAAAGTAATTCAAAGGACCTTATTCAGGACTGTGAGAACCAGCTGAAATTACACATCCAAAGGGATGCTTCTGAAATATTAAACTTTTCTCACTCACTAATTACAGGAATATAAATTTTATAGGTACTGTTAGCAGAAGTTACATCAGTCATTAAATAACCTTAACCAAGCCTCATTTCTCATGACCTAAAGCAAATCTATTTAAATTATTTTATTTTTTAATTAAGACTTCAAACTACAGAAAAAAAAAGTAGCTCCTGTTCTATTTTTCAGCATATTTTTATCTAGATCTTCATCCCATTTCATCTCTCATTCTCAGTGCTACAGTGATGAGCACAGTTAGAATTTTCCCCATCTCTGCTCTTAAAAAGATCTTGACCCTGGAGCTCTCACTGCAGAATTCTGGTTGCAAAAAAGATTATTGCAAACCAAAATCACAGTTTCATCCACAAACACTCACTACTGCCTCCATTCCAGAAAACTTCTAGATCCATCTATCTCTGGGAATGACACAGCACTCCCACTTCTTGATCATTGGGTGATTTTCAGTTAATTAAAATTTTGTCATTGCCTTCAGCAGAAGCACAAGAGCTCCTTTGAGTGACATTTTCAATCTTCCCTATCCCTTAATAATCTGGGAGGTATTTACTATTTAACAAAAAAAATCCACACCTCAGAATGTATTTTTTTCACACAGATTTTTCTTAATGATGAGTTAAATGGGAGAGTAAAGATGTGAACCAATTGTGTTTATCTTCTCCTCCTTGCAGAGGAAAATCCACTAGGTGCTAACTACAAATGCCATTTCCTTTGCATATCCCATGCTGCTGCTATTTGTGAGTAAATGGGCTCTGAAAAATGGAAGCAGAACCCAAAATTCTCCTCTGCCAACCCTTGGGAAAACTGGCAATGTCTGCAGCCCACCTCTGTTCACCAAGGCTCTCCACAGATTTTTGTCATTGTCCCATAAATTTGATCCATTTCCCATCCTTATCCACACTCAGAGTAGGTGTTATTCCAAATGTTAAGACCAACATATCCAAAAATTCCTTTCTAGAGAGGGGTCTTGACAAGAAATCTCAGCAGGAGCTCCTAAGGCTGGGACTTGTTAGCCCAGAGTGCAAAGAGGGATCTCAGACAAAACTCAGCCTGCAGGGAAGGGAATGAAGCTCAGAGCAGTGGAGGATTTACCCCAATGTTCCCCCCACTGCAGAATAAACTCTGAAATTCCTGTTGATTCAAGAAAAATGCCAGAATCCCTGAAAATCCCACTCTGCTATTTCTCCATTTAAAGGAAGATGTCATGACACATATCCAACCCCTGGAGCCTGAATTCCTTGTCTTTCCCACTGGCATTGGTTACAAGCTCCTAAAAACCAGGTTGGAGTCAGAGTTCTGCAGTGAATTCATGGCATTTGACACTCATAACTCCACTGTTATAAAAACAGATTAGTGCATTAAAAACCTCCTTAATAACAGCTCTATCAAAGCAGACATTGCCCAAAGCAATACAATTATTGGTCAATAATTCCTCTTGAGCTGTTTCTATTACCACCACTTTATTTCAACACTTGCCTTCTTACCCTTTGATCTGCTAATTATCTTTTTACCCTCTGATCCTCTCTACAATTCCCTGGCAATTTGATCCATTAATTACAGTGCCCACGTCCCCCATTTTCCACAGAATGTGCAGTTTTTGTGACCTTCTTCACCTTCCTTCCTACAAACACTTGCCATCTTTCTCTAGGGTATGGCTACGTCTGTAAATACATAGCTAATGGTACAAAATGCTGTAATTAAAAGTATTTTTGCATTTTTCTTGCAATCCTTTGGGCTTCATGAAAACATCTTAATAGTTTGTCATTGACTTAGATTTCAAAGGAAATGAGCAGTCTGGTAAATGTATTTGGCTCCATCTTTAGCGTCATAAACACTTGGATTTTTTTCCCAATATTAAACATTGATTGTATTTCCATGCTGGAGATTCTATTAAAAACACAGTTTCACAGTATATTTTGTGTAAAATAAAATTATAACATTATAACTATATAATTACAATTATAAAAAGTATTTTCTGATTTAAAGCTTTTCTCATTTTATGAGCACATGACCCACAAATTACTGAATATTCTGCATTGCCAATTTCCCACTCCTTTCTAAGCCAGATTCAGACCTAAATAAGTTATAGAGTGGAAGAATTTTAGGAAGACCACTTGGTAAATCCCCATCAATAAAATGCAGCAAAACACAGGCATTGCAGTTAATTTTATTCTCTTTTTCTGTGCAAATGCTCACTTAGTCCTTTGGCCAAAGTTACCAGCTGCTTAAAGTAATGGCTTTGTGCTGTGTCCACTCGAATGAACTCAACCACTTCTCATTCCAGAGAAACCTGTGCAGAGCTGCCAAAGAATGATCATTAATGTAGGATTTTTCTTTTTGACAGCTTTTCTGCCTGAAAATGATTGATTGGGCACTTCTTGTATAAATAATCTTTGCAGTTTTTAATATAGAGAATCCATTTTAATATCTACATCGTAAAAAACAAGAAATTCTCATTTCTGTGCATCCAGTTCTTTTCAATCAGATTATTTTTATAAATATGAGGATTGGAAAAGCAAAACATGTCTTGCAGAGCAGAAGCATCTTCAATAATCCAGAGGAAAATCTGCTAAGGAATAAAATTCTTCTTGCACAATTTCAAACCAAAATTGTGCTTATTGAATATAGACCTGTCTAATCATATTGACTTATTCCTCCTTTTTTCCCTTTCAGACCTAGCTGGTAGCATATAATTTGCCATTTTTCACATTAGTTCTTAAATAGCTCACACTTCCTCGCATCACGAGGCACTTAACAGCTTCTCAGTAATCTGATTGTTCAATTGTCTGAAGATTTCAGACACAGAAAAGCCAAGTGCAGGATCAGCCTGAAATACTTTGAAATACAGGAGGCCATTTCAGCGCAGCTGAAGCAAGTAATGGAGAATTTGTAAAATAAAACACAAAGGAATGAGTTGTGGTTGGCAATAAATACGTGAGCAGCTCTGAGGGTGTTTCTGTTTGAGTTATGGAGCTCCTCAGGAGCTGTTTGGGGATCAGGGCTGGTCTGCTTGGCTTCTCTTTATGGTCCCCCAGCCGAGTGTCTCGGTGCTCCTGGGACCTGCAGTGATTCAGAGCCACGGGAGGAGCTCAGCCCTGATGGATGGCACAGCTCACACCTGCCAGGCACCTCACAGAGCTGCTGACACCGTGCTTTTCCCTCCCTTCCACCTCCTTCATGCAGGAAAACTTTCTGCTGCTTCCTTTGCTGGTCCCGTCAGATATTCCAGCCTGGGATGCACCATCCCAGCAAAGACCTCCTCAGCTCCAGACCCGCTCTTGAGACTAACCTGAAATGTGCAAAAGGAAAAGGAAAAAATCATTTATCAACAAAATCTTCAGAGGGAAGAGCCATTCCCTTGAATCAAACAGCCTTTTGTGTGTAATAGTTATCCTGGTCAATATTTAGATTATTAAAATCCAGCCAGCTACAAAATATGAACACATACAATTTTTTTGACATCAGAATCCAGAGTTCAGCTGATTGCAGCACTTTCTAATCTCCAGTTTCAATCCAAATTCACATAAGAAAAACACTTAGGTAATTTTCTATTGCCATCTCTCACTAACCACAAAGTAATCTCTCTATTTTTCTTTTGAATCCCT
The DNA here is from genome assembly GCF_901933205.1 of Camarhynchus parvulus. NCBI lineage: Eukaryota > Metazoa > Chordata > Aves > Passeriformes > Thraupidae > Camarhynchus > Camarhynchus parvulus. Next base: position 2,690,114 of record NC_044579.1, on the reverse strand, counting down.
GTGGCAAATTGCATCATGTAGGCTTCAGTTACTCATGTGGTTTTTTACCCTTTCCTTTCTGTCTCCTGCTTTTCCTCTCCGTGTTGCCTGGACTGTTACTCAGCATTATGGAATTTTAAAAAATCAATTCTTCTCTATCATTTTGCTTTATGATGAAAGAAAGACAAGGTGATTTTCCACAGAGGTTGCCAACTAGGGTGCTATACACAGAATTCAGCTGCAATAATTTCTTCATTCTTTCTTCATTCTGCCTTTTGTACCACTCCAAGTAGTTTATAACTCTTAAAGCTTCAGCCTAGAAGAGCTTTTCCTTTCCCCAGCTTCTGTTTGTCCTTTGAGCTCCCAATAGCAATGAAACTCCAAGATTTAAGAAAACTTGATGGTTTTATTTTCAGTCCTCTTCTGATTTCGTTCTCTAAGATTTTTTTGCTGCCAACTGTTTCAATATTTTGCACCGAAAACCTCATCTAAAGGTGACTGAAGCCTGCCAGCCTTGTAGTTGGGCTTTGTGGGATTTAAAGTGAGCCCTGATTTACCCCAACCCTTCCAGCAGAGGATCCATGGGTTGTGCTTGGGCTCAGGCACACACAGAGTCCAGAACAATTAAGCATTTATTTATAGCTGCAGTTAAATGTCTGAGTAAGCCACACATGCCCAGGAATTGCAATGCTTTGTTGACCATAACATTCCCCAGGAAGATTTAGGAAGGAGTGAGGTGCCAACTTCACTTTTGCACCAGGTGCCTCTCCTATTTCAGCCTTTAAACCTGGTTTAGCACTGAAATGTTTACCTATCTTTCCTCTTTTCTCCCTGTGATATTTAAGCAAGGAGCTTTATTTGAACAAGAGCTCTTTAACCTCATCACAGGCGGGTTTTTTTCCCTCATTTCAAAGTCGTGATTAATTAACATGAACTCCAGTGATCCTGCTGGCCCTGCCTGGAGAGGAGCTGGTTTGCTTTTTGATGAGGAGGAAGCAGTCTCCAAACAGAAGCAGTGCTCCAGGACAGGAGTCAGTGGGCAAAACCTGAAAGCCAGGAACATCAGGAAACACAAATTTACTGTGGGGGTGACCAAACACACATTCACTGTGAAGATGGCCAAACCAGCTGCCCAGGGAGGTTCTGGAGTCTCCATTCTTGAAATTATTCAAAAGGTGGCTGGACACAGTCATAGAATTATGGAATATTTTGGGTTGGAAGGCACCTTAAAGATCATCTCGTTCCAACCCCACTGTCCTGGGCAGGGCTGTCACTCAGTAGACCCAGTTTCCCAAAATCCCATCCAAGCTGACCTTGGCAACTGGCTCTGACCTTGGCAAGTTGCTCCAACCCTACCTGAGCAGAAGGGTTGGAGCAAGTGATCTGTGGAGGTTCCTTCCAACCTGAACCATCCTGAGACTCTGTGAATGTGTCCATTAATCCAGAGCCTCAACATGAAGCACATCAGACATGAAATGTGAGGATGTCAAGTGCCCCTGACATCCTTGCATTCTGCCTGGAATGAAAATACACTGCCAGGAGCAGTAACAAATAATAAAATAAGTCATTTTAGATTAGGTTCCTTCCATCCAATGAGTTTCCTAAACTGTGTAGCACCCCAAATATGGTAATATTTAGATCAAATTTTTTGATGTCTTCACTCACTTATGAAGCCTTTTGGCTCATTCTTCTTTGCTTTCCTATTTCTGTAATAAGAAATAAACGTTTCTTCGCCTGGCCAATTTTTTTGAACTGAAAAATAAACCTGTAACTTGGGGCATGCTTGGAAGTGTTTACAGATGCTCAGTAACCCCGTGAAGACTCTCCTGTCCCTTTGAATTTAATGGAAGCTGACACGGAATTCAATGAAGTGCAAATTTCCCTCTCAATTTCAGGAGCTCTTTCCCTGGATTTATTATGCCTGTGATTCCACCCAGTGTCTGTAGACAGTGTTATAACACAGCCACCAGCTCAGCCAGGGCATTCCAATCGAGAACTCAGAGACCAAAAGCTTTTACAATCAGCTGCCCCCAGTCCTCATCTGGGGTGGATAATCTGGATTTAACACTCTTGAGATCTGCCTTTTATTACTAATTGGTTTCATTTATTTTGGAACAGTTTACTATTAGAAAGGGTGAATCCTCTGCTTTTAAGGGACACAACCAAATTCTTCATGCCCCATCCCTGGAGGTGTCCAAAGCCAGGCTGGAAGGGGCTCGGAGCAACCTGGGATAGTGGAAGGTGCCCATGGGAGGGGTGGAACGAAATGAACTTTAAAGCCACTCCCTACCCAAGTCATTCTATGATTTCAATAATATATTATAAGATGCTGCAGAAGGGTCTCACAGACCAGAGAGACCTCAGCAGCTCCATCCTCCTCCTGGGGACTCATGTCAGGAGTGGTGGATGTGGGACAATCCAAACTGCTCCCCATCTCACAAACAGGGGTGTGTGACAATGCCAAGCCCAGTGTGCCAGCTGGGCAGCCTGTGGAGATCACCTGCTGGAATATGATTGAAAATATGGATTTTTGTTTATTCATTTATTCATTTTTTATCTTATATGTGTGAGTAAATTGCCAGGATCACTGCAATCCTGGATCCTGTGTGGGACAGAATATTTGGCCTGCAAGTTCCTCTTGCAGACCTGGCAGGACAAGGTTGAGCTTGTTATCCTTCTAATCCTGCCTCAAGCAGGTGCCTGGAAGGAAATGGAGTCAGAGATCTGGTTTCTGTCCCACTGTGCTCCCAGGAGTGATGACAGAGTTATCCTGGGACGGGCGTGAGCGGGAAATGGAAGGGAATGGCAGAAATGCCATGGCTGGGTCACGTACCACAGAACTTCCCTGGCACAAACACCTCCTGCCCAGGCTGGCACGGTGACAGACCTGTCCCTTGGCCAGCAAATGAGCTGAGGGCTCAGAGGGAGGCAGACGTGCTGTGCTGGCAGGGAGCAGGATCTCATCCCTGCGAATGCGAGCGCTGACGCCTGTGCCAGGAGAACTTTGCTAAACTCTTCTCCTGGTTTTAGTTTCCACAAACATCTAAGCAGCAAAGCCCTCTTAAAATCAACTGAGAGCCACCCCCAGAAACAAGCGCTTTGCTGGGAAAGGGTGGGCTTGAGCTGGAGCCCTTTGCTGCACGAAGTTCTGAGTCAGTATTTTCACTGGGCTGTGCAATTTGCCATCGTTTAGTTGGAGGCACCTCCTCGTTCCAAACAGTCCTGCACACATCAGGAATGCTGTGCTCATCCTGTGCCTTATTATGAAATGATAATGGCCCTCTCTAACCTTGCTGGAGGGAGAGTTCTGAGCTGAGGCAGGAGAGCTGGCCTCCCATACTGATGAACAGAGATTTTAAAGGAGATATCCCTGCATCTCCACCTTGGTGCAGACAGCTGCAGTGGATATCTCTTGGTTATCTTAAGAGAGCTGGAGTTCATAGCTTTAAATATCACCAGCCCTAAAGTCTACTCAGAATATTAGGAACTTAGTTCTTGGGCATTTTATCTTATATGGCATTGCTTATGTTGCCTAATCATGCTGTTTGCACATTTCAGCCCCAAAATGATATAAAATTATGAATGTTCAAGGGGTCTCTGGGAAATATTTTGCCTTTTTGTTTGCTTCAGATAAAAATCTGCCAAAAAACCCCTTCAGACCTGCCAGTCAAAAAGCATTAAAATATATAAAATTCAAGAACCAGGGCTTTTGAAAAGCCTAATCTGGCCTGAGCTGTTGGAGGCAGAACTTCCCCAGTGCAATAAACAGTGGGAACATTCCCTGTGAGCCTGATAAAACCTGCTGACGTCTGCAGGGAGCTGTGCTGCTGGAGAAATATTGTAACTACTCCATCACTGCTCCTGTTGCATATACAGAGCTGGAGCCAGCTTGGAAATGTTCAAGCAAGTTATTCCCAGCCTCGTTGACAATAACCACTTGTCTCATGTAAAATATCCACTCCTGCAGGCACAGCAGTTGCTGTTCCTGGGCTGGGATATTCAGGATGTCGTGTTGCCTGAGTGATTTCCAAACATGTGCAAGTAGAGGGAGAAGGAAAATCTATGGGAAGCTGTAAAAACGTCGCGTGCAGTCCCTGAAGTCGCCAAAATAATTCTGTGAAAATTATTCCCCCTTCCCTCGTGCAGTCCCAACCTTTCTATTCCAGTACCAAGAAAAAAGTATATTTGGAAAGCAGACTGGCATAATTACAGCACAGAGAAACTTGTGAGAAATGGCAAAATAGCACTAAAAAAAAGCCGCTGGGAATAACAAGCAAAGGCAAAAAAAAAAAAAAAAGAAAATAATGTTATTTGTACAAAGTTTATGTGCAACAAATGCAGAAAGGAGAACTTCTGAGTAAATTCAGAACACTCCTGCTGGCCTGTGCTGTGCATTAGGCTGAGTTTAGTGAGGGCACTCTCAATGCGATCCATGGCATTGGCTCTGTCACAGCCCTCTGGGTGTGGAAAACTCATGGCAGAGTTTAGATTTTGCCCAGAAGTTGGTTAAAATAATCTGGGTTATTTGCAGGGGGGAGCACAATGACAGGGTCAGGTTTGCACATTGCAGAGGTCTTGGGAAGGTGCTCCCCAGAGCAGATCAGCAAAAGGGCTTTAAAATCCTTGGAGTTTCTACAGCTCCAGCTCTCATTCCACACTTCCCTTTACTTAAGCAATGTGAAACACCAGAGAAGAGGAGAAGAAATATTTTCCAGTGCTAGTAATGTGTGTACCTGGGTAATTCCCACCCTGTTTTCCAGGGATTTGCCTTGGCATGGAGCAGAGGAGCCGCTCTCCTCTCCGTCACCACCAACCCAGTAACTCGAGTACTTGTGAGTTTGCTCTAAGTCCTTTCAAGTGCAGCTCACTTCTCCTCACACCTCATTACTGGAGGGGTTCCTGCTCCCTCCGTGTGCCCCTGGGAAGCAGCTGCAGCATTCCTGCTCCTGTCCCTCAGTGCCCTCCCTCTGTCCCAGGGTGTGGGACAAGGGACACCGAGCCCCAGGAATGGCACGTCCAGACTGCAGCAGGAAATCTGGGCCTGCTGAGGCTCCTGCTCGATCTGTCACACCATCCCCACTGACATCCCCCTGATCTGACCCACAGGGAGGAGTGCAAGGAATAAAAAATCCCATTTATTCCTGCGGGGAGGAATGCTGTGCTCACAGCTGGAGCACAGCAGGCTCAGCCCCAGCTCCCTGAATTTCAACATCAGAGAGAGCAGTGAGCTGAACGAGTTCATTATTGGAGATGTTGTAAGCTGGGCTTTGCAATTAATTTCTCCTTTCTCTCACACAAACCCTGGTGCACTTGACCTGTGTTACACTGCACTCTCTCTGACAGAAACACCACAGATAAGCCTCTCATCAGCAGTGGCCTTGGTTATCTGGCTCTGTTTGGGAACTGAAATGTGCTATCAGGATCTAAAAAAAAAGGTCTGCTTAATGTCAGGGTGTATGCCAAATTATGGCATGAAAAAAAGGAGAACATTTCTGATGTGATTTTCTTTTTTCGAATAAACTAAAGCAGGAGAGATAAAAAGCTGCTTCATGAAGATAAATGCAGAAATAAAATTTTGCCAGCCATGAAGGTCAAAGAATAACAGAATCAGGAAAGGTGGAAAAACCCTCAAAGATCATGGGAGCCCAACCTGCAACCCATCCCCACCTTGTCATCATCCCAGAGCTCTGAGTGCCATACACAGGAATTCCTTGGACACCTCCAGGGATAACTACTCCAAACCTCCCTGGGCAGCTCCTCCCAATGTTTATTCACCCTTTCCATGGGGAAATTCCTGCTGGTGCCCACCCTGAGCTCCCCTGGCCCAGCCTGAGGCCATTCCCTCTCCTCCTGTCCCTGTTCCCTGGGATCAGATCCCAAATCCCCCCGGCTGTCCCCTCCTGGCAGAAGTTGTGCAGAATCACAAGGTCCCCCCTGATCCCCCTTTGCTCCAGGCTGAGCCCCTTCCCAGCTCCCTCAGCCTCTCCTGGTTCTCCAGCCCCTTCCCAGCTCCCTCAGCCTCTCCTGGTTCTCCAGCCCCTTCCCAGCTCCCTCAGCCTCTCCTGGTTCTCCAGGCCCTTCCCAGCTCCCTCAGCCTCTCCTGGTTCTCCAGCCCCTTCCCAGCTCCCTCAGCCTCTCCTGGTGCTCCAGGCCCTTCCCAGCTCCCTCAGCCTCTCCTGGTGCTCCAGGCCTATCCCAGCTCCCTCAGCCCCTCCCCACAGGACCATGAGAGGTCTGGCCCCAAGACCTGATGTCTCTTTTGCCCTTGTGCTCTGTGCAGGGTTGGTTTTGAGAGGGTAAATCTTGACCAAGCTGCAGAGAGAGGGGAGCACGCCAAGGAGGGCCTTGCCTTTCAGATGTGCATCAATTTGAACTTTCCCTAACATTTTCCAGATGGGCAGATTCTTCGTCGTTCACAAATTATCCCTGTGTTTCCTGGGCCCAATTCCCCAGACAAATTCCTGTTCCCCTGCATCCTGAGAGATCTGTTCCTGTCTCTCCTTCACGCATTTCAATTTCTATATGATTTTTATATTACATGTGAGATAGCTGTAATCTGTGAAGGGATAGTGAGATCAAGAGAAGAACGAGATTATTCTCTTTGCTTGTCAAAACAAACAGAAATAGCATTTCTTCTTCTCTGCAATGGCTGATAGAAACAGAAACACAGCAAAAAATATTCATTTTTCTGCCTCTTGAAGCTGGATATGGTTCTTATGAAAAGTTCTCAGTGGCTTCTAGCTGGTAGAAGAGTTTGACCTAAAATATATTGGACTCGCTTGTAACCATTAAAGGGAAAAAAAGAAAAAGCAGTGGCAGCAATAAAAATGCTGACAATAACATAGTGTCTTAGTCCATGGAGATTTGGCAATAATCAATACATGATGCCCTCTCTAAAAATACTTTGGCTTTTGGCAGCTTTAAAAATTTTCTTCCCTATAGGTGCAGATCAGGCAAGTTGAAAAAACTCAGGGAAACTTCGAGAAATTACTGAAAGAGCAATAAATATTTAAATCTTGGAAATTCACCCAACACCTCCAGCTGGGCAGGAGCAGACAATATTCCCCATCTGCAGCAGCATGGAAAATCAATAGCACAGAGGCCGTGGCTGTTCCTGCTGCAAATGTAATCCTGGCTGCTTTATCTTCAGGCAAAAAAGCAAAATTTATTGCAAACACCATGGGCCTTCCTTTGTCTCAAGGATATGAATAAGGAGTGTCTCCACTGAACCCAAGAAAATGATCCCGGTTAGTGGGAAATCAGCTCCTGTTTTTGCAGGAATGAGTTGTCTCCAATGTTTGTGCTCAGCTCCAGCAACCCCACTGAAGCACAACACGACATCGGTTTGTCCTTCCCTTTTTTGGGTACAAAGGGTCAGAGATGTCTGAAGTCCTCTAGTAAGGTAAACTACCTAGAGAAATCAAATATTTGGTTTCTTTCCTTACTATAATTTAATCAGTGACTACAAGGCGGGGCTGTTTGAAATATTTAGAATAATTTGTCAAAAACTCTTCTCTTCATCCTGTGGAACCTCAATGTAATCCTCACCTTTGGAGCACCAGAATATTTTCCTCACAGTATTTTTTCCTATGGCTCTTCCCTTAAAGCTTCAACTATCATGACAAGAATCATCACAAGACTCTCAGTCCATCTAAAACCAAACCCTGGGCCAGAGGTTGAAGTCCAAGTCCAAATCTTTGAAAACGTGGAGCTCATTTTCTTCAGAATTATTATCCCCAAAATAATGTTAGGTCATTCATGCCTGTGTTTGATTAACAGATCATTCATGCCTGTGTTTGATTAACTGCAGTAAACTTTGCCATGTTAACCAGCTCATTAAAAATATTTTCTTTAGCTCATGGAGCATCCAACCTTTGGGATCTCTCTTCCTTTAAACTACACAATATTTTTAGGAATTCTCCTGCACCCTAAAGAAGCTCCTGTGAAGAGAAAAGTTATTTTAAAGGGCAGTTGTAAAGTGTTTATGAGAAAGTTTTACCTCACAGCTTCAACAGGACTTCAGGAATTGCCCAAAAGTAGAGTTTGGTGCAGGGATCACAAGTGAAGAGATGACTTTGTGTCTTCCTGTGTTTAAGAAACAAATGCCATGTTTGAGTAAAAAAAGAGGATGAAAAAGAGGAAATTAAGGAAATTAATTAGGAAATTATGACAAATATTTCTTAGTATGAGATTGGATTTTAGATTCCAAAATGATGAAAAGATGTGACTGTTTGTTCCTATCAAATATGTCAATCTTTTTCATGGTAAGGTGGGACAGGAAAAGTTTTTAATATTCAAAAAATCTCTTGGTGGCTGTGGAGCATTCATGACTAATCAAAAGCTCCTTAATGAAGCATTTGTGTGAAGCTCTTTAGTGCATGGTTAGTCACGAAAATACAAAATATGAGGGGAAAGCAGGGTGGGTTGGCAATCACTGCAATAACTGTGGGGTGGAAATGGTTCCACTGTGGGCCAGGCACCAGCGCTTCTGCTCCAGATCTTGATGTTTTACATTTACAAGCCCGTGCTTGTTTTCATTATTGTGAAATGATTGTTAACACAATCATGAAGCAGTGAAGGCAGCAGCTTGGAATTTTCCACATTTTATTTTATTGCAGCACCTTTTTACCTTTTTTTTTACCCTTTTTTGCTGTCTCAGAGAATCAGCTTGGGAATTCTGACTGTGAGGAATTTTCTCCTCTCCCTGACTAATGGCACTGGTTGTTAATAAAAATCTGAAAAGCTTTTATTAATGAAATATCTTTTATTGCACAGCTTTTATCCATTTTTCATGCACGCGTAAAAGACAGCAAAGAGGAAAAAAAGCCACCAAAACCTACAAGCACACAGAAATAACCAGCAAAGCCTTAAAAAAAAAAGAATGTTGAGGTAATAGAGATAACATTTTTAGTCTTCAAGGATGGAAGGTGAAGAAACATAGATCCTTTGGGAGAGCAAAGATCCCTTTAAACCTTTTCCCACACTTCTTGTAGCACAATGAACTTTGGGTTGTAACATTATTTAGCTGTAACATAACTTACCCTGGGAGAAACACCAGCTCTGCTGTCTCAGGGGCCGTATAATTCCTGGGATACTACATCCAATAAATGTTTTGGGCCAGGTGTAGTTGTACCAAGCACAGAGGAGGAACCATATGGATGCTCTGCAATCATCCTCCACATGGCTGGGGGACAGGAAACAGCTCCTGGTTCATATCTTGATTTATAAAGGCGACCTGGTAACTCTTGGAATTAATACAAATCCTGGAGGATTCTGGTAGAGAACACATCAAAAAATCATGGAGTGGTTTGGGTTGGAAGAGACTTTAAAAATCATCTCACTGACACAGGCAGGGAGTGTGGCTGATCTCCCCTTCCTCAAACACGAGTTCTGTGCAAGGATTCTCCCTCGTGGCTCAGTCCCAGTGCGTTTAGGAGAAGTTTTGGATGGCATCCCAGCTGCAGCCCACCTCTCCTGAACAGCCTGGGAGATTTACAGCTCTGCTGGGCACCTAAAGTGCCCACAGCTCACTTGGGGAAGGAAATGAGGAGGGCAGACCATGCATTATTCCCTTGGGGAGTGTGTGATCCTGCTCAGGCAAGTTAATGTAAAGGAAAATTAATTGGCCTGCAGTTATGCAAAGCAAAGTGAACAGTAACAGGGTTTATGAGGCCAAAACCACCGAGTGGCAAGGGCTGTGTGTCGGCATTTCCAAAAAACTTCCACAATCAGGTGTTTTATTGCAAGCTGAAGCGCAGGAGATCCCATAATTGCTACTTTTAGAAGAGATATGGGAAACACTTTGCCGCCACTTTGTCGGAAACGTGGGCTGTAAAACTCTGCAGCTCCATGGTTTCCATGGGTGCCACCTTTGCTGGGATGTCCTTGTGCTCTGGGGTGCAGGAGAGAGGGACAAGCTGCCCATGGAAATCAATTCCCCATCTCCAAACACCTGGGATGGAGCAGGGACAGCAGCTGTGGGGTGCAGGTGGTGGGGAGAGGGACAAAGGGATGTTACCAGTGGGGCACAGTGCCCAAGGTCATGGGAGGAGCTGAAATTTGGGGTCTGCACGTGGCCTGGAGGTTGAGCAGCTCCTGCAGGTCCCTTGGGGATCACGCCCCAGCCTGGAGAACCTCCATCCAAGCCTCTTTTGCTGGGCTCACATGTAAAATCAGTGAGGTTTTTAGGTTTCATTGCATTCTACTCAGTGTTTTGGTAATTTCTTGCATCTTTATTGGGTAAAACACCACCCTTGCCCTTGAGATGCTGTAAAATCTCATAGTTGTCCACTTGCCAACCTTGTTTTCCTTTTAATGCTCCTCAATTTTCCTGCAGGTGTGCACCCATGGGTCTGATCCAGTATTCCACATGTTTTAAAAAATATATAATAAATCAGAAAGGATTCCATAAATACACCCCTTTCATCCCACCTCCTTTTGAAAAAGTGATGGGAATGAAGAGTGGGGAAAATGAGGTTCTGCAAGCAACCTAGAGCAAGAGGGAATAAATGAGGGCATCATCTCCTCCTGAATTTGAAAGTTCAACAAGAGGAACCGGTGCAAGAAATAGAAAAGAACTAGAAGGAATAGAAATAGGTCTCATTTAAAAGCACATTCCAGTCAAAAATACCTCCCAAGTTTCATGTCAGCCTTGCAGTTTTCCTCTAAAAAAAGAAATCAAGGAAGCAATAGTTATTTAATAACAAAGAGTGACCTATTTTGGAAGGAAAATTAATATGGAAGTGTTCTCTTGAGAATAGGAGCAGCTTTTGTGAAGTTTTCCCCACTATTTTATGGACCAATTCTGTGATGAGTGTTTAATAATTCTTATTTTGAATCTCCTTGTACATGTCAGAATACAAACTAAACTTCTGGTATTTGGGCTGAAATCCATTTGATTATGTACTAATTCCTATGACAAACATTTCCATATAATATATATTATTTTTGGAACAAACTTCAGCACGCACTTCTTTCCTTTAAGGACTTCAGAACTCAAGAAATGTTGGGTTTTAATAAAAATGGTGCAGCTCCAGTGGATTTAATCATGGAGACTGAGGAGAGCTCCTGATTTAGAGTGGTGGCATCAGAGAGTCTGTCCAGTAAAAAAACAGAAAAAAAAAAAATTAATAATGATTGGCTTCTATAAAAGGATGGTCTCATGGAATCTCCCCAGAGATTAATAACTGATTGGCTTTGTCAGATAATTAGCTGCTCTACCAAATTATTTGTAAGCTTTGCAGGAGAGACGCCAGCACCAAATGTTGTTCTCATCCATTGCTGGAGGTCGGCTGTTTTCCAAAATAGAAGTGCAATTAATCATTATTAACATAGAGAAGCTGCTGATATTGTTCATTAATAATCTGATTTTAATGTTAATCAAATAATCACTGCAGTGTTGATCTATTGAGTGCAATGTGGGGGATGTATTGTGCCTTGCATAAGCAATGGATATGATTTACCATTCTGTGTGTACAGAAAAGTGTTTGGGGATAAAACTAACATGGTTAGAGAATGGAAAATGATTTCCTGAGGTGAAATTTCCAGCATTTCCATTACCTGCTTTCAGAAAACAAAGAAAAGACCAAGATTCAGCTTTTTTTGGTGCTAAAGGATGGTTAGCAACGAGAAAAAGTGCAGGTGTGTTGTGTGTTTGCTGTCCAGCAATCCAGTGTTTCTCATAATAACTTTAAAAATGTACCTAGGACTGTTTATAAGGAAGATCCTGACTAAAATGACTATTTGGGTTTGTTTGCCTTTATCTCTGCCTTTTTCTAGCAGTTGTATCCTTCCTCCTGATTAGCCTGAGTACACAAATGCATCTGGTCCCTGGACAATCCCTCTTTTTATCTCCAAGCAGGTTTCCTGAGCACCAGTAATTGAAAAATGGTTTCTGCGCGCATCTGTCTCAATAAAACATTGCTGAAACACCTCCAGCCCCACTCCTAAAAAATGAGTGCTGAGGCAAAGTGAGCTTGTGTGACTGCAGCACTTGACAGAACATTTGCCGCCCATTTAGCACCGTTTGCAGGGGCCTGGTTCCACGGCACTGCCCTGACTCATCATTTAATGATGATTTAATGGTTTAATGAGAGCAAATGGTGCTGAAGCTTTGCTTTAAACACGGGTCCTTCATCAAATGCACAGGTTCAAGAGGAGGCACAGATGGGGCTGGAGATGGAGGAGAAGGAAGGGCCCTAAGGTGGGAACAGCAGACACTGAACTTTAATTTAGGCAGCTCTAAGGTTTGCTAAGTAGTTTCTTTAAATCTCATATTTAAAATTGCTCCTTTCCCTTCTTCTCCCCAAGCATGCTTATTTCCAGTAATCATGAAATTATTTGGGATGGAAGGGACCTTAATGATCGTCCAGTGCCACCCCTGCCATGGGCAAGGACACCTTCCATTGTCCCAAGTGCTCCATGCCCTCTCCAGCCTGGCCTTGGGCACTGCCAGGGATTTGGGCACCCTGTGCCAGGGCCTCCCCACCCTCACAGGGAGGAATTTCTTCCAAATATCCCATCCCATCCTCCTCTTTCTCAGTTTGAAGCCATTCCCCCTTATCCTGTCACTCCACGCTCTCATAAATTGTCTTTCTAAATATGTAAATAATATAATATAATATAATATAATATAATATAATATAATATAATATAATATAATATAATATAATATAATATAATATAATATAATATAATATAATATAATATAATATAATATAATATAATATAATATAATATAATATAATATAATATATATAAATAATCTAGCAAAACTGCATATCCTAAAAACCCAGAGCAAGAAAAAAAAAAAGAGAAAGGTGGGTGGGCTTTGTTTTAGCAGTTCATCCTTTGCTAATAAGGGTGGGAAATAGGGTTTGCCAGATAAGCTGTTGTAGGCTCACATTTGATTGCTGTGCTGCACGTGACATGGAAAGATTTGATCATTTTTTGGTAATCAGGTTTGTCAGAATCCTGTGGGGGGATCTGCAGTCTCCAGCCCAATGTTGGTGAGTGCCAGAGATGCCAAAGGGCTCTGGCTTTGGATTTGTGATGCTCAGAGACAATGTTTGGGCTCAAAATAATTTCTGTGCTTCATGCATCATCTCCTGACATGGAGAGGATTGGAAGTCCAAAAGCCTCCAATCTCTTGCACTGTTTAGCCAAAAGATTCCTTAAAGCTTGGAGCAGTCAGTGGATAAAAACACCACGACAAACCCATCAATATCCTCCAAAGTTTTATAACACTCTTCTGAAATAGAAAATAATTTTTTAAAAAAGGAAATTAATTAGCTGATGGGCCAGATGAGGCATACCACATAAATATGTCTGTTTAAATCTCAGGGCTTGGACAGCAGTGGTTTCTGCTGCAAAATACAATTGTACATCACCCCGTGACATTTTGAGGAGTGTGGGATGGAAAGCAGCCTCTGTGCTTGTGCCAGACTTTATTTCATGTGGGCCCATTTCTGAGGGTGCTGACGATGGATTGAGCAGTGTTGACAGATAAATACTGATGTTTTATTTTCCTGGAGATTAGAGAGTAGCATGCTCCAAAGTCTGGTGGAGTAGATTACTTAATACACTATTACTGCTCACGGATTTTGATTATTATTTGGATTTTCCAGAGTCATCATCTTGTGTCTGCTGTTCTCACCCTTCTGTCAGCTCTGGCAAAAACTGATAGCCAGGTGATTTGTCTGAATAAAATAAGTTTTTCACTTCCTAGGGTATCATTTCACTCCAGCCTCATGGTTATGAAAAGCTGAGGAGTTTGTGTCGTGGTTTTGGGCCATGGAAGCTGTTCTGGACTTTTTCAAGAATGCATAGTGAAGAGGGACTATTTACAAGACCACATTGTGGTTTTTAATGGAATAGTTGGGTTGGAAGGGACCTTTACATCCCTCAAGTTCAACCCTGTGCAATGAACACCTCCAACAACAGCAGGTTCTCAGTAGCGTCATCATTGCCTTTTGTTTGGGTTTTCCTTTCTGACCCCACCTGAAAAGAGAAAAAACATGCCAAAATACTGTGATAAAAGTGTTTTCCATCTTCTCTTTGATGGAAATGCTCACATTCTGAAGAAACCCTCCAGCTGAGATCCAGCTTTCAACCAAATGGATAAACATTGGTAATATTTTTATCTGGTCAAGGAAGCATTGATATAAATTTCCATAGGGAAAAAGATAAAGCTCTGAATCTGTGCTTGTGTCTTTGTTGTCATCACAAAAAACAATTCTCCTTCCAATGCTGGGGGAAGCAAGGCTGCGCAGCCACCTCTGTGTGCAACAGGCCCAGGATCTCACAGGTGGCTGTGGAGGTGTTTTGCTGTTTTACTTTCCCTGAGCTCAGTTAAAATGATGGTTTGTGATGATATTGTCCTTTCCATGCAAGACTTAGCATTCAAGGACTGTTCTGAAGGACGTGCCTCCAAACCAGGGAGATACAGAGAGCCAAAAAAATGGTGAATACAATAGCAGATGGTTTATGTCAGCTTGACAGCGTCGTTTTTGGCCAGCACTCAAAGCTACAAACTTCTGAGCTGGAAGTTTGAGCTGTTGTTTGAAGTTGGGAGAGGAGGCTCAGGAACGCTCCAAAGCTGATCCACACAGCTCTCCACGAGGTCAGAACAGCGCTCCAGGCAGGTCAGGGCCAGAAAAAGGTGAAGAAAGACCCAACAAAGCAAAATCTAGTCACCCAAGGTGATGGGAGTGATTCTGAAAATTAAACAATGGTGTGAAAAATAAAAGGAGTGGGCTGATCACGCAGAAATGCTCTGAGAACCTTCATTTGCACAGATCTTTTGAGGCAGGATGGTGAGAGACTCCAGCTCTAATCACACTTTTGCAGAGATGATTTTCCCTTTCTCCCAAAGGATTAAAGTACTTCAGACAGGCAACAAGTGTGAGCTGCTGGGGTTAGAAGTTTTTACAAGCACAGCCGCAAGTGCGTTAGAGCGTTATGATTTATTGATGACCTGTCTGATGGAGACCTGAAATTCTGACATCTCAGCTTGCCACAAATATAAAAACTAAACCCAGAATGCTCAAAAAGAACATAGGTCAAGGGAAAACAACCCCCTTTTCCAGCTGTCTGCACGGGCAGGTCTTGTAAAGGCATTAAAAGGTTCTGAATCAGGCCCATGCCAGCAATTCAGATTTACTGGTGGTTGTTACTGCAGCAGAGACAAACACAGCCTGGCTTTACTGCGTTTTGCACATTTTTCATGCACTGACTGAAAAATGTCCCCGAAATTCCTCAGCTGCCACAGGAGCACCATGACTCCCCTCCCTTCAGAAAAACAAGGCCATTAGAAACTAATGGGGCCTTCAGGAATTGGAGATTCCCCCCATCCTCCATGTGCTCCTTCATCCCCCCCAAGGGGGTTTTTCTCTGCTCTGCAAATTCGTAATGCCCTTGTAAAAGACATTTTGCTGCACAGCTGAAGCAAGCTACCTCAAAGAAATGTGAAGACAGAAAACAGGATTTAATTTTCTTTTCCTTGTGCAAGTCCATCAGAGCAGTCCAGCAGAAACCTGGGAAATGGGGATCCATCAGGTTCCCCACACAGGAGGAACTTTGAAGGTACCTTTTAATTGTCCTTCTGTGAGGTCCACATTGCAGCCATGGGCTGGACAAATTCTTCACTTGATTTAAATTATGTGGGGTTAAGAGTCCTGTGGATGATGTGGTCGAAAGACAAAGAAATTTTATGCTACCCACAGAATATTGTAGTATTTAATTTAGGAACTTTAGAGGGGCTTTAATCATAGAGTGCTGGTCATCTCTAAGTGGACCTTTGGCCTTTTTTTGACTGTTAGATAAAACAAATACTGAATTTGATAAAACAAATACTGAATTTGGAATATGGGCTCTATAGATTTTATCTACTATTTCACCGAATTTTACCAATCTTTTTATTTTTTTTGGAAGTGCCTTTGGGTATAAATAAATAACAAGGCACTTGGGATTTTAAGATTTTCATATCTTCCATTCCAGGTATTGTTTTGCTCCCATTTCCCCCCCTGCAGCATTTGAGGGCTCATGTAAAACACAGCCAACATGATTCTATTCCTTTTCTTTTCCTTCTTCTTTCTTTCTTTCTTTCTTTCTTTCTTTTTCTTTCTTTCTTTCTTTCTTTCTTTCTTTCTTTCTTTCTTTCTTTCTTTCTTTCTTTCTTTCTTTCTTTCTTTCTTTCTTTCTTTCTTTCTTTCTTTCTTTCTTTCTTTTTCTTTTCTCTTTCTTTCTTTTCTTTTTTCTTTCTTTCTTTTTTTCTTTCTTTCTTTCTTTCTTTCTTTCTTTTCTTTTCTTTTCTTTTCTTTTCTTTTCTTTTCTTTTCTTTTCTTTTCTTTTCTTTTCTTTTCTTTTCTTTTTTCTTTTTCTTTTCTTTTCTTTTCTTTTCTTTTCTTTTCTTTTCTTTTTTAAGAGATCAGTGAGTCAGGGAGCTTTTAACAAACATCTGCTTAAATTTATCATGTATACAACTCACCAGGAACTGAGCAGCATTTCTTCCTTCCAGGCTGCAGTGAAATCCATTGTTTTCCCAGGGAAGCAAAATGGTATTAAAGTTCCTTACTGGGCCCAATATCAGCTTTGAGCAAGATAATCTCCAAACCTTTCTCCAAAGTCCATTCTAGAGCTTGATTTGTACTTCACTCCTCTCTGGTGAGCAGTGAGGTTCTGAACTCTGAGCTAATACCAATTAAGAGGAATGGTCATCAGGGGAGCAAAGAATTAAAAACAAATTGAGCTTTTCCAAGCAGCAATTTTTTCTTGGGTGAACCAGAAAAAACCAAACTTCTCTTCCATTGGTCAGTAAGAGATCCCCTAAAATTCAGAGACACTAATCAGTAAAATTAACATTTGCAGGTCTGCAGCTTAAATGTAACATTATTGTTTTCAATTTCAAATGTAAATAAAGAACAAATTAGCTCTGACTGTTTGAAAGAGGAATGTGTCTGGAATTGTTGCCATTGCCAGGGTTTATTGACCCGAGCTCTGGAGCTGGAGTGGGAAATGACTGCTCAGGCTGTTAGAGTAAGCTCAACACTGCAGGATTTGGGACTTCATTGTGTTTCAATTAATTCCAGCTCTGTCAAAACCTCTTTTCTTGTTTGCTTGATCCTTTTCTTCTTATTTTTATTTTTATCATGAGCCAGCAATTAATTTTTTAATCAAGATTCAGATAGAGTGTCATTACTGCTTCAGGTCTAATAATGAGCATTCTGTGATTCCCAGGGAAAGTGGTGTTTGCTTGGCTTTTTGTTCTTTCCCATTCACACTTGCCAGGTTAATATTGTGTTTGCAGATTTGCATTTGGACCATATTAGTGTGCAATCTTGAAGTTAAAGACCCAGAATATTTCAAATTCCAGTAATCCTCAACACAATAGGCTTTCTCCTTCTACTTTAACTAATTATCTCTGTGCAGCACTCCAGGTGAATTTCAACACAAGCACTCTAATAATGTAATTAAAAATGTATAAAGGAATTAAAAATGAATTTAAAGGATATCCTGCAAAAAACTTTCAAACCTGGACTAAATTAAAGGACGAGACTTAAGTCCCTCTGTTTTAAAGGACCTGCAGGTGGTAGATTAGGAATGCTGGGGTACCACCAGGACCTCATGCAAAACAACATAAACTCCAAATTGAGCAGGAATAAGGGAATTTTCCAATCTCCTGGGTCTCATTCCCTTAAAGGCCACCTGTATTTGCAAATAGAAATGTTGTGCCAAAAACATCTTGCAACCAACAACAACATTCCCTAATCAACAAGCATTTGAAGGTGGTAGGGGAGAAGCTGAGTTCCTGGTCTGTGGAAGCTGTCCCTGCCCATGGAAGAAGATGAGTTGTAAGGTCCCTTCCAACCCAAACCATTCCATGATTCCATTATTCGGATTCCTGGAGCAGTGTGAGCCTGGGGCAGGCAGGATTGCTGATGTTTTACCCCAGTTTTGTGGGGATTTTGGGTGTGTTCAGGCAGGACCTGCAGAGCAAGGCTGTCTCTCATGCAGCCAGCAGGATGCAGAGCTCCATGAGGACAGCACCAGCAAATCCAGCCCCGTCCATGCCTCCCATCATTTCCAGCTCTCCTCCACACATGTCCCAAGCTGGAGCAAAAGCATCAACCATAAAATCATCAAATCATTAAGGTTGGAAAAGACCTCCAAGACTCCTTAAGTCCAACCTTTGCCTTAATCCCCCCCTGCCCACTAAACCATATCACCAAAATACTCAACTCAACGAGCCATTCACTTAGGAGATGGATTTGATAATCCTGGTGGGTCCTTTTCCACCCAGAATCTTCTGTCACCTGTGACTTCCTCTTCTTTTAACACTCCCAGGGATGGTGACTCCACCTTTGCTCTGAGGACACTCCTCCAAAGCTTAGCCAGTCCTCCAGTGAAGAAATGAAGCTTTAGTTCATCCTGCCATCTTCTCCATTGCATTCCCAGAGGGAGCCCAGGCCCATCTGCAGCAGCCCTGGAGCTGCAGAGGAAAACACCCCCCTTGTGCAGGATCCCTGCTGCAGCAGCAGCACAGCTGGCACTGCAGGAGGGCTGAGCCCCCATGGGATGGGGCTGTGCCACCCCCTGACACACAGGGGGTTACAGGGCCTGCTCTCACTCTGGCAGGGTTGTTCTGTATTACTGCACTTTTATTTTAATTTTATTTTTTCCCTAATAAGGGACTGTTATTCCCATTCCCATATCTTTGCCTGAGACCCCCTTAATTTCAAATTTATTTTTCAAATTCAGAGGGAGGAAGGAGGTTTACATTTTCCATTTCCTGCATTCCTTAGCAGACATCTGGCTTTTCAAACCAAGATATACGTCTATACAAACTTCCAGGCAATTTTCAGGAGCCAAGACAGCCCTGGCTCATCCTGTGTCCTGGGAAGGCTTTGGGAAGTGCGGAAGAGCATCCCAGGCTCTGCACATCCATGGCTGGAGGCACGGAGGTCACTGGGACCTGGGGGTACCTTTGGTGCCAGGGGAGCCCATCAGGACCCTGGCACCTGACTCTGATTGCTGAGGACACCTGGCTGCACAGCAAAGGCTCCGCACAGCAAAATAATTAAAGGACAGGTCAACTAAGCTAAAGTGTCTGTTTCTATAATCACAGCATTATCAAATGCATTCCTCAATAAACACAGCAAGCAGGGTCCCCCTGAAGGCTCCTTTAATCTGCAATAAGTCAGACAAGTCTATTTTGGACAAAGCCCTAACAAGCTGTCTCTGAGTTGTGCCAGGCTTCTGTCTCAGGGCTGTGCGCTCCCCTTCAGTGCTGGGAGGGACTGCTTTCTGAACTGGGGACAGAAAATGACCCAATGCAGCATCATCACAGAAAAACCAAGTGTGCAGGCACTGCAATGTACCAGGAGACTGGCAATGATCACAAGCACACATCTGTAATAAAGCATCACAGTCAAAATGCACTTGAAGTGATGTGTGCATGGAGAACAACATGGGTAACACTGAGTGATATTTATCACATAGGATATCTTCATTTTGCTGTTATTTCTCCTTTCCTTCAGGTATCTCCATGCATCCAGCTGTAAATGTTGTTTATATTTTTTTTCCCAGGCTTTTTTTTTTTTAGTGCGGCAAGTTATTTACTCTTCCTTTTGAGAATTTTAATACATGAAATATCTCTACAAAAATCATATTCCTGAAATTATGGCAGAAGAAGTAACCCAAGCATCATTTAAAATATCCCAAGTCCAGAAATTCCTTCTGAAGCCACTCAAGCTGTTTAAAAATAATGATAGAAATTGTAACACTACGTGGAGACATACACACATACAAGTTGAAAGCCCTTAAGCTGTTTGCTTCAATGTGTTTATTTTAGTTTATCAATTAGTGGTTATGAGGATTTTGGCTTTTGAGCTCAGGGTGATATTCAAGGAGGGTTTTTCTAGCTAAAGGAAGATGCTTTCCCCAGGCTCCCATGAGACCAAGGCCAGTCCCACTCACCTCTGAAAAATGGGAGCAGAAACCCTGCTAAATTCAGGGCAAGCTCTCACAAAACAAAGGGTGTTTTGCCACCAACTCCTTCTTTTTGTCTCTTGGGGGTTTATTCAGCGCAGGTTTCCCTACACAAACTGAATGCCAGCACTTTCCAAAAGAAAAACAAAGCATTAAAAACATGCCAAAACAGGCTTTGGGCAAGAATTTTAAGAGGCAAGTGCTTAAAGCCAACAGCAACTAATGGAGCTGTAGAGGGCAATTAATTACCCTGGACTGTGTCTGGATCCCAATTTATTCAGGACCTGGACAGAGTCAGATCCTGATTTCTCTGCTTTTTTTTCTCCTCTCACCTCTGTGTGCCTGGTGCAGGCTCACAGAGCCTTGCTCCAGAGTCTCCCCCTGTTTTTGGGGCTGGGACCTGGTTGGATTTGGAACACTGAGACACATTTCATCATCATCTCCTTTGGAGCAGGAGGATTGAGGAATATACAGAGATTTTAAAATTTAAAATTCTTTAAATTTTAAACTTTAGAATTCTGCACAACGGTGCTCTGTAGTGGATCTGTTTGTGCGGAGAGATCCCAGTGTGGACTCACAGCTTGCCCTCCCTAACAGCATTCCTGGCCTGGATGTTGATAATTGGCCATTCCCAAACAGCTTTTCCTGCTTGTCCCTTTGGAGTCTCTGTGTCTTCTTCTATATTTCCAGTTTGGATCCCTGCATAAACAAAATAAATTTAATAAATTGTAAGCTTTTCAGGTTCTTCACCTGAGAGAATCCACCCCAGCAGCACAAGAGGAGCCATTCCTCATGTTAAATCCTTCCTGAGGAGAAAAAAATCCCACAAGTGCTCCTGGAACTCTCCCTAATCTGATAAAATGATCCTGTCTCAGACTCGACTTGGCATTTTAGTTGGGAAAGAGAGCTCCAGATGGGAAAGCATCACTAAATTGCCTTTCTTGGAATAATGATAGGGATAATGAGGCCTGGCCTCACCTGGAGGAGAATGCCCCACTGCAGAGATGTCAGAGAAGCAGCAGGGAGATCTTGCAGCAATTTTAGGTTATCTACACACAGACAGTGACCTTTGAAGGCTTTGCCCACCAGGGAGAAGTTATGGAGCTAAGCAAGCAGGGAGAACACGTGGACATGGAGAATGATTTCCTCTGGAAACAGCTCATCCATTATTGGCAAAATAGACCCACCATGCTCCAGAACATAATTCTGAGCTTGTTCACAGCTGCGAGGGAAGCTAAAAGTCAGCCTGCCACACGTTAAAACAAAAGTGTGACACAGATCTCCACCAGGAAAAGGATGAACCTGCTTTGAAGATGCAGCCCGGGGTGCTTGGACAAGGTTTTACATAACCTTCTGTCCAGGTGTAAGACCTGGGGTAAAACCTGCGAGATCAAAAGGGGGCTGTGCACTGAGGGTTTTCCTGCAAATTTTATGAGGGATCCCCCTGCCCTCGCTGCTTCTCATCTGATTTGGTTCAAAAATAGCAATTTTTGCTTGTCTTGGTAAGGATTTCTGCCATAAAGCCAAGGACAAATGTTTATTAGTGGATGAGCTAAAAAGTGGGAAAAGCTCCTTGGAGGGAAATCCCACTAAGGCTCTGTCTCACCAAATTTCCCCCACTGACAGTGCAGACATCTGCATTTGAGCTGATCACTGAAATTAATGACTACTAAGTGCTGCAACTTACAATTCCTTGACCTATTTTAAGTGTCTGGTTTAGGCTGACTGAACTGATCCTGCAAAAAAAAAAAGAAAAAAAAATGTTTCTTCCTGTCATCTCCAAAGGTGCTGATAACAGAACATGCTGTGATACAGCACATGCTGGAGCTTTACAGCCTTGTTACAGCACTCAGACAGTTCAAGGTCAGGATTTTCCCAGAAAATCTGTAAATTTCTCTAATTTCCTTGGGTTTAATGTACGTGTTCCTCGCTGATGTGCAGTTACAGCCTGCATCTGGGCGCTGCAGATCATTTTGCTCCCATAAAAGTCTCATCTGCCCAAATATTGTTGTGTATGTTAAATGTAAAAAAAAAAAAAAAAAAAGAAAAAAAGGTTTTGAGGGAGATGTGCAGAATATTTCTGCAGTTAAAAAATAAAAGGATGCAGGGGGTAAGAAAGAATGTAAGAGGTGTAAGAACTAGCAGTTAAATAATTTGTGTAAAAGTATGGGAAATGAATTTGTAGAGGGCTCAATCCAACATAAAAGAAGATATTTGGATGTTCCAGAGAGGATGAGGAAAGAATAGGTTCTTGCATTATGAGAAAACAAAATAATTCCAAGGATGAAATAGCAGAGAGACACATGGGGTTATCAGAAATATCTCCACAGATGTACAGAGTGTGGAGATGTGAAAAGCTGAGGCAGAGAGAGACCTGAGAATGATCAGAAGTAGAGATGTAAGTGGGATCTCTGCTCTGAGCTGTGATCAAATCTGGGCAACGTGTCTGGGCAGAGGAGCAGCAGGCAAAGAGCTGAGGCTGCAGGAGCCAGCTCAGCCTAATAAGGAGAAAGGATAAACACAAAAAATAATCAGAGATGGAAGAAATCAGGCAAAGTAAATTACAAAAAAAAATAGAAAATTGTGAATCTATGTAATTTTTCTTTATTTTTCAATGCGCTTGTTGAATTTGAGGGTACAATTTCTGGATGAGTTTCGATATCTGAGGGGTTGGCGGCAGAATGATCCCAGCATGGAGAACTTCTTCCTTTCTCAGAGAGAACTCCTTCCTTTCTCTCATGAAGCAGCATTTCTTGGTTCCCCCTCCCTGCTCACAGAGAGCTCAGATGAGTCACGATTATGCAGAGATTCAGCACTTGCTGCTTGCAACTTTTATTTGTACACCAGGCATTGTTTGAACTTTATTGCTGCCATTTCCTTTCTATCTCTGATACCAGGCCTGCCCTCAAACCCCCCAGAATCCTTTCAAACACACAGTTCATTAGCTCTGTTTTGAAAAGCATTGTAAACACCGAAAATACAACGCAGACAGGGATGTCTGGAATTGATAATGAAATTATGGCTCGTTCTGGGGCAGAGGGAACCATAAACCAGATATTAATGTGGAACTCGAGCCCTTGGATCCTGCAAGATGAAGAAAACTCTTGGATAAAGCACCATTAGCAGCATTAATATGTGGTTTCCATTTTAATTTCTCTGTAGAAGATCCTCAGAGCCATTCTGTTTATCCCACATCAGGATGTTTTGCAGTATTGTTTATCCCCCATTAGGATGTTTTTCCCCTTTTTCAGCTTTGGAAGCCTCACAGTTTGGATTGGATTACAGCCCCAGAAGAGTGGTACCACCCTGGTGGAACATCAGGAATTAATTTCTACCCCTTGCTGCATATTCTTCTGAAGGTTTCTACACACTGCAATGTGTTTGATGCTTATGCTGCTGGTTTGGGGTACAAGGGAGGTACAGAACTAATTTCGACCCTGCTGAGTGAACAAACCAGGAGGGAATTCACTCATCACCTGAACACCCCATTTCCAAACTGCTGGTGCTTCACCTGTACAAAATGCAGGCTTTGTGCTTTGTCATTTGGAGAAGGAGACTGAGACAAAATTAGCTTTAATTGCACTTGCTTCTAGTGAGGATTTTACTTTCTAATGTCCCTGGAGAAGTAGGAAAAGATTGGTAATGTGGCTAAGGTGAAATTTATTTTTAGAGATGCATGAGCTACAGATATAAACTATAAATATATATATAAAGATTGCACACTTGTGTCTGTTTACCTCCCCAGGTATCTGTACTAATGGGCTTCTAGGCCATGAAGTATTTATAATGAAATTGAACAAAGAGATGGAGATCACAGAGAGCCTGAATTCCTGCCATTTTTGTAAAAGCCAGAAGCTGGAGAAGAGGGAGGATTTTAGTGCTGGCGCTGAACATAAAGATAAATTCAGCCTTTATTGGACACCTGAGAATTCAGGTGGGTCCCTCTGGGGTACTGCTGCAGGCCTTGGGCTGTGCTCCAGGAGAATTCCCACTCAGGAGTGGCGGGATGGAGAATGGGACCCAGAGTGGCCTCGGCTGACTGAGGAATTTCTTTAAAGTGTTGAAGCAGCTTTAAAATTCTACACACTTTATTGTGTTTGGCTGTTTTCTGCTTTGAAAAAACCTGGTGAAATTAATATAATTAATATAATTTCAGTACTAAAATAGTGTCAAAAATCTGGCTGGAGCACTTTGGAGGCTGCTGGTTGCTTTTCCATGCACTTTTACAGTGGAGTGTGTTTATATTTCAGTGAGAAGTGTTTCATGTCCCTTTTTGCTTCTGCACATTCCCATCTACTCATCGTAGGGCTGCCACAGAAAGAAGTGGCTGGTCTCTATCCATGTTGTTTAGTGCTGTATTCCCCAATATTTTTTTCCCAGTTGATCAATGTGTCTCACAACAGTGTCAGACCAGCCCAACTGGACGTGCCTGGCTTTGTGGGATGAGCAGCCCATGAGCCTGGACTCCCATTAACCTCCCAGGAATACCCAAATTTTCCTGCAGAGTCTTGCCAAATGGGAGGAACAATTATCCTTGTTTGATCCTTTGGTTTGTTATCTTGCTCTCTGCATGCAGTAATTAAATCTAAGGTATCGTCCAAATAAATAAATTTCACGAGGCTTTCTGGAAAATCTCTCATTAGAAAAATGAGTTTGGTTGTCTCAGCTCATATGGCATCGATCACTGCTCTGCTTAGCAAAATAAATACAACTTGGGCAAAGTTGGATCAATCTCTGCCCAGAAAAGATAAATGAGGCAGCAGCAGGGAGAGCCACTGCGAGCACATTTAAGTAATAAGACCCAGCAGGACCTGCCATTGTTAGGGCAGACGCCCTGAAGTGTCTTAATGTGATTATAATGTGGCTTCCTGAAAGAAACCAATTATAAGTATCTTAGATAAAACATTATTATCAATATTCTGTGGGGCAAACTGCAAGCCAAACAATTAAAATTTTATTTTTCAACTTCCTTCGCGCAGTTTTGAAAAGTGTTCCCAAAGACACTTTGCCAAAAGCACCTTTTTTCTGCGTGCTAGTAGTGAAAAGCAGAGCTGGTCCCTGGGCTTAGCACAGGTACAGAGGTCAGCACAACCCATATTTAATTTCCAAACACACTGTTAAAAATTTGTAATGTAAATTCTTTTTTGCTCGGTTAGCTGGCTAACAAATTGAACGTTCCTTCCTGATAGCTCAAAAAGAGATTGAATGTATTTTAAAGGATATTTAGAGCTTGTTTTCAAGATGCAAACCCCTCATTTGAATATATTAATTTTGTTTCTGAAGGTGCACTTGTGTCCTATTCTGTAGTGCCAGTGAGGGGGAAAATGGAGAAAGGTTGTGCATCACTTTCATTTAATGAACATTTATCTCATGTAGAAATCTAATTTATTATATCTGAGGGTACAGCAGGTTCTTCCCTTGGTGCAGACATTGTTTAACCTCCTCGTTAGCGACTTTGGAGGGGGCAAAATGCAACCTCAGCAGGTCTGCAGTGACACAGGACTGGGAGGGGTGGCTGCCATCCAGCAGGGCCTGGGAATGCTGGAGAAACCAACTGGAACCTCACAAAGCCCATCAAAGGTCCAGCACTGACCTCTCCAGCGTGAGAAGGGCAAGGACACACTGGAGCAAAGGGCCGTGAAGATGATTCAGGGGCTGGAGCAAGAGGCTGAGTGAGCTGGGATGGTCCAAAGGCTCTTCTCAGGGATGCCCAGTGATGGCCAAGGGCCCCCAAGCACGAGGTGAAATATGAATCCGTGTTACAGCCCTAGAGAAGGGGGTTAAGGCCAGGATCAGCGAGGATCAGCCCAGGATCAGCCCAGGATCAGCAAGGATCAGCCCAGCAAGGTGGTGGAGTTTCCATCCTTGGAGATTTTCAAAGCCCCAGCCCAGCAGGGTGGTGGAGTTTCCATCCTTGGAGATTTTCAAAGCCCCAGCCCAGCAAGGTGGTGGAGTTTCCATCCTTGGAGATTTTCAAAGCCCAGCCCTTGCTCCAGCAGGGATTGATCTCCAGAGGTGCCTCCAACCTCAGCCCCTCAGGACTCTGATGCATCAGAGAAAATGAAGCCCCAGAGTGACCTCATTTCCATGGGAGGAACTGGAAAAGTATTTTGTGTGAAATGTTCCCCCTTTTTTAGCTCATGTCTGTTGGCTTTGCACTCAGTGTTTGCAATGAAACAACAGCCTGTGACTTGAGCCTTCTCCTTCCCCTTGTAGTTTGTGTAGCTTTGCCTTTTTCTCCCTTCAAGGTTAATTTGGCCTATTTAAGATCTTGTCTATTTTGCAATACTTTTTTTATCTCTGTTGCTGAACAGATCATATATTCTTAAAAGAATAACAAAGTCAGGAATTCAATATCCACAAGCTTTATTCTGGTAATTTTGTTTAAACTTTATATTAAAACCTGTCACAAAAGCTTTAAAAATGCATCTGTGAATCTTTTTTAGTTTAATATTTACTCTATGTGTATATATTTAAAGATCTTTTCATTAAAGAAACCCAGGATGACTAAACTTGCTGGATTATTTTTTATTAATAAATTTTTAGAGCTTACATTCCAAAAAATTGCTGGGAGCCTTAACTCCTCCATCACCACCAACAGGGACCAGCTGAGCATTCATTTTCCCATCCTGTGCAGATAAATTCAACCCACACCTGATATTTCAGGTATAAATATCTGAAACCAAGGATGTTCTTGAAGTTGGCAGGCTCACAGCAGCGAAATGAAGCTGACACGAGTTCCAAACGACCAATGATTTAAAATTTGGAGGAAATAATAAGACAACTTATTTGCAGAGCCCATGCAGGCTGCTGCTGAGGTTTTTCACAGCAGGTTACTTATCAGCCTAATAGAAATGCTGACATGCACAACCTTAACTCCTGGATCGCTCTAATCCAATTGATTTGTGGTTGTTTCCTTGGATGAAGACATAAAGTGGATGTGTTTTCCAAAATATCCTCACTTCTTCTTTAGGACAAAGAGGCTGTCCCAGAGGTACCCATGATTACATGATTCACAGGGATTTTTATGATTTTTTGGTGCCTGGTAAATGGCAGTGTGCCATATTTTACCCCAGATGAACTGAAGCCCTGGGAATGATGACACAATTTTCAGCTGGTAATACCCTGCCCTGACCTCTCAGCAAAGAAGGTGTTCCCAAATTTCAGCACTTTTTAAGTTTACACTGCCATAGCAGTATTTTTTTTTAATGAACTATGTCAGATAATTATGCTGGCTTGCAATTTTCAATGATCAAAATTAACACACAACGTTTGCAGCAATGGCTACGTCACGCTGCATTTTCTCCTCAGGTTCTTGTTTTCCAAACTGTAACAAAATATCAAGATATTAAATTTCTTCCCTATTATTCAACTCCATCGTGCTGAGAAAAAGCAATCTGTTATATTGCAGAGTAAGAACAGAACAGAAGAGTAAATCTAACAGTAACTTTATTTAAATATACAGGGGTTTGCTGTTACTAAGATTTGTTCCTCAGTGGCTGTGGGGCTTGGAGCAGCCTGGGACAGTGGAAGGTTCCCATCCCATGGAAAGGGGTTGGAACAAGGTGATCTGAAAGTTTCCTTTCCAACCCAAACCAATCCATGATTCCAGGGATGTAAGTACAATTTTGGTGGTGCTCTGCCAGTCTTGGCTTCATTCAAGCTCTCTTTCACCTGGGCTCTGTGTAGGCAGCTCTTTTTATATCCTGGGGGAAAAGAGTGGTAGCTCTACATTATTCCAATTATCCAGAGAGATTTTGGCTGCAGGACATGGCCTCACTTTTTACAATTTTTAGTAGATATTCAAATGAAAGTTTTTAAAATCTATCTTTTAATTAGGAGCTCCTCCACCTTTTTTTAATCTGAGCTGGACCAACCGGCAACTGATCTGCACCACAACCACCACAGGATTCCTATTCCCTGCCCAGGAAGGCTGGGATGGGGAATTTTCAGCAAGACCATGAGGATTTCCTGTGGCAGACTCAGCCCCTCGGTGCTGAATTTTGGGCCAAGCCCTACCAGGATCTATAATTCCAACATCTGCAAAACATTGGATGCAGGAATGGGAAACATGGGCTGGGCAGGAAGAGTCTTGTCAGCAATTCATGGTGCATATTTACTACCCAGGTAGCAAAAAAAAAAATGCTGCTGTATTGGGTTCATGCTGTCATTTTGGGTTTCCTGAATTAAATGCACAATTTGAAGCCAAGAGATATTTTATGGGCGGCGTTGCTTTCTATAGCAAAGAGAGATTTTATAGTCGGTGTTACTTTCTGTAGCAAACATTTATGGGAGTCTGAAACTTGATACACAAATATTTGAACATTTTCCCACATCCGTATGGTGAATCACTTATATAAATACATTCTGCAGCCTTAGCAAGTAAGGATCCATTTCAGTAACTCTCCCTTTTAGAAAATCTCTGCTGTTCTCTAATCAGCTTTCTCTTCTTAGTTTTCATCTACACGTACGATGGGAAGCTCAGTCAACAATGAGTTCAGGAATGTAACTCGAAAATTATTTTCCAAAATAATTTTAAAATATTCTTCATCAAACCCATACCAGAATCATAATCAATTTGTCTTATGGACTTTTTTCATTAAACTGATTTTTTATATTTGTAAATTACATTCTTGTTTGCTTCCCCTTTGAAAAGGCTTGAAATGAGATGCTTAAGGGCAATCAATAATTTAAAGGTGCAAAAAAAATTGTTCCACTCATCACTTTCCTAGGAATA
The DNA here is from genome assembly GCF_901933205.1 of Camarhynchus parvulus. Lineage (NCBI taxonomy): Eukaryota > Metazoa > Chordata > Aves > Passeriformes > Thraupidae > Camarhynchus > Camarhynchus parvulus. Next base: position 2,661,412 of record NC_044579.1, on the reverse strand, counting down.
AGGTTATTAATTTCTTTTTTGTTTAATTTGATTTTATTTTTGCGAGTGAAGGTTGTTAAAACCGATGGGTCTGGACTGACTGCAGCTTGGAGATGTTTCTGTTTGACAAGATCAGTGCTGAGGAGAGGAATCACATTTCAAGTGTTTGGGGATCAAAGGGAGGCGAGGCAATCACGTAAGCCCCAAATTGGATTGCTCTGGCATATTTTATTTATGTAAACATTGCTCAGGGAATCGAATCCGTGGCGCTGAAACACCTGACTCAAAGGGCTACCTTTGCTGAAATAACAGCAGATTATAGGGTTGGCAAAGGATAAAACTCTACACCTGCTCGTTTGGTGTCAGTGAGGGAAGGAAAGGAGTAATATTCCAGTTCTCCAAAGACAGAATTCATCAGTGGAAAGAAATGCACCTCTCAATTACCACGAGCAGGTATGATTTGCTGTGGGAGAGCACAGAGGTTTGCTGTGATCCCCTTGACAGAATAATCACAATTTCCCCAGCCTTGGTGACAAGGTGAGGGGATCCAGGCGCTCATTTAGAGCTGGTGGAGAAGGCAGCAAGCACCAGAGGATCTGACTGAAGAGCCTGGCAGCTGGAGCTGGCGCAGCTACATCAGCCTGGGACAACTTCTGCGGCTGCCAGCTCCCTCCACACCCAGCGTGGAATTTCTGCCACCTGCCCACGGCAGTCTCACCCCAAATACATGGGAATCATCACAAACAATCATCACAAACAGCTTGAAAATTAAAACTGGGGTTGCCTCCTTTAATGATAAACTCAAAAAACTGTAAGAAATTATGTGTTTTCCTGCCCTTGTGAGCAATTTTTCCCACAGCACTGTTTTTAGAGACCCTGTTTAGAGACAGTTTTGGTTTTTTTTAGCACAGGTTACCCCAGAGCAGAGTTTCACTGATGGGACAGTGTCAGAGAAGCCCTGATCTCCCACTCAGCTCTGTTCCTACAGCATTCAATTTTAGGGCTTTCTGTTTCTGTTTGCTGCAGTGCTGCTGAATATCCTGGATAACAACACCTGATTATAGCTCCCATCAGAGGAACACAAGGAAATACAGCCTCATTTTGTTGTTGTAACCTGGCAATGGCACATTTGGTGTTTCCATGGATGGCAGATTTATCTTTCCAGCAGAGACAAAATATCTCTGCCCTAGGTAGAGCCAACACCTTCACTTAGCCCATGAATTTTCTTCTTGGATCTCTGATGCTTTTTGGATTAAAGACTGGAAGATTTTTGGTGATGGCCAATTCATTGCTAACATTGTTATCAGAAAGTTGCGTGCGGCCTGGCACCATTTCAAAAAACACCTGGGGCAGGGGGGAAGCAGATCTGAGCGCCCCAGATGTGTGTGCCACAAATCAGGCTTCCAAATAATTCCCTGTATATCTCAGTGTTATCTGTTGGTGCCTGTAGGAGTTCTTGACCAGTTAAAGATTTTCTGATCTGTTGCAAGCCTGGATGTCCTCATCCTGTTTTTCTTCAGGAGGGTCTCTCTGAAAATGTGAGTCTTGCTTAGATAAGATAATTTAATTTATCTATTTCCTTTTTTGTTGGTCTTGGCCTGTGGTATAACAAAGGGCTGGTGAGGACAGGACAAGCAGGTCCCTGTGTGATGGGATCCCTCTTTTTTTTTTCCTTTTTCTCTCTCCCACACAAAGAGGAAAAGCACTAAATGCATACTAAAATGTTTCTAAGGGCAGGCTGGGGTGATATTTCAGCATTTAGTCCATGCCACTGAGGCAGGGGAGGAGGAAGGCCCTCCCTGTGCAGGGTGACAGTGCCAGGCAGGACAGTGACACACGTTAGGCTCTGGCTTTGACCCCTCCTGACAGAGCTGTGATCTGCTGAGGAGTTCTCCCCTGGAACCTAAGCACCAATTTGTTTGAGAATCCATCACTGTCACCAAGGAATTGCAGAGCAGCAGCAGCCACCATCGGCGCTGACCCTGCAGGATCCTGTTCTGGCTGCTGGTGGAGGCAGATGTCTCACACACAGAGCACACATCAGCTGGCAAACAGCAGCCTCCAGTTCAGAAATCCTTCCTCAAATTCCCCGTGGTAGTTCCCAATTTTTTTTATGTTTAGCTTTATTAAACAATTTAAGATATACATAGAGAATGAATGAGCAGCAGGTTGGGCAGTCATTGGCCTGCGCAACAGAAAAATCAGAATTAATTTCTCAGTTAAAAAAAAGGCAGAATAAATGAGATAACAACAGGTTCTTTAGTCTGCTCTGTTTGATTTGCAAATATTTGGGGTGAGGAGCTGTACTTTAGGTATAAATGCAGTGCTTTAACTCCTGGAGAAACTTCCCAATGTGACAGCACAGCATCTCCCAGGGGACAGCAGTGCCAAAGGAAAATCCAGCACTGAGCTGATGGTTTGGAGCTTTTCCTGTCATTATCAAAAGCAAGGAGCACAACCACTGCTTTTGTCAACAAGAAGTCCTTTTTTTCTCAAGAGATTTCCAGGCTATTTTTGCAGATTTGAGGTTTTGACAAACACCAGGGAGGAGTTTCTAGAGGAGAGCAAAACCTGCCTGGCTTTTCCACATGTTCCTGCTGACTCCCAAAATCTGACCTGCCTTTCCCACATTCCTGATGGTCATGGATGTCTAAGAAGAGCTTCAAAAAACCTTCTTAAAATTATGTCTGGGAGCTTTGCATGAGAATAAAAGGACACTGATAGGTACCACTGTAAAGTGAAATAAACTCATTTTAGTGGCTCAAGAACCAGCTGAAAGCCTCTCTCTGGTTTTAGGACATTCCTTTATCAACTACCCATTCACCTGCACACCCAGATTTAACTTAATTTAACCTACATATTCTAGATTAACCTCATAAAATACTTTTGAATATGTGTAGCCTTCCAGCACTTTAAATATCTTTATTTCCAACAGTAATGCAGCTGCAAGTATTTAAACTCTGCAGGAGTAAATTTGGACAGTCAGCAACATCAATATATCGACTAATAGTTACATTTTAATAACATTGGATGCATTAATATTGTCTTTAGTGATAACAATATGGCCAAGGATAACATTTTTATTCCTTGCATGCAGCTTGGGAGTGTATATATAACACCACTCTCTTTTCTGATCTTTTTTCAAAGCCAAGCTTGCAAAATCCAAATTACAGACAAGGGGAAGGCAGAAAAGGGTTTTCTAATTTCAAGACAACACCTGAAAAATTAATTGCATGCCCTAAAATATTATTTCTTTCAACAACATGGACATTTATTGTTGATTATTTTATGTACTGATATATAGTATTGATTATATATTATTGATTATATCTTATTATTACCATTGATTGTAAGAGAAGTATTTAATACTGAGGAGGAATCATATTCAAATAATTTGTAGCTGTCCATCCGTCCATCCATCCATCCATCCATCCATCCATCCATCCATCCATCCATCCATCCATCCATCCATCCTTTATTAACTCATTTTCTTCTCTATTCTACAGCAGTTACCAGTGGCTAAGAGGAAAAAAATCCCAGGCATTGCCAAGCAATTCAGGAAGGGTGGTCAACACATCTGAAACACATTTACCATCTGGTGACTTTTTGTTTCATGTTAAAAAGATAGCAGATGAGGCAATTTGGAATGCATTTAATGCTTGAAATTAGGGAAAATATGGGAATTTTTTTTGTTGTTTGTTTCAATGAGGCTTAAAGCAAAAGCCCTGAATTGGGAACAAAGCACTGAAGTGAACATTGGGTTGGGAAATTTTAAAGTTTACAGTGAGGGCTGATCCCGAAAGCACAGGCTGGGTGATCCATGCGAGGGATAAAACGATGAAAATGGATAAATAGTTATGAAAGCAAAGGTTGGTTTCTGTCAATCTCCTGCCAGGGGCCTGGGGCGGGAATTAGCAGGGAAATTCAGGCTGGATCCTGTCCCCAAGCCCCCAGACACACATCCATGGCACCTGTTCCCTGTTCTCACCCAAACCCAGGGCAGCTCTGCCCATCCTGAGTAACAAACCAACCAACCCAAACCAAATATTTGGTCACCTACAATGGCTGGAATGAGGAAAAGTGATGGATTTTCCCAACTAATGGCAATGAGAGCAGGAACTCCGTGTGCAGCAATCTGGGACACAAACATCAACTCCAGCTCCAGGATTTTGGAGTGGAATAAATGCAGGATTCACTCTTTCACTCTTCTTTCACTCTGCTGCTCACACCGTGTGGTTTGAGGCAAGCAGGGCTGGCAGTTTTGGGGCAATATCTCCTGTATTAGGTGGCCTCAAGTCCTTCAGCCTCAGGGTTTGAGATCCAGCTGGATGCTGCACCCTGTCACTCATTCCCCCTCCTTGTCTCCATCTGCATTCACCCACCTTCTTCCATCAGACAAAAAAGAGACTTTCTCATCCCTGCAATGCAATATTGCCTTTCTCATTTTGCACGGTTTTCCCTAAAACCCAGGATTTACAGGATTCTATAAATTAGCAGGAAGGCAGCAACAGTTTCCGTACGTTTTCTCCGAAGCTGAATTTTAAAGGATTTTTTTCCCCCCCATATGTTAAAAAGAAAGATTCCAGAAAAGTCTAGCTTAGCCCAAGCAATCTCTAATTAATGTGCAGTGGGTTAACTTCAAGTAATTCCAGGTTTAACACTCCTGTGAGAAATGCTGAGAAATTACAGTGGAGTTTTTTTTTTCCAGCAGAAAAGTGAAATAATAGCTGCTCTATAAAACCCCCTCATCTCCATCACTTCCCACCTCATTTGTTTAAAGCCTGGTGGTTTTATGGCTTGTCTGCACCTCTCCTGGAATGGGACTAATAAGAGGAAATTATGTGACTTGTCCACTGCTTCCAGCATAAAAAAATCCCCTCGTGCTCCTGCTACACCATCCACAACAGGCACATGCCTTTAAAAAATACAACAGCAAATTAATCAAGAGCAAACACGAGTCTCTTCTGCCTAAGGGGTCTGTGGGAGATGGTAAAGAATCAAAAAGAAGGCTGCAGCTGATTTATATTTCTTTATGATGATCAAAGGCAAATGGACTCCAATTCAGCAAGGAATATAAATTCTGTGTGAAAACTCACTTTTTCTGCTGCATATAAAATTGAAAAGCCTTCTCCACTGAGCTCTATCTAGTTTAAAATCCATTAGCTAATACTGCATGCCCTAAGGTTAAAAAAGGAGCAAAAATCCAATGGTGGACTAGACTTTGCAGAGAGTTTTTTATGTGTCCCCCAAGTTTTATGTGTCTTTTTTGCTTCCTAACTGGAGATTATTAGATTTTGAGAAATCTGACTTGTTTGAACAACTGTTGTTGTCACAAAGTTCCTTAAACACAACCAGCTAATGAAGCGTTTTCCTCTATTAAAAACAAATCAGCATCCAAAAAACCCCCAAAGCCACCAACCCAAAAACCCTGCCTTGAAATGTGTGGTGGCTTTGGTGGCTTTTGGATGGGGGAGAGAAGAGTGCAGCCCTGAGCCCCCACAGGGGCCCAGCTGCAGGGATTTGAGGATGGATCCATAGGCAGGATGATGCCATCTTGTTCATGGACTCTTCACTGGGATGGAGGTTTGGATCCTGGATTAAACAGCCTGGAACAGCCAGCTCAGCTCCAGAGAAGCCAAAGAGTTCTTTTTTAGACCTCAGTGATTTTATGATTTTTAGATTTTTGGGGTAGTGGAAGTACGCTACTAAACCTGATGATTAGAGGAAAATAAAACTGGTGAAATGGAAAGGTGCATCCTCCTCCAGTGCTGGATGTTGTTTGGTTTAAAACTTTTATGACCAGGAAAACAAAGCCAAAATATTCCATAAAAGTTTCTACAACACTTTGAAAAAGTAAAATAGTCTGTCCAGTCTTTCACTATGTTACACTTCTCTTCTCTTCTCTTCTCTTCTCTTCTCTTCTCTTCTCTTCTCTTCTCTTCTCTTCTCTTCTCTTCTCTTCTCTTCTCTTCTCTTCTCTTCTCTTCTCTTCTCTTCTCTTCTCTTCTCTTCTCTTCTCTTCTCTTCTCTTCTCTTCTCTTCTCTTCTCTTCTCTTCTCTTCTCTTCTCTTCTCTTCTCTTCTCTTCTCTTCCTCTTCTCTTCCTCTTCTCTTCCTCTTCTCTTCCTCTTCTCTTCCTCTTCTCTTCCTCTTCTCCCTTCTCCCTTCTCTCATTTTTCCCTTTTTTCTCCTTTCTCTTTTCCTCCATATTCTATTTTCTATTTGAAATTTCTAATTTTTACCCTTTAAATTATTGTCTGCTCTATTTAACCTTAAACATCCGAACGCCAAAATTTTCTACCAACACTTTTTTTCTAGGACCTCTCTCCTTGCCAGTTTTACACCTTGTGCTACCCTGCAGCATCTTGCAAGGCAGTGTTCTACTCCAAAATATTTCTGCAGATTTGAACATCATTTTTAAATGGTACAAAAGCTATGTTAAGAGGGATAGAAGTCATAGGAATATTTTTATTTAGCTTTTAAGCTCTTTAGCAACAGAATTGTTCTTCTCTAATTTTGTTTCATCACTAATAAAGGGATTATTTTGGTTTAGAAAGAAGAGGGTTGTGAGGTTGTGTGAGGCAACCTGGCTGAACGGGATTCAAGTCTTGATTGTTTTTCTCTATACACTGAAAATTGTGCGTTTGAGAATTAAATGTTTAGGCAATTCACTGGACAAGAAATTATGCTGAATGAGGTCAAGGGACCTTCAGAATTAGAGCTTCACATTCAAGATGAGAACATTTTTGTCATAAAACTCTCCCCAACACTGTTGTCAGTCCATCCTTTTTAAGAGGGTGACATTATCAGAAGTCACTGCACTGCCCTTATTCTGCCCCCACCAAAATCAATTGGATTTTCACTTGGATTGGAAACAGGCCATGGAAAATTCTGGGTGCCCCTGAAAAATCTCATCTGCAACATGTGTGAGAGTTTCCAAGAATTGATCAGAGGCTTGATTTGGTTTGAAACCTTCAAGCAAAGCATCCTCAAGTGAAATCCTTCCAGTGGAAGGTTCCCTGCCCGTGGTGGAAGTTTGAAATGAAATGATCTTTGAGGTTCCTTTGAACCCAAACCGTTCTGTGATTCTGTGAAATTTATGAGCACAAACTCATTCTGTGTTTCAAATTCCTGTGCAGGGAAAGCGTGGAAGCCTTCCAGGCTGGACAAGCACAGCCTTCAGCTCCAGGGTTCAGTTGCCAATTGCACTGTGCATACTTAATCAAGTGCACTATTGTTTCCAGTGCCTCATTTAAATTCCTCAACTAATTAAAAAAAATCATAAATAACTCTTATAGAATTGTTCTGCCTCTGCCAAGAATAATTAAAACAATTTAGCAGAATGAACCTCCTAATTGTCCGTGTTCAGCATTCCTAATTCACCATAAAGCTGGATGCTCCTACAGGGAGCAAGGCACTGACAAATCTCCTGTATTTTATATTTTGCTGGATGAAACCTGGAGCACTTTGCTCACATCTTTTCTGACCTTACTGGGATTATCTCACACACTTTTTCAAGAAATTAAAGACAGTTTTGCCCAATCTGTGTTTATAAGAGGTCAATTTCTCCACAAGATATTAGTTGGTTTGTCCTTTCCCTCTTTCATTTTCCATGCTTTAGGAACAATGAAAATGGGAACAGTGACTGGATGTGGGAAGAAAATCCTCCTCTAGGTAATGTGTTACCTTAAAGATACAAATATCCCAAAAAATGAGATATTCAGAATGCTGGTCTGGCTTTCAAAATTCAAAATGTTGTCTAATCCAGGACTGCTTGGGACATGCAAAGGGTGCTGAAGGTGGCATCTGCCAAAGCCTTTTAGGAGCAATATCTGCAGGAATGGTGACCAATTTCCGAAAAGAGAATTTCCTGTAAGACCAGAGCTACTTTAACTTCCTTTTAACCTGTGCCCTCTCAAATGGCCCCTGACAAGTCTGCAACTGTGCCTGTAAATAAAACATGAACCACCTGAGGTCGGGAGGAGAATTATTGATTGCAGGGACTTTGTGTCTGATCCTCATCCTGCTCCTTTCCAACCCCTTCCAAAAATGGCTCAAGCCACAAATCCCAGGAGCAGGAGCTGTGGTCAGCAAAGGGAAACCAGGGAGAACTCACCACCATCCTCTGAGGATTTTGGACACATTTCCTCCTTTTGTTTGCCCTACCCAGGGCAAAACTGCCTTCACTGGCAAAAATTCTGCTGTTCTGAAATAATCTAAATATAATATTATTTTAAAATATCATACAAACCACATTTTAAAGCAGACAGACCTTGACCCTTTATAAACTTTTATAGGCAACAATTTATTGAATATCTAAGATTTAATTTGGGTTTTTTTCATTTCTGACCTATTTTCTCTACTTTTCAAGGGACATCTCAAAATTAGCAGATTTTTCAGTCCAATCTTTCAACAATTTCCATGGTGCAGAGGAATCCCTTAGCAAAATGATAAGAAAAGACCACAAAATATTATTTTGTATCTAGATCATGAAATCAGTTTTTCATTGGTTTCTGGTTTTACTGCCCTTTTTTAAATGATGAATTGGACATTTCTGCCTACGAACCCTTCAGCTTCCTCGAGGTAATTTGGCATCACGTTTTGGGATAAAAAGTGGGTTCAAGGGCATCATTTAGGAAAATGTCAGGCAATCAAGAATCATCAAGTCCATCTCTCTTCCCTAAGACCTGATCAGCTAAATATCCTTCCTTGTTTATGGAACTCCTACTTCCCAAAAATTCTGTAGTGCCTGAGCAGAATCACCTTCCTCATGATTTAATTTCGTTACCTCTTGTCCTGACACAACAAACAAGGGTTTTTTTTCTTCTTTTCAAGAGTGTTAAAAAATAGTGATTCAGCATGGTTGTTTTTATAAACGTTTTTTATTTTTTGCCTGCTTTAGGAAAGGGCAATGCAGATGATGAATGGGAACACTCAGTGGTAGAAGAGAAATGATTTGCACTTAATGCTTGAAATGTGCGAGTTGTAGCACTGTATAAACACCAAAAAATAAAAAAATTAGATGAAATATAAAACACTGAGCCAATGTTGCTGCTTTAACCTCTGTCAGACATCCCCTATATTTTTTGCTACTCATGAAGCATTTGCAAACAGGTTTTGCATTTGCACTAAGACCACCTTTGTTTTAAAACTGATACTACAAATTAATTAATTTAGGAAAAACTCTGACGTCATGGTTTAAATCCTGTGTGTCGTCTCTTGATGAGAATGTTACAATTTGGAGGAGCTTTAAGCTATTTATTTTTTTTGATTCTGAATTCTATCCCCAAAGTCAAGCAAAACTTTAACCTTGACCTGACAGTTCTATACCAGGCTTAGGGTTGGGAATTGAGATGTTTAAATGGTTTTAAACTGAGAGAGAGGAGGTTTAGATGGGATATTGGGAAGGAATTCCTCCCTGTGAAGGTGGGGAGGCCCTGGAAGAGAATTCCCAGAGCAGCTGTGGCTGCCCCTGGATCCCTGGATGTGCCCAAGGCCAGGCTGGACATTGTGGTTTGGAGCACCTGGGACAGTGGAAGTTGTCCCTGCCCATGGCTGGGGTGGCACAGGATGGGCTTTAAGGTCCCTTTTCCAGCCCAAATCGTTCCATGATTCCATGCAAATGGTTTTTCATTTGGATTGGAAATAGCCTGAGGAAAATTCTGGGCGCTCCTGAAAAATCTCATCTGTAACATGTGCGGGGGTTTCCAATAATTTATCAGTGCATCAGAGCCTTGGTTTTGTTTGAAACCTTCAATCAAAGCATCCTCAAGTGAAATCCTTCTAGTGGAAGGTTCCCTGCCCATGGTGGATGTTTGGAATGAGGTTTGGAATGAGGTTTGGAATGATCTTTGAGGTGCCTTCAAACCCAAACCGTTCTGTGATTCTGTGAAATGTATGAGCACAAATTCATTTTGGGTTTAAAATCCCTGTGCAGGAGCACACAGCAATGTGGAGATTCCACCAGCCTTTTCCAACAGAACCTACCCCCAAAAAAAGCCCTCCCCACAGAGGAACACCAGGCAGGTTTGCTGAAGGTGTGCTCCAGTGGGAAACATCTCCAGAGACACCATGCAGGTGTTTTATCATGGTACTTGGGAATACAGAGAGACCCTGAGCCCATCTCCTCCTGCAGCAAACACTTTCAGCCCTTGCCACAGCCCCCCAGGCATTAATCCTTTCATTAATTCCCTGCTAATGTCCAACCAGCTCGCCCCCTCCCAGCACAAATCCCTCTTTGTATTTTGAGATGCCCTGAAATATGTTCTGGTGTTGATTTCTTGTTCATGTAGCTTTTGATAATATCATTTACGGCTTGTTTGTGAGAAACAGCCACCTGGTCCCACTGGGGAGCGTGGATCCCACTGCTGCAGGGATGACAGATCCTGGAGAACATCTTGGAGAAGATAAAAACAGCAGCAGCAGCTTCCCATGTATTTCTGGCTGCTTCTTGTTCCCAATAAGACGCTGTGACTCTGGGGCCAGGGCTCAGGATCTCAGTGATTTTTATCCTCATTTTTTATCCACATTTCTTCTCCAAAACCCCAATCTGGTCTTTTCTCCAGGCCTTTAACAGAGTGGATCCACCTGGGAAGATGTTGTAGGGAGAGAATTTAATGGCTCATCCTTCAAACCAGGCTGTTTTTGTGCTGGGAGGGGGAGATGCAGATGTGCACACAGATACAGCTTCACAAAGGGATGTAATCACTGATCTTAACAGAAACCCAGGAATATTTCTAACAAAGCTCTTTCTACGCCTCAGCTTTACTATCAGTGAGGAGAAATTTTTTGTTACTGTGTTAAGTTTAATCCCCTAATGATTGAAATGTATTTTTTCTTCTTCTTCTACTTCTTTTTTTTTTTTTTAAATTTTATTTGAAAATCGGCCTCTAATGCTTGCAAATTCTTAAACATTTATGGATAAACCCATGAATCTGCAAACACTTGCAGATTTCCCCTGACAGCTTGAATTCCTATATTAAACTTCATCTGGTAACTGCAAGTGTCAAAATTATTCCTGGTGTGCTGAATCAGCCTAACTTTGTCATTGCATCCAAGAGAAGTGGAAAATTAAAGTGAATTTCTCTGCTTCATAGCTTGATACATGAAAATGCATGTACAAATGAACAGCACACACAAAATTATAATTTTAAATTACATTAATTTACGTCCTCTCGAGAGTTTTGTGTGTCACCAGGCAGGAAGACACAATCTTCCTCAGTAACCACTATTATTTATTGATATTGATATTTTTTAATACCTAAAAAAAACCCCAAAAAATCCGTGGTGCTAGGTCCAGGAATCACACTGAAAGTTTTCCTAAAATTTCTTATGAGAAATAGTGAAATGTCAGAAAAAGTGTGAAAGATGGGGAATTTTCTTTTCAGGACACCATGTGAATATTGGTGATTCCTCTCTCCCAAGTTGTTAAAATTCCTTAAAATCTGACTTGAGTGAATGACATTAATGTACATTTAATTAATGCAAATAAAATGCTTTTGGGGAATCACAAATCTCAAAACAGCCAAATATCAGATATTCCATTATTTGTGCTTCTGACATGTTGGGTATATGTTAATATTTTATTCCCTGAACCATTTCATCTCCTCTCCTTATCTCTTTTCCCAGTCTCTCAGATGAATGTGGGTGAAATAAAAGGCATTTTAAAGCATTTTGAAGTTTCCACAATAACCTCCCTTGGGAGCCTTTTTTTTGTTGGTGTGTTCAGTGGTAGGGATAGAAAAGGAAAAAAACAAATAAAAAGAAAATCCCATTTTTCAATGTTATTTTTGAGCTTCTTTCCCCTTCCCCACTCCCCGGAGCCAGCTTGTGCTTTGCCCTCTCTGTTCTTTCTCACTTGGCCTGAATCTCCTGCCATTTATCTTGGGCTTCCACCAGTGCAAGGAGGCTGCCCTCTAATTCCAGCAGATTTGCTTTTGATCCAAGAAAATGGGGAAATCTCTCCACCAGAACTCAGGGCTTGATGAGATTCAGGAATATTATTAATTAGGATTATTAGAATGTCAGCCCACGTTCTCCTGATGTAGAGCAGATATCGGTGTCTTGCACCAAGGGTGCTCCTGTGATTTTAGGGGGGAAAAAATTCTTCCACACTCCTTTGTAATGGTTTATTGACTGGTTGTTTGTGTGGAAAACGGCTTGCAGAAGATTCTGCTCATTCCATTTTTCTCTCTGTGCCTCACAGAACGATCTCTGCTCCTTCTCTGCTGACCCCAGGCCTCAGAGAGAACCTGGAGGCCTCAGTGCAGCACCCCAGGGCCCCCTGGTTGTTTCTTTTTCACAGCACTCCCAGCAAGTGTGAAACACCAAACAGCTCTAAAACCTTGCTTTTCCTGAGGTGAACCATTCTGGGTGAGCTCCTGCTGGGGAGGAATTGTGCTTTGGGCCCTTCTTCAAAACCTCCTTGTCAGCTTGGTCTCCATGATGTGCTTTTACATCCTGGGCCCTTCTTCAAAACCTCCTTGTCAGCTTGGTCTCCATGATGTGCTTTTACATCCCTGCGGCCCTGCCAGCGAGGAAGCTTTGCAGAGACTCTGCTTCCACCAAGCAATCAAAGCTTTTGAGGCAACTTTTTGGGGGATGATTGCTTCAATTTCCACTCCTCTGAAGCCCTGAGGCAGCTCATTGAGTGCTCTCATTAAGGCCTAAAGAGCAGAGCAGCATGACACTGAATTCGGGCTCTTGTTTGGGTGGTTGGGTGTAGACACAAAGTTCTTCCTGCCAGAGCCCCCTTCCCAAAGCCCAGCTTTCAGCAGCCATGGCAGTGAAGTGGCTCTGGCCATCTGAAGGCAAAATTTCTCCAGAAGAGCTTTTAACAGTCCTGAAAATTCCCAGGGCACGCCAGCTGAGATTGGAGGGAGGCTTGACTTCCAGCCAAAGGGGGGAAAAATAAACTACAAACCAAAAATAACAACATTTTCCAAGTATTATAAAAGCAAAAGGACAGTGAAGAGACTGCATTAAGATGTTTTTAGAAACCAATTCATGCTGCTTTATGTCTCCTCTCATTTTAGTGCAGGCACACAGAGAACCTATTTTACCCATCTGGTTGAGCCTCCCTCCCTTAAATTGGGCTCTTTTTTGCTTGTCTTGCCTCGAAGTTTAGAAGAGGAAACTCCATTTGCTTGAACATGCCATTTAAATATGTAAGAGTTTTATCAGCAGAAAGGCTTCATTATTGGAAAAAACACGAATATGAGGCACTAAAGAGACTCTGAGCGAATGCAGGAGGCAGGAGGTGAGGATTACTGTTGCTGTGCTATCAGTGATGCTGAAAGGCTGGGGAGCCTGGAGGAAATTTAAATCATGTTCTATCTTTGGCAGCAGACGTGCTGGGTAGGGCTGGAGCAAAGGTGTGCAGCTTAAAAGCTCTACAAACCAGTGCAGAAATGAAACCACCTTTCCTCCTCCGTGTTTTATGGCTGCTTCTTTCCACTTAATTTTACAGCCTGGCAAGGAAGATAATTCCTTGGATCTTCTCTGTCATCTCAAACAAACATTTTGGTTTTGTTTAAACTCATCCTCATCTAACACCACTTACTCCGGGTTTTGCCTCAGGGCTTTAGAGGTGTTTAGTTTTTATTGTTCTCCTGTTGTAAGCAGAAGCACAAGCACATCTTAGATCATGGCAGGCTGTGTTTGACACGGATCCACACATCCATGAATTAGTTTGGAGCATTATAAGGAGAAAAGTGAGATTTAGGGCAAAGGGATGAGCAGGAGCAGGGACTTTCTGTCCCATCCCTCTGCAACACCTCAGACAATTCCTTTAAAATCTGTAACTGATTTTCTCTTTATGAAAAAAGAAAAAGCAAACCAATTACGCCTGCAGACTATAAAGGTTTCATATTCCATTATTACCAATATTTAGATGTGGTGTGGCATTAAACTTACAAATGGGAATTTTTTTTCACAAAGTATAAATAATTAGCATTGCTTTATTTCAAGTACAACATCTGTTAGCTCAGTTTTGCTGGTATTTTTTTGCTGCTTTTTAAGCTGCAGAGTCAGAGAAGAGAGCAATTAAATGATAGAATGTGCTTAATTTCATAACCTGGGGTAACTTCATGAAGAGTAAGAAAAAGAAAAATGAAGGTTGAACATCAGGACAGGAGGTAAAGAAGTATCATAAAAAAATCCTTCAGGGTATCTCATCACTTGGGTGTCTTAAAACTAGTCAGGAAAATTGACTTTAATGTCTATTCTGGGAAAGAACCCTGAGAGTTTGCACAGGTTGGACTGGAATAATCTCATCCTTTTGTTTTCCTGTTTGCTGTGTTGTTCCCTGAGACATGACCATGCAAGTTCTTTCTGTTTGAAACATGGAAAATATCTGTCCTTTTCCCAAACACCATTCCCACTCCCATCAAGCTGCTGTGAAGACCCCAAGGCAGGAGCAAGCTCAAGGGGTGGCCTAAAGCCAGTAGAGATTGGAGAAATCCCTCCCTGTCTCCATCCTGGGGAGAACATATTTCCCAACACTCTCCTGCTGGAGCCTGCTGACTTCCAGAATAATCAGAATTCATCTGGAAAATATTTCTAACAAAAAGCTTTGTAATCACATCTCTGTCTTGGTCATAGCAAATGATACAACAACAGCTGTTTCCTCCCAATTAATTGCATTTAATGGTGCCCAGACTGGGATGCAGAGGCAGCTCCTTCAGATGAAGATGTCAAAACTAATGGAGTGAACTATCTCAAGGTGTGATTAATTCCTGGGCAAATATTTTTCTTTATTAGGCAGCTAATTAGATTACTTTCCTAATTCTCAGTTAATAAAAATATTAATATTTGATATTTATCTACTGCCAGGCACTAATAGGTGGTGTGTTTCAGCCAGCTCTCGTGGAGCTGTATTTTATCTGGGTTTGTGAGCTCAGGGCTTTGCTGCAGTCGGGGCGGGCTCGGTGCTGATTTCATCACTGCACTCTGGAGCAGCCATAACACCTCCTATTAGTGCACCAGGGGCCCAGGAAAATCAGAGCCCTGATTATGCTGGGTGTGCTCTTACACAGAGTTGTAGAGCTCCACAGTAACTACTCTGAAGCCAGATTAAAAAAAAAAAAACAAAAACTTAAAATAAAATAAAATTAGAGAATGTGTGAAAGTCCCCCCTTTGCAGGGAAAATAAAGCAGCTGTGAAGGAAGGAATCAAAATATACAGAGCTCAGACAAAAATATTCTTTCACAAAAGTTTGACATGAGTTTGATCTAAAGCAAAATGCTGGAAGAATAAAGAAGATAATGAACCTGAGCAAGGTGGCAACCAGCCTTGGTGGTGGCAGTGGAACTATGCAAATATACCCTGGGCAAAGGAAGGGGAAAAAGAAAAGAGACAAAGAAAAAGGGAAAAGTTTGACTCATTTCAGCTCAAGCCAAGGCTGGGAATGTGTGTAGGTTTTCCTAGCTCAGCTGCTGGGCCTGTGGGACATGGTAAAGTGATGCTTTGTGGGAAATTAAAAATGTTTTTCTAGATATATATGATATTATTGACTCCCAAAATGTAATGGGACATTTAAAATCAGACAGTGAAGATGCAACAACAGCAGAAAATGCAAGTTGAACCTCCCATGGTGGCTGGGAATTAAATGCCATTCTTTAGGAGTTACTGGACAAGTGCAAATAATCCACAGCACATGTCAGTCTGGAAGAATTAGCAGGATGAAAGCTGATGCTGTGGTGCAGGAAGCTGAGGTGGAACTAAAATCAGGTTTCAGTTGTCAGGTGGCAGACAATGAAAATAGTTCTGAGGACAATTTAATGATAAACATTTGGGCCAGAATGAGTGGGGTTGACTGATGGCTTCCCAATAGACCCTGCTCAAAACCTCCAGTAATTCCAGTGTGGTTGAAGAAATTAAATCTGGCTCTGCTCTTGTGTCAAGATAAAATGGAATCACTAAATTTCAATGAGATTTGGAATTTCTCCTTGGAAGACATTTTTAATGGCTATTTTGGTTTTGAATCCAAGCAGAACATTGATAATGCCAACATAATCAGACTACAATATTAAGACACAAAAATTCAATATCTGTCTCTTATAGGAACAAAGTTCACCTTTTATTCTCTCATGGCATTTGTGCCAGGTGCACAATGCAGTGCCCACCACCATGGGCCTGCCACCCTGTTATCTCTTACAAAACATGATAACCTTTATTCTGGGATGAAATTCATTAAAATGCACAGTTTAGCATTTTTGAACATCATTTTCTATATCAAATTGTTGTCTGCCTGTGACAATGAGAGAGTTTAGCACTGTGACACTCAGTTAAAACCCCATATTTCAGTGTGCTAGACCAGCTGCATTGCTATGAAATAATTTTTTCCTTGGTACTGAAAACAGTTACTCCTGCTCAGCTCCTGGATTATGTGGTAACCTGGTGCGTTATGTCATTCTGTACACTGAAGTTTTAACATTTTTCATGTCATTTACAGCTGATGAGCCCACACAATCATTTGGAGTGGCTCTGATATTAAAGTTTAGTGACCTGCTGGCATTTGAGCCCTTGACCATTTCCTTCCATCCACAAGAACCTCATTATGCCTCTCTTCAATCACCCAGAGAGGAAGGTAAAGCAAGGACCACATCTGCTGATAGAGCAGCCTGCTTTCCTGGAGTTTGGGAATGATTTGATTTTGCACAAAGCTATATCCTCTCTGCACCTATCCATAATTAATGACAGTCAATTGCTCCTGGTTTTGTTCATGCCAAGGTTATTTTGGACAACACTTTGGCTCAAAAAGCTTCAGCAGAGTCCTGTAAACACTCTTGGGTCACTGATGACAAGATTGCTGTATAATTCTAATACATTATCTTCCAAGCTGTCCCTTGATGTCTCCTCTATAGCCCAAACTCTGGCTGCTTTGAGTGCCTCTGTTTACAGATGATCTCTGCGTCCCAAAGTTTAAACACAATCTACATGTCTGGATTTAATTTATTCCCCTGAATGGAACTTTCCAATAAAAGCTGCTCTTTTGGTCACACAAATACCAGCATATCCAAAGTCAAATCAAGTTTGATGTGGGAGTTCCTGGATTATCCACCAAACCAGCCTGAGCTCAGAGCCCACGGTGTGGGGGATCCCCATCCATGGGAGGTGTCAGGACTGGGCAGAGCTGTTGGAAGAAAGGCTCAGAAACCCTTCTTGTGATGCCTCAGATTTCAGCTTTTATGTTTTTTCACATTCTGTGCTGCTTTAGTGGGTGGGTCTGAGCTTCACATCAGGGCATGCTGAGCTCTGTGCACAGAGCAGGGAGACAAAACAATTCCTGCTCCAGCTGGGCACCAAGGACAAATGATCCAAATCTCAGCCCAAGAGCACAAACACCGTGGGCTGCAGAGAGAAAAACAAGCAGGGTGGGACTGCAGGGGCTAAAGCTGGAATGGGACAATGAACTGCAAGGTGCAAATGGAGCAGAACTGATCCCAGGGAGAGACCCCGGGAGCGCTCGTGCATTTTGGGGCCATTTTGGTTCATCCTGGGTGCAGCCCTGGCTGGGCTCTTGTGCTGCCCAAAAATCCCAAAGGGAGCTTATAAAGACAATCTTTCTTTTTTTTTTAGCAGTAAGGATGGCTAAAAGCTGGAGTAGCTTATGGAAAATAGAATTTTTTTGTGAAGAAAAGGCTTTCAAATATGATTAAAGAGACATATACCAATATTGCTTTCAGGACAGGTGACCCTGGCTTGTGTTAGCAAGGACTGAATAGATGTGTCACATCTTTTCTTCCTTTTATTTACTCTTTGACAGTTAATTTTCATTTTTATAATACCTACTTTGACACTTAAATCAATTCCTGTGGGTTGTATTTTGAACCTTTCCAATAAGTTGAAAACTCAAATACACCTGATTTTCCCTGGCTGTGCCATTAGTTTCCTGAAGTTGACTTGCAGTCTATTAGCTCAAGGGTACTTTTACAGTACAAAAAAAGTGACATTTTCTAAATTTTTAAGACTTCCAAAATGCAAGACAACAAATATAGCCAGGATTATTAGATTTTCAACAGGAAGAATTAGGAACTTGGTTATGTAACTAAAAAATATAAGATTAATGTACCTAATGGTTTAAAGACTGGTTTGGTTAAAATATATTTGTACAGAGGTATTTGCTAAGACAGATGCAAATGTCAATAAAATTGACAGACTTTGCCTTTTCCTGAGTGACCCATCCCTCAGGATCATGGAATCATTCAGGTTGGAAAAGACCTTCAAGGTAAGAAGCCACATCTGCCTGTTTTTGAACAATTTCCATCATCTGTGTATGGACATTTAATGACCAAATTCTTGCCACTGCTGGCCCCAACATTGCCTGTTGAAATGCTTTTGGCACCTCTGTGGATTCTTAGGAAACTTGCACGAATATTGTTGTATAAAAAGTTCAAAATGTATTTTTAAATGTTACCAGTTTGCCAAATGCCCTTGCCCGGTAACTCACAGCTCCATGGATTGCATTTCTGGTTTAGTCTTGTTTCCTTGGGCTGAGATCTCCCAGTGTGAGCCTTTTGCATTCCAAATTAAATGGAAATAAAGATGCACAAACTCAGAGGAACTCTGAATAATTTCAACTTGCTACTTTTCCACCTGCATGTTTCAGTTGCTGAGCCTTAGATAGTAATGGAAACAACACCAAGAACATTTTTTCATTGCTGAAGTGGAGTGCAAGGGTTGTCCTTTCCCCAGTTTCCAGCACAAAGATCCCTGCCAATATCAATTGCTGCAGCACAGAACTGCAGGACCTGGGTATGAGTGGAGATGGCAGGAACCCAGAGATGTTCCCAAGGATGTGCTGGGAATTGCATCTTTTGCTCTTCTCCTCACCTCCAAATAAAAAGCTATTTTCCCTTTATGGAATCTTGTTCTGCTTGCTCCGAGTTCTCTGCTCCTCAGTGCATCCCTACAAAAATAAAAGGATGTGCCCAGTCCTCCACCACCACTTCCAGCTGGAGGAAAAATTGTTCCTCTTCTGTTTCACAGTCCAGGCACACAGATTTTTCAGGGACAACAAAATTAAACATATATTTCTTAATTTTTATCTCTGGATACGGGACTTGCTAACAAAAACCTTTTTTTTCACCTTGCACACATAGTCATTTCTGTTCTGATTTATTGATCAGACTTGTTCTTAGGGAAAAAAAAGATTGCCTATTGCTTTTCCAAAAACACAGAGATAAATCCACTTGTATTACTAATATAATACTTTGCCAGTTGCATCTAGTTATTTAATCATAAAAAAAGGTGATACAATTTGTGGAAAAAAAGGTTCAAGCTAATAATTTTAAAGTTTTACTAAATGAAATGTATTTGCTTTTAAAAAATTGAATATTAGACAATCTCAAAGTATTTAGAAGCCTGGAACAAGTGGAGGATTTTATTTCACAAGCTAACCTCCAGTTTTACTTTTGGCTAAAAAGGGTTTCAAATGCTTTTGTTAAAGCCAATCCAAAATGATTTCCCTCGATTTTTTAGAACTGGTAGCTAAATAAAAAATCAGCTCATACTATTCCAAGGTTATTTGAGGATTTCTTTGTGTTGCTCTTGCGCTTCCAGTTTCATTCTCCTGGCTTGAGTAGCAGTTAATTATTTTCTCAAAAATCGAAGTAGACCTTAGCAACGTGAAAGCAATAAAGAAATTCAATGGATTGCATTCACTCAACAGGGTAAAAATTTCTGAAGCCTGAAAAGTTCCTGCCCTGGAGAGTGAAAGGCCACTAATAACCCCTTGTCCTTGAGAGCAGCCCTGAAAAGAAAGAGGCAAAAGCTCTACTTTGCTGTGAAGTAGGGTTTCATTTTCCAGCTCCTGTAGATATTGCAACAGACACATGCAAGAAATAAAAGTGCTCCTGAACCAGTTAACAAGGTCTCTGCAGAAGAAAGCACACACCCTTCATTATCCTGATGTGGGGGACCTTTAGTCCTGTTCTTCAGGGCTAGGAGTGGGACTTGAAGCCCAACGAAAATTAAGATTTGCCGGTGTTGTTGGGGTATAAAAGGCAAAGAAAGAGTTGGTGTTGGTTTTGTCACCCCTCTGTCAAGGTTTACCTCCTTTGCTGTAAATATTGTAATATTCAGCTAAAGTCTGGTCATGGGGGAGGGTTGGGGTTTTACCCCATAAATTTAGTGAGCTGAAGATTGTCTTTATTTTGTGAAGTTTGTGATTCATTGCTAATGAAGGCCTTGCTTTGCTTGGCTCCCAGCCCAGGCTGAGGGCTGGGAAATGACTTTGAATGAGCAGAAATGCCATCCTGCATTTCACTAACTTACTACACCCGCCTTGATCCAGCGCCTTTTGTCATCTGGGGTCTCATCTTGCAGCCCTTACTAAGGGAAAATTCTCTCTGACTTCAAAGCTGAGCAAAGCCTTTATGAATAAATCACCTGAGGTTTTGGTGTCACTGATCACAGATCCAAACTTCCCAGCCCATGAGGATTCAGGAGTGTGTTACCAAGCTTTGCTCTTGGCATCCCTAATTCCTGCTCCTGCTTGCTGTGTCTCCCCTAATTCTCTTTATCATCTCACTGCTTGCCCTCTGCAGATTCAGTAAACTCACAACAACCGGTTTAATCTCCGTATTTAAATATTTAAACCGTTTGTCCTACCCAGGATTTTGCTCTTATTATAAAAAATTACACTCACATAGGAAGTTAAAGAGAAAATAAATTCGTTTAAGGGGTATTTCCCTTCTGTTGAAGCAGCATCTTGCCGTTGCTGACATAAATGGGTTTTATTGTCTGAGGTAGGAGGGAGATCCTTGTGGGTGTAATTGAGGGAGCCCAGGCAGTTTTCCCACTCAGAGCAGCTGAGGATGTTGTCCTCAATTTTTCAGCCATGTGGAACACTATTAGTGCCTGATGGAAATAACAAAGGGGATAATCAGATGTTGGGTTGTAGGCACGGGTAGAAAAGTCCAATGAGCTTTTTATGAAAGCTTTGCCAAGATTTCTTCAGATGTATTAATAGCAAAAGCAAATCACTTCATTAGAAGTGTTATTGCAGCAACTATCACACACCCTTCTTGAGCTGTTACAGTGCAATTATTTGAAGGTAAAAGCAAAGAGCTGCAAATTAACAAACTTCAATTATTGTTTTTAAACTTCAAGATTTTCTTCTTTCTTCTCTGAGAAACAAAGCAAATTGTAGAGAAGCTGGCAGATCATCTTCCCCACACTCCAAAATCAAAGCTGCTATCATTTGAAATATTTAGAAAATGCAAGTGATATACAGACAGTTTTTTTAATGTTCCTCCCATCAACAGTAACATTCAAATTTCCAGTTTAGCAGATTTCTGTGTCCTCTCAATTAATTCTGGCTTTTTCCAAGAGATTCATCTTTATTCCTTTGAAACTGAGCATGGATGTGTGTGTGCCTGGCCTTGAGAAGAAGAGCCCAACATCAAAGTTCAGCCCCTGACCATGCCACAGATTATTTTATGTGAATTAAACGAGTCTTCCCTTACTCAGCTCTGTCTCTGGGAAAGAGGCTGCTGATAATTTTTCTTCCCCATGTTTTATCTCTTTCATCCAGTGCATGAGATTGGCTGTCAGGATATGTCCCATTAAGAAGCAGAGCAACCAGCACAAGAGAGCCTAAATTGCCATTCACACTTTCCAAAGCAGAAATATGAAGAGATTCAGCATTAGATTAATAAATATAATGTGTCCCAAAATGAGGGAAATCATCTCCACCTTAAGCATCTTTATTTTCCTTGGGAAACTTCACAGACACATTCAGAGTAGCTGATGAGCAATAGAGCAGTGCTAAAAGACCAATAAAATACATGAAAATCAACACAGACAGATGCCAGCAGGTCACCTTAGATGGTTTTGTGTAAATTAAAAAGAAATATGAAACAATTTACGGCTGGCCCTTCTGCGAGACAGTTCTTTGGAAAATTGATTAGTAATCTCACAGGCTACCCTTCTCTTTGCCTTAGTATTTTACAGCTTGCACCATCCATCTGCCACCCAAGCATATGAGATCAGCAGCTACACAAATCAGTAGCTGGATAAGATCACAGTCTATTTGCTTGTTTTTAAAAAGAAATGCAGAAAAAATCGAGAAATTTGGGGTTCTGGGGTGGTGCTGGATTCCAGGACAGGCTGCACAAGGACTGAGGTGCTTTTCACCCTTGCACAGCAATGTCCCAAGGTCTGAGAACTCAATATATTAAAAAATTACTGAGTTCCAGTTGCAAGCAAAGTATAAAATAAACTCTAATAGAGGCAATTTCCACTGTGAAATGGGAGCGAGCACATGTAAACAGTGATAGAAGTGCAGGCTTGGGTTTGTCTGAAATGAGATTCCTGAGGGCTCAATCCTGACCTTTCCTGGTTAAACAGAGCCTATCCTGACCATATTTATACATATATTCATGGCATATATATTCATACTGTTCATGTACTCAGAGAATGATCTTCCTGTCCCAGAGACAGATCATCTGGCAGTGTTTCCTCCCAGCCAGAAACACCCAACCAAGCTGTCAGAGCACACAAGTCAACATTCTAAAAGATTAATACCATTTTTATAAGTACTTGCTAATTAAAAACAACACATATCCACTGGCTGGTGTATTTAAATACTCTTAATTCTTGAGTGTGCAGAGTGCTGGACTTCTCACCTTCAGCCCTGTCCTGATCCTCCTCAAAATCAGCAGGAGATGGGGCTGAGCTGTGGCTGCATCTGACACGTTCTCAGCTGAGTCCTAATCTGAGCTTGTGCAGAACAGCCTCCTGCAGCCTTCAATTACCTCTGCACAACTCTGAAATTGGATCAGTGAGGGCTCTCCTGACGAGGAGAACATGAGGTGATTTTTATTGTACACAGTCAGCTCTGGAGTGCCAGGTTAGGCTGGAATCAGCTTTAATACTTATTTTTAATTATACCTTTGCAGCAAAGAGTGGAGATCGATAAAGCAGCCTCTTTTGTCTGAGATCCACAGGAGACAACGACCATCATTCCTCTAGGGAGCATTTCAGTACCAAAAAAAGGGGGGAAATAGGTGGAAACCTGTGACTTCTCCTCTCAAAGAGGATGCAATGCATTTTCTCCCTGCCCAGCAAATTTGGCTCATTTTTTAGGTATCACAAGTCTATCACCATATTTTATTTTCTGTCATGAACAGAGTGGTTGAAGGAGTGACTTCAGAGCAGCCCCTCCTGCGTTTGCTTGAGGGGTGGCAGCAGCTGGGGTCGTACCTGCATTGGCCATTTGTCACATTCATTCCATGGAAATCCCTCAGAGCCACACTGGAGGAACTCATCTGCATTCCAGGTGCGCTGCTCTGAGCTGCCTTTTCTCATCCAGCTGGACATTTTCCACCCTGTTGTCAGGGGTTTATGGGTTCAGCCACTGACAGGCTCTGGAAGGAAGTGGGCAGCAGAATCACCAAGTGCAGGGCTGGTGGGAGATGCTGCTGCACCCTCTCCCAAAGGGCGTGGAATTAAATTGAAATTACCCAGCAATTTTTCATTCTTCTCTAGGGGAGGTGGGGGAAAATCCCTTTATTTCTATGAGAAATCTGAAAGTTGCATCACAACCTGTGATGCAAAGGTCTGGGAGGTGCAGGGAGAAGTAACCCAGAGCCACAGGAGTGACCCTGCACACCTAAAACAGGAGAATTCTTGGAGAATTAGAGCTGGCTGTTTGTTCCTAGTTATTCATCCTCTGATTTGCATTCTAAGGAACTGAATTACTGCAATATATGGAGGAAAACCACTTTTTTTTGAATGTGTTGTGCAGGGGAACTGTGTTTAAAACAAAGCAGAAAACACCAAAATCCTCTGTCCTGCTTTGCCCTCTCACTGTGGTGTTTGTCCATTCTTATTGATAATTAATAATAATTATTAATGTTAATTGTGAGCCAAACACTGAATTTTCCCTTAGAGCTCTGTTTAACCTTGTGAGGACTTTTATCAGGTGACATTGCCTGAGAGTCAGATTTCCTCACCTTTCTCCTCGTGGATTTCAGTTCCCCCTTGGGTGACGTTTGCAGAACTTTTGGACTTCGTGTCATTTTAAGCACAAGGCAGAGTTTACCTGAGAAATACTTAATAAGAAGTAGGCCTAAACAACAATTATGAATTGATCATAATGCTACCTGCAGCTTCAAATTCAAAAAGATCTTTCAGAATGCATTTTAAAATTTTCAAATATTAACATTGCGTCATAATTGATTTCGGAAGGATCAATTCATACAAACTTTCAAATTAGTCTCTAATTGAAATAAAAATCTTGATTAAGATTGCTAAAGAGAGACATTTTTCCCAAAGAAAATAGAATTACTGCTACAATACCCAAGGTTTGGGGATTTTCCTTTTTTTAATAGTGAGCACTACTCATCACATTTGGAAATTTTTTCCTGAGGCCAAGGTGATATTGGAAGATGCAGCTCAATAACATAAAGAAAAAAAAATATATTTGTCTTTTTATTTTTTTTCTGAGATAAGCAGAGGGCTGGATTTTTTTTTCCCCTTTAGGAATAACAAAAACTACAAAAATTGATCCAAATGGAATTTTCATATTTTAGGTTACACTACATCAGACATTAAATTTTCCAAAGGTTAATAAATCAAGGGCTACCTAAAATAAAAGCAGGCAAACAAAACTAAAAGCTCTTGGATGAGCTGACTTCACAGAAAATGTAATAAACACGTGAAATCTGATATACCACAAGCAAAATCAAGATTCATAATTTATTCATGGCTTCATCAATAGTTCCAAGAGACTCCCAGCACAGACAGATTTGTTATGCCACATTAATATTTTATTGGGTTTTATGGAAGGGAGGGAAAAAAAATGAACAAGGCGGATAAAATGATACAAATAACATTTAAAAGACAAAGGAAGAAGAGGGGGTTTGGAATTACTGAGATTGAGGAGAAATGAGAGGGAAATGATCAAATTGCACTGGGTGGGGCTGGGTGTCACCACACCACGCATTCACACAGAACTCACAGAGCTTCATTCTCCTTCTTCAGCATCTAAGGAACCCATCTGACAAATTTATATTCAGAGAAGGGTTGTTTAGGAAAAATAGAGAGGAATAAAAGTGGTGAAACTGAACTTGGTTAAACTTTTTCTCAAGGTAAACATCAAGTGAACGCCCAGAGCTGCAACCCAGAGTCCTGGAGCCCAGGGCTTTCCCTCTCCCTGCAGCATTCACACCACATTTTCCCTGAAAATTGGGATTTTCCCTCAAATGCACGCCCACCAAAGACCCTGTGTCAGCAAGGCCACACCTGTCCTGCTCTCAGCACTTC
Source organism: Camarhynchus parvulus (assembly GCF_901933205.1). Classification (NCBI taxonomy): domain Eukaryota; kingdom Metazoa; phylum Chordata; class Aves; order Passeriformes; family Thraupidae; genus Camarhynchus; species Camarhynchus parvulus. Next base: position 2,636,161 of record NC_044579.1, on the reverse strand, counting down.
CAGCTGCAGCAGTTTTAGCTCAGAATATTCTCAAAACTGAAAGATGTCTCTACTCCTGGAAGAATCCCATCTCCTCCCAATTTGGAATTAGCTTTTTTCTCTTTTTTTTCCCTATTTTTTTTTTATTTTTGGCGGAGAGCACAGTTGAGAAATGATGGATTATCATTTCTCATTTGGACTCAAAGTCCATGCAACGGCCGAAGGAAATAAGCAGTTTCTCCCAAGTGGCAGAATGTGCATTGTTAAGGTGAAAGGGAAAGCAGGAGACAAAATTAAAGTGATTTGTCCCAGATCCCACGGCTGGAGAGCGGAGCTGAGGCTTTGTGGCTTTGTGAGATGTTCAGTCCTGACACTGACTGGGGGTGGACACAAGGAAAACCCTGAGAAATGGAGATTGGTGGAGTGAAGTTCAGCTTAAACCCCGATTTTAGAGGCTGGGTTTGCTCTTGGTTTGGGGTCACATAAGGAATGGCATCCTGCCTGTGTCCAGCAGCACCAGGGCAGTGAAATCCCCCAAAAAGAAGAACTTTGAGGGGATGGAGCATGGCCAGGGCAGGGAATGGAGCTGGGGAAGGGTCTGGAGCACCAGGAGGGGCTGAGGGAGCTGGGAAGGGGCTCAGCCTGGAGAAAAGGGGGATCAGGGGGGCCCTTGTGGCTCTGCACAGCTCCTGCCAGGAGGGGACAGCCGGGGGGATTTGGGATCTTATCCCAGGGAACAGGGACAGGAGGAGAGGGAATGGCCTCAGGCTGGGCCAGGGGAGCTCAGGGTGGATATTTGGGAAAATTATTCATGGAAAGGGTTTTCCAGCCCCAGCACAGCTGCTCAGGGCAGTGCTGGAATCCCCATGAGGGCATTTAAGGTCCCTTCCAACCCAACCATCCATGGTTCTCTGAATGTGACCCACAGCACCCGATCTCACTGCAGAAAAGGCACCAAGAGAAACAGAGCTCCATTTCCTTGGATTCTCTGGGACACCAGGACCATCCCATATTTTCCTGTACCTCTTGATCAATTCTAACAGCAGCTCTCCAGCTTTTTCCTCTTTGGGGAGTTTCTGAGCAAGTTCTTGGCTTCCCAGCCAAAGCTTTGCAGTTCAATTTCTCCCGGAGCACCAGAAAAAAAAAGCAAGAGCAGTCATTTGCTGGAATCATGAGCAGCTAATTTGCTGAGTTTAGTGGCAGGAAGCCTGAAGATAATCAATCCAGTTCTTCTCTACATATATGAATGTAAGGCAGCGTGCTGAGGAGGGCAAATTACACTGCTCAAAGCAAGATGAACAATCTTATCAGGTGAAACTGTGGATAAATCTTCACAGGCAGAACACTTTCCTCAGAGTATCTCCAGGTTCTTGGGAGACTTTTTGAGTGTCTCACGTAGTCAGAACCCAGCACAATTGGATAATTACTCTGATTTAGGATATGTTTATGTTTTTATCTAGAAGAGAGTTACATTTGCAGCACAGATTTCCAGATTGCTGCAGTTATTCCTCCTCTGAGTTCAAGCAGTTGGACATAAATAAGTTTATATGGAAGCATTTAACTGTTAAAAAATTCCTAATTCTTTACTGACCCTTTGTTTTTCTCTATGTAGAAACTAGTTTTAAACACTCTCTAGTACATGCTTGCATTAAATTATAGCATAATAAAATCAATATATAATTACAACACAGATAAATATAAATATAGATACAGCTAAAATAACACAGATAAATATATAATTACAACACAGATAAATATAAATATAGGTACAGAAAAAAAACCACTGATAAAATAAATATATAAATAACAGCACAGATTTTGGCCTTCTGTGCAGCTAAGAACTCTCTTCTCTTTTCCATCCAGCCAGATCCACACCAGATTGCTCAGATCCATCAGGCAGCAGAGGAAGTTTTCTCTACCCATCACACAGCTCAGACACTGAGACAGACAAAATAAATGTGAGCTGAGCCGGGCAATATAAAACTGCCTAAAATCCTTCTGGGGCTGTACAACTCCATAATTCTTCTGAGATTCACTGAGCAATCATTTCTCTCTTCCTTTCTCCTCTGAGGTGCGTTTAACTGACAGGACCAAAACTCATTGCCAGGAAGTAAAAAGGAGAAAACTCTACTGTGTGTTTTACAGCTGGGCTGTAGTTGGAGAACTTCACCAGCCCTGCTGTAAAATCCCCTCATTGGCTTCTGAAAGTGAAGTATGGACAGAAAAACAAACAAATACAGGAGTCACTTCCCCACAGATGGCACTTAGGGCTCTGCTGGGTCTGTCAAGTGAAATCCTGAGCAGGGAATTGATTCACAGCTTCCCTCAAAATGCCAGAGAGTTGTGGCTCCCCAAGGTCTGGAAAAAGAAGACTTGGGGCAGTTTGTACTCCCTTGCTGGGTGATGAGGTTTCTTCACAATTGTCCAGGAACTTGTTGGGAACCCAGAAATACGCCATCTTTTGTTCTGTTGAGGTTCAGGCTTTATCCTCTGCTGTGAGCAGCAATTCATAAGAAAGCAAACAGACAAAGCAAAAACAATATCCTTTGTAAATTCTCCTGGCCAAGTTTTAGGCGCCTACAAAGCAATGGCTTTATTTTTCCCACACTGGGGATTTGTGTTCCATGTTGGCACACAAAGCCAGGAGCACCAAAGGGAAGGTGAGATCCTGAATTCAGGTGCTTGAATTTGGACAGTTTTGCAATGTCAACACGCGTTCCTTTTTTCACTGAAAGGGTCAGGTGTTCTTTTAGAAATAAAACCTGAAATAAGCTTTGGTCGCAAAGTTTCAAATGAGCTCTTTTAAAGTGAAAAACAAATGAACTGCCTGCTCAGCCTCATCTTTTTGAGGGCATATTTGAGATCACAGCATTAGAGCAGAAAAAATATTGTGGCCCACTGAACTCTGTACAGAAAAACAAAAAGGAAAAGCAATATTATTCCAACTTATTGCACAAATACCCCTGTGTGCACGAAAAATGAAGAGTAAAACCAACATTATCCTCTCTAATTAGGGAATTGTGAATAATGCTGGCAATAAATAAAAGCCATAAAAGGGCAAGAAAATGGCATCCCCCATAATGAAAGATGTCTCCTTTGGGGTCACATTGAGCTTTTGTGGGCTGACAAAGGGATCAGTCTCCAGGACATATTGTGAAGTGACTGTTCCTCTGATCCTGGAATGTCTTCTCCACTCACATACATATTTCTGGCTTGTTAGGGAGGCAGCCTGACAGTACAAAGGGCTGGATGTATGTCTGTGCATTGTAAGCAGAACTTGGAGATGCTCTGAGTCAGGCTTTTATAATCACATGCCAGGGCTAAGTAACTGGTTATGTTCTACATCTTCCCCCCAAATAATAAAAAAGAAAAGTCTGAAGCAGCTCTGGGTGCAGGGAGGCTCTGCAAAGCTCTTTTGAGGTTTTTAAAATGCATGATTGGAAATATCTGCTGGGTTTTTTTTGTCTCGCGTTCCTCAAAATCTGATCAAACGTTGAAGATGATCAAACTTCCGCCATTATCTCCTTTTCTGCTTCCTTATAAACCCAAACTGGATGGCATCCAATTTCTCCTCGCAACTGCCTCTGGAAATGAAAGAGAGCCTGAATAGAGGAGGAGATGAGCTGCTTTAAATGCTTTTTCATAGTTCTCTCTGCTATGAAAGCTTCATTAAAAGCTGCAGCTTGCTTGTTTTCGAACTCTTCCGAAGTAATAAGCATATAATTGTGCTGGAAGCTCGGGAGGAGCGTGTCCCTGCAAGCCACTGCAGCAGCCTTTCCTTTCAAGGTCCTTCTGCATTTTCTTGGGGATCAGTCATTCCCATCTGAAGGAAATTTAGAAGAAATATTGGGTTTTTTTAAAGAGGACGTCGACGATTTGCAATGTTGATATGTTGACAGAAATTACTTCCTCACGGACTGTTGACTCTGGGGGTGTGTTGTGGAGCATAACAATTATTTTGCCTTTTTATTTTTTTCTTTTTTTTTTGGTCTTCTTAACCCACATTCAAACTGTGTCACGCACAGGCTCACTGCTGAGCCCTCTTATATTTATTTTGATTTCTTCAGATGGACAAATGTGAGAAATGAGGAAGAAAATTTGGGCAACCAGCATTTTTTACAGTTTCTCCTAAAAAATTCAGCTGCAGTGCTGAGATCCACACTCATTCTGACTGATTCCATGGGATTTCTTCTGCTGTCTCCTGTGGAGCAAAACCAAACCTTGCTGCAGATGTTAATGAATGCTCTTTGGAAACAGCTGGAAGGGATTTTGGGAGCGTGGACAGATGAATTTCATAACACCAAGGGCGAGAACAACATTCAAGGCCCTTAAATCACCCTCCACAATGAAATCCTTCAGTGGCAAAAATCCACTTCATGGATTCAACAACTTCAATCCAATATTTACTCATGAAATTCCACATTCAAAGTCCTGGGCCAGGATGCAAGAAAACAGAGATTTCCACATGGATTGAGGCTGGAGCAGAATCTTTTCTGATTTGTCCCACAAATCACAGCCCCAAACATCCCAGGATGAAACCCAGTGTATAAGAAATACAGTATTGATAAGATTTTAGGTAATTCCCACTAAAAATGTAGGGAAAATTCTCAGGGTGAACTTAAATTACTGAAAAAAAGCCTAATGGGAATGCTGATAAAGATATTTAGAAAGTCAACTGTGGATTCTGTTAAAATGAATTGACATTTATTTGGAATATACATTCCTGGGGAATAGGTTTCCAAGCCATGCTTCATTGCCTTCTTCCAGTCTGCACAAATTTATTCCCCAAAATAAAGATCACAGTGCCCAAAGAGTCACTTTGACTCCTTTCCATCTTGTTTCCAGTTTATTTCTAGGATTCCAGTGAAAATTCCCTCCTAGTTTACCATGATACAGAATGGATTCATAAACCATAAAACACAAAACTATGATTTTTAATTTTTTTTCTCCACAGAGTCTTGATAGCAGCATTTCCCAGCTTTCCCCAAGCTAACTCCACACCAGCATCTAGAAATAAGAAAGTGTATTTACATTTGTTAATTTGCTTTTTACCCATTGAGAAAAATAATTCACAATAGTAGATGTAAAACTTATAGTGAGGGTGAAGATAACTCCAGTTCCCACTGAAACAGTGAAAATTTCCAGGCACATAAAATAAATAGGAGTAAAACCAGTGGAAAGTCATTGCTTTACTTTATTTTACTCCTACTTTTTAATCAGTAAGGATATTGCCACATAAAACTCTGTTCTGGAATTTTATTCTCTGACTGAGAGGCTCATCTGATAGAAATAATATTCCCAGCAAGTCAAACAACTTCAACCATAGGTTTTACTTTTACCACAGGTTTTACCATAACCCGGAGGAAAATGTCGCCACAAACCAAATCTCATTGGAGAGTTGAGGATGGAGGGTGATCCTAGAAGGAACTATTGAGTTAATTCTCCTCCCTCACCTTTTTTTCCTCGCAAATTCCTCATTTCCAAGCCATAAATACCCCGTGAGGTATTTATGGAACCACTGGAGGTTCTGGGAGCAAATCCCAAATTTAGGACCTACTCAATCCCCACTGCCCAGCCATGGAAGCCAACCCAGCTGGATAGAGAGCTTGGAAATGGACTCCTGAGCACAAATGTGGCTCTTCTCCTTTTTTCATTTCAAAATCCAGCAAGGAAATGAAGGGAATGTTTGCTTTGTTGTCTGTGTGCCACCATCTATGAGTTTTCATCAAAACCCTCCAGTATTTTCAGGTAGAGTCATCTGCAGACACTCCCAGAAGCAATTAACACAGCCTGGGTTTGTAAATGCTTCCTGCCCGTGTTTGTTTGTCCTGGGAGCTGTGCAAATATTATTTGTAGGGTTCCTGGTAAAGCTGGGATTGCTTATCCCAGAATCCTGGAGCTGCCTGGGAGCTTGGGGATGCTGCTTGGAGCCAGGATATTTTGCTGCCAGGCATCGCTGGGGTGGGAGGTGGCTAAATCTCTCACTTGACACTAAAAGGGGGAAGAGAGGAGAAGGATGCTCCAACTTGGAGTGGCTGAGATGTTTTTCTTCTTCTTCCTAGAAAAAATTCCACGCAGGAAAGAGCCTTGAAGTGCAGCCCATTCAGGGCTGACCTGTGCAGAGGGACAGGGCTGGCTGTTAGGAATAAAACAAAAAGGAAAAAAAAAAACAATAGTGGAATTTTAGGGTTTTAGGGTTTAGGTGGAATTTTAGGGCTTTTGAGTGTCCTCAGGCAGTGAAGGTCTTAACCCTTTAATGCTCTCACAACCCTTCCCACAGAGATAGTGACATCCACACATTCAATATAAAATACCATGAAAAAGGAAATCCAAGTGCTGCAAATCCTCCTAAGCAACAAAAATCAATTTAAAATATGTGATCCATTACCACAAGCTTACCAACATATTTTTTTTTTTTAATTTTCCACTATGGGCAGCAATTTGCCAGTTGCCTTTCCTGCCTCTTGCGGCAGAGAAGGATGGGGTGCTGCAGAACCAGCACTTAGGCTTTATGCTGAAATATTTATTAGTACAAGAAGCAATGCAGCACAATGTTCTGGCTTTGTGTCACACTCGTTTCACCCGTGCAGGTACAACCTGTGGGCAGCTGTTACACCCAAGCAACAAATCAGTCAGAGAATTGAGGGGCACTAATGCAAAGCAGCCCCTGCCGTTGCATGCACAGCCTCCTAAAGAGGCTGGCTGGCACATTTCTGCCTTGTGCTCTGCATTTTTTGCTCTGTTTTGTGGGCTGAGCAGTGTGCAGGGCAGGAATTCGATGTGGCTAAGTGTCACTTCAGGTGTTGGAGGTGCTTATTTGATTTATGTGTATTTTTGTGTAATGCTGGTGTTTCCGAGGAGCTTTTTCATTTCATTTGTTGCCTTGCAAATTCATATGAATTAGGCAATTATATAAGTTACTATTTTGACCAGAGGGAGAAAGAAACCTGATAGGACATAGCAGTACAGAAAACCAGGGCTTAGAAGTGGCCTCAGGCATATGAAGGTCTTAACCCTTTAAATGCTCTCATAACTCTTCCTGTAGTGGCAGTGGCATCCTCAGTTGCAATATAAAACACACTGGAAAAAGAAATTCAAGTGCTTCAAATCCTCCTTGCTCCCACTTGTCAGTCATGGCTCATTTTCAGGATTATTGAGAGAAAAAAGAAATTATTCTGTCCTGTATTTTTTCCCTCACAAAGCTGCTGCATTGTGGGGCTTGTAGGAGAGCTCACTCGACAGCACAGCAGGCAGAGCCAAAATCTGACTTTATTAAGATGAAATCATTGTCTGTAGGCAAAGCAAAGCCATGTGATATCTCCATCAGCGAGGCTTTCGTATGCAGCTACTCAAAACCCTGGAATAAATGGAGCTGATTGAGGTGAGCCAGAGGCAATTCAGCCACCAGAGCCAAGCAAGGGGAAGGATCAGAGAATGGAGCTCCCTTGTTAGCAGGGAGCTCCTCTGAGCTCAGGTCCAGCTGCCAGGGGGGAAATGAGGGGATCCAGAACTGGAAGGCGCTTTCTGAGCACTCACAGTGTCCACAGGTCCAGCTCCCAGATGGAATGTCCCAGCTGAGGGACAGTCAGACAGTCCCAGGAGCTCCCAGTGTCCCCAGGAGGTGACTGGCAGCTCAGCAGAGCAGATGAGATGCTACAAAAATAAAAATGGAGACAAATAGGGATGCGGGGAGAGCAGCTCATCATTATTCTCTTGTGAAATATCTCTGCTCCAGTTCCAATTAGCCAGGAGAGGAGCAGATTGCCATTTCATTTCAGACCTCCAGGCTGGGGGACAGAGCTGGGCCAAGGTTTAAGCAAGGCACCTGGCAGAGAATATGAGAAAGGGAAAGAGCACCTCTGTGGCACACCGGCAGGTTGTGCAGATTAACCTCTCTGTGCCTCCCAGCACTTCCATTCAAAGATCACAGAATTATGGGATATCCTGAGTTGGAAAGGCTCCACCAGGATCATCCAGTGCAGCTCCTGGCCCTGCACAGACATGTCAACAATGCCACCCTGGGCATCCCTGGGAATGTTGTCCAAACCCTCCTGGAGCTCTGGCAGTCTCAGGGCTGTGCCCATTCCATGGGGAGCCTGGGCAGTGCCCAGCACCCTCTGGGCAAGAACGTTTTCCTGGTGAAAGATAAAAGTACCTCCTTGTGGGAATGTTGGTGGATGGAAATGCTGTGCCAGTGAAATAACTTTTAGAGGTTCCTGCTCTGAAAGAGGTAAAGCCACTGGTGAGGATGTGCTGAATTCCTGATAACTCATCCATGGGCTTCAGAACTCCAGCTTTGGGCCCCCATAAATGTCCAAAACCAATCCTGGAAACTGAGCTCCAAACGACCCCTAATACACACAGCTCTTGGGGAAGGCCTTTGGATGAATGCAACCAGCAAAGCAGCCCTTTGTAATAGCTACTGCAGATTATAATGAATTCACTGTCAGGCCTCCTCTCCACTAATCCTTCCTGTCCCAGCCCAATCTAATCCAGTCTAACAGCTCCTTTTCTGGACACACGAAGCCCATTTTAGCTGTGGTTATCTTCACATTACCAGATAATATTGTCTGAGCCCCTCTTTTCTTCCCACATCCAAGATTTTGTCACTAAATGTAGAGAGTTGGAGCCCAATGTGTAATTCCCAGTGTCCCTTGTGTGCCCCGTCTGGGACAGTTTCCAAGCTGCAGCTATTCCAGGATTTACCATGTCCAGTGACAAAAGGAATCCACATCCAGAAAGCAGGCATTTCCAGGGTCTCTCTGCTGAGGTGGTGACTGTGTGTGCCAAAGAGCCACATATCCCATCATGGTAAAAGCAATTAAAACAAAGAATGGAGTAAATCAAATATTTTAAGATTTTTTTAATGGCAGAAGTCATTGCACACAGACTGGTGGTGACAATAAATTCCAATCCAGGCATGGAAATGTGTGGAAAGCACCAGGAAAAACAGGAAAAACAGGGTTAAAGAAATGTCATTTTTAATTACTATGGAAGATGGAGGTCAAATGATATAAATATAAGATGACAGGATAATAAACAACAGAATGAGAACATGAAGTAATGAGGCAAAATATCCTGGCCAGCATCACTGCAAAACTGCAGTTTTAGATTGATAAGCAGGATATTTTTAGTATCACAGCTATGGGTGGTCATTTGAAACCTATGATTTTTTTGATTGGATTGATGGGGACACTCTAAAAGAATTGTTGGTATTTTATGTGCTTTTAGAGGATTGGAAAAGCAGTTTATGGATTAGTTTGAAATAAAAAACTTATGGCAGATGAGTTCATCTGCTCATCATCTCCATGCACTCAATTATAATGCCCACAGTGAGTTGTGTTTTATAATTTCCCTAATACACCAGAATTGGTTGATTTCCCTTCGTTTTCATTGCTAATTTTGAGATTTTATTGGATTATTGCAAAAATCAAAGCACCCAAACCCCACCATGTGTATGAAGTGATTTTATCCTCGCTGAAGATTTTAACATTGATTGGAAAAACTACATTTATTCTTCAGCATTAAATGTTTTTAAAAGTCTGATAAAAAAGTGTGTCACTATCAACTGCATTATCTAATCCATATATTGGGTAAAGAACATCTGTGCATGTTTTCAACCAGAAAAAAACCTTTGTTTTTCCTTATTTTCTAATATTTCCATTAAAGCTGTGCAGGGGATTGAGAGGCTCTTCTGGGATTTAGGTGTTGTAATTTGGAAATGAGCTTTTTTTTTTTTATTATGAGGGATAAGAATAAAAAACAGGTTTGTAGGGGGGGAAAGGAGAAGTCTTTGCAAATTGTTGTGTCAGCTGGGTAGAAATCTTGCAAGGAACTTTGTTGTGCTGCTAATGATCTTTTTGGGAGCTGAAAAGGAAAGGAACAGGAAGTTATTTGCTCCAACTGAGAGTATTTTAGAATAGGTGCTGCTATGACAATGGGCAGAAAAATAGATTGATCAGGGAACAAGAGGATAATTGGCAAAAATCACTCAGCTGGGGCAACTGATCCCTCCAGGGGGCTGGAATTCAAGACTTCTGGAGTCGTGCAGCTATTTCTATGTCAAAAACTGTAATTTCTCTTGAAAAGGAGTGACAGTTTCTCTGTCTAAGCCCACTTGATTTTGATTTTCTTCACTGAGACTCTTCAGCCATCAGCCTTTTGTATTAACTTTTCATCAGTGAGGGCTTTTTCCTTAATTAGACCCAATATTTTGAAAAAGAGCAAACCTGTTCTTCCATTTTTCCATGTCAGGATTAGAGCTTTGGCTTAAAAAATCGAGTTTTGTTGCATGATGACAGTTCAGCAAATATTTCTGAGAAGGTCTATATCTGTTGAATAACTCTTTGACCTATCCTGAAGTAAGATCTCCAGTAGGAGAGATCTTCTAAAGAAGAGGTTTGGATAAACTTGTCCTTTTAGCTGGGTTTCTCTTGAACAGCCCTTAATCCTCTTTATCCAGCCCTTTATAGAGCACAGGAATTACAGGGCTGACATGGAGACTTAAAATTCAAACACAATTTGAGTCTTTGTGGATGCAGCAGGAACTGAGGAACGGGTCCAACCAAGAACTCCCTCCGAGGGAGCAAAGGGTGACCAAAGATCTCAGTGGTAAACAGGCGGATGTGATGGAATTATGCCAGACAGGAATTCCATCCATGTTAGAAAGGTGGTGCCTGTAGGAATCACGAAGCATGAGCAGATGGAGGATGCCTCAGATCATGAAGACCTTGGAATCAAACATAGAATCACGGGATGCTTTGGGTTGGAAGGGACCTTCCAAGGCCATCCAGTGCCATGGGACATCTTCAACTAGACCAGATTGTTCCAAGCCCCACCCAGCCTGACATTGAATATTTGCGGGGGTGAGGTATCTGCCACCTCCTTGGGCACCCTGTGCCTGAGTTTTACCACCCTCATCTTTCTTAAATCCAATCTGAATCTTCCCTCTTCTTGTTTTAAATCATCACCTCTTCTCTATCACAACAGGCCCTCCAAGCTTCTTGGGTAGAAGCTTAGAGGATGGTTCTCCGTTTAAAAAAATTATGATGAAATCGAAATTCTGTTAGTCTAGACTATGAGCTTGCTATTTTTTGGCTAATTCTGCTTTATACGTCTGCAAGATTAATCTGTCTACAAAGTGGAGAGAGAAGCCATGTGACTTTTTGGAGGCTGGTAATCTATTTATTTATCACCTTGATGTAGGAACCAGAAAACCAGAGCTTCTGATAGATTTTTCACTCACAGTGCTGATGGCTAATGGTGGTTAAAGTTTTCTCCTCTGGGTGTACATGTGCTGTCTTGAGAGGTTACTAAATGACTTTTCAGGGAACACTGAGTGATTTTTCAGGAAACTGCAACATTCTTTACAGTTGTCATGCTCATACATAAGTGGCTAATCCAGCTTTTTATTTTGTGAGTAACAGAGATACCCAATAGAACTCCACGAACAGTGCAGGAAGTTATACTAAAAATCAAAAAAATCAATAATTTTAGTCATCTTGAGGTGAAAGTATTTCTATAATTAAACCTAACTCTGTAAGGTAAAAGGTCACCATAAGGTCTTTTTAAAATGTACTTACTAATTCTCAATTATTTCCCAGTAGTCTTGCTTGGGTTTAATATCACTATTATTACTATTATTAATTCATTTGGCCCTTGGACAAAATTGTGATCCTTTCAAAACACACAAGAGACAGAAAATCTCTGTAGCTTTATGGCAATATAAAAGTAAGTAATTTGATCAACTCCTTTAGAATCTTGCTGCTCTCAAAGACTTTAAAATCTATTTTACTTTCAGTTAACGGTGAACTTTGATGTGACATTTGTGAGTTTGCACCAAGTCAGCTGGGTGGAAGGGGAGAAGAGAAGGAGAGGATGAGTAGCAACCCAAAAAGAGGAATTAAATAAGAATTGGTCATTTTGGGTGGAGCACCCTTTTGGAGAGAGTGGCTGCCCAAGGGTTTGCCTGCACTGAGCTGGGTTTGCAGTGAAACTCTGAGTGCCCCAAGTGTGTTTGATAACATCCACAGGAGATGTGGGCAGGGCACCAGCAGTGGGTGATTTTAACCTTGCAGAACACACTAATTAGCTCTCCTTTTCCCCTTTGTCTTGGGTAAACAAATTGCTACCATCATTTTCTGAGATCATGGAAAAATCCCTGCAAATAGAACATCTGCTTTTTGATTAAACACATGCAGAGATATTTCAGCAGATACTCATTAATCAAAGTTAAACTTTGTTTTACCTCATTTTTAGTTAGTTGGTTGTTACAAAAATCTACTTTTTTTTTCTATTTATCAGGGATTAAAGAGGTACAGGGCTACAATGTGGTTGGGGAAGGACCTGAAAACACTGAAGACATTATTTTCCCATCTATTTCCCTCACTTGTAAAATTCATTTTGGTTTAATTTTCGAAATGGGTGAGCAGCTATTCAAGATAACACAGCCAGGGCTGAGTGCCTCTAAACCCAGCACTTCCAGAGGTCCATCACTGCCAGCTTTATTAAGCTCAAAGCTGAGGAAAGAATGATTTGCTGCCTGCAGAGTCTATGGCAAAGCTGATTTGGGAGCCTTGGGAAGAGTCATATGAGGGAAGAGCTGAAGGAAAATTTTCTGTCTCCAGCTTTTCTGAGTTTTGGCAGAATTAGCTGGGGAGTCAAAGCTGACAATGCTTTAAGTATGAAAGCGATAGAATGACCTAAAACGTAGGGTCAAAATGTGCTAATTAGGTAACAATTAATGTTGAGTGACCTCTAGTGGTGCCTTCCCACAGTTTATCCTCTAACTGGGATCCCTGACAGGACCTGGAATTTGGGATCCATATTTAAGAGCCCTCCTGCACCAACAGGATAAACAGTCTGTAAAAAATGGGGTTTGTTTATCTGAGAAAAGTTCTGATAAATTGAATAATAAAATAGTTTTTTTAATGAGTTGCTTTGAATTAAAATCCTTTATTATCACACCAGGCAGAGTAGCAAACTGGAACCCACCCCTCAAAGCAGGTTTTGAAATAAAAATATTTTTTATTACCCTGACATTTGAGAAGACTCCAGCTGTCAGAGGGTCAACTGTGAGTGCTTTGTGGTGATTCCATTCTCCATATTCCATTTTCCATATCCCACAGGAAGGCAGGACAATCATTTATTTGCTAAGTGCCCATTACACACACCCAGATCTGTGCAAACACCAGGGGCTCTGTTTCTTTCCTGAGCCCCTCTCTCAGCATTCCCACACACCTGGGATTCTCCCACTGGTGCCATCAAACCTCTCCTTCCAAAAACACACCTGGGTCCCCAGGGATGTGCCAAAGGATCTCCTGGAGATGACCTCTTCTGATGAGAAGTGAGAGCAGGTCCCTCACTTCTTATGATTACAAAAAAAATAATCCCATGAGGTGGTTCCCAAATGGGGCAGAATGAGCCCAAATGTCTGGACCAACAGGGTCACGTCTCACCTTCCATGTAAGATGCTCATATGGGTATTAATTCCTAAACATCTCAAAGTGATGTTGGGAGAGGCTGCAGCCAGCCAGGCTGATCCCAAGGCCATCCTTGGAATTCCATGGACATCTGGAGTTTATTCTGGTGAAAGAAGGCTCAGGGAAGGCCCTATGGCTCTCAGCCTGACAGGAGGTTGTAGCCAGGTGGGGATCAGGCTTTTCTCCCAGTGCCAGGACAAGGGGAAATGGTCTCAAGTTACACCAGGAAAAGTGCAGGTGGATATTAGGAAAAAATTATTTACTGAGTGGTTCAGCATTGGAACAGGCTCCCCAGGGAAGTGGTGGAGTCACCAGCCCTGGGAGGGTTCAAAAAATAAGTGGGTGTGGCATTTAAACTCAATATTTTTTAGTAAGTGTGATGATATTTTGTCAATGGTTGGACACGATGATCTTGGAGATCTTTTCCAACCTTGAGGATTCCATGGTATCACCTGGAATGGCCTTACAGCAGCTTCCCCACAGACAACCCTGCTCCCCAAAGAGAGATACACAGATATTAAACCAAAGGAAGGAAAAAGGATTTGCTCAGGATTACCTTGTGCAGTGATGGGGGTAGTGGAAGTGATCCAACATGGCAGCACCTAAGTACAAGCCTCAGTTAAATGCAATAAATATGATTTTTTCAAATCTTCCAGAACACCAGTCAGGTAATAAATTAATCCCCTTAATTTTCCCTAAATTATTACCTCGAGGTGAATTCTGAAGCACACCATGACCAGAAATTCTCCACGTTTGCTCTGGATGAGCAAGGGGCTGTAAAACACCGACGAGGGCCTTGCTGGCGCCTGAGCGGCACGCGAGGAACCCAAACCTGTAAAGATTTACTGTGCTCATGTTATAGTTCCACAGCTCCACAAAAAAGCACAGGAAAATACACCAGCTAATTCTGCTGAGCAGAGCTGCAGTATTTAAATCTGCACAGTAGATTTCTGTCTTCCAAACACGTAAATAAAACCTCAGCTGGTCCCTCACAACAGACCAGGCCTCACTGTGATACGGGGCCTGGCCTGTAGCTGTTCATTTTTGTAACATGGAAAAAGTCACTTTTTATTGGCATTCCCTCAATGCAGCAGCTCTTGATGAAGATTTTCAGTGCAATCTCAGCTGGCTGATGATTTCCTTCACACCAAGATGGGAGTCCAAAGACACTGGTGGGATATATGACATAATTATTTTGTCTAATGGGAAAAAAACATTCCCTTTGATGGCAGTCCTAAATTATTGATGCCTTAAAGGCAAATGCTTTCATATATTAAGGATTTGAAAATTGGGTGGTTAGTAGAGTAAATCTTGAGTAGGGAGGACAAAAAACCCCTGTGTTTAGTCCATTACTTAATTCAGCACTGAACAACTTGCAAGAATTTGTCCCACTCTATAACTATTTCTTTTTCATGCATGTCCTGCTCCTTTTATGGGCTGAATATATTTGTTTCTTCCTTAATTAATATTCTTTTATCTCTTTCATTTCATGATACCCAATAGAACTCTATGAGGAAGTTTTACTAAAAAATTAAAAAATTTATAATTTTTATCATCTTGAGGTGAAAGTATTTCTATAATTAAACCTAACTCTGTAAGGTAAAAGGTCACCATAAGGTCTTTTTAAAATATACTTACTAATTCTCAATTATTTCCCAGTAGTCTTGCTTGGGTTTAATATCACTATTATTACTATTATTAATTCATTTGGCCCTTGGACAAAATTGTGATCCTTTCAAAACACACAAGAGACAGAAAATGTCTCTGTAGCTTTATGGCAATATAAAAGTAAGTAATTTGATCTATTCCTCTAAAATCTTGCTGCTCTCAAAAGACTTTAAAATCTATTTTACTTTCAGTCAATGCTGAACTTTGGTGTGACACATGTGAGTTTGCACTTAATCCATTTTGTGGTGACCTGCTCCTTTATTGCTCTCTGCTCCAGCGTGGGAGAAAGATGGTTAAACACCATCAGGACCTGATGGAAATGCCTCAAATGAAATTTCATTTTTCAGAGCAAGGCAGGGCAGCTCTGCGAGCCAAATTTGTCTCTTGTCAAAGGAGAGAGAACTGCTCTTTGGAGGCACTGACTGCAGGCAGAAAGAGGCACAAGCAACTTAGGCAAGGGTTTAACTTAAAAAAATCCATAATCTGAATCTCTTGGTTTCACTTGGGTGATGATTTAAGTTTGCAATTGTGTGGCAGCCAATTCTCAGGTTTGTGTTAGGATCCAAAATGAGATCTTTCCATTAAAAAATCTTCAGCTTTGGAGCAGCTCCTTCTTAGGTTGCCACTGTCTTCTCAGTCTGTAGGGTTTGATGGTTATTTTTTAACTCATCAAAAAAAAAAGCACTGAAAAATTCTGTTTAAAATATTAAAAAATAAGCTCATAGATAAAAAGCCATTTATGAGACTTTCTAGACATAAGAAAAGAGTGGAAGATTTCAAAACCTTCTTATTATGAACAGTATTTCATGCAACTGCTGTCGAAAATACATTTATGCAAAAGAATTTTTACTGGTTAAGTAAAAATACAATTTAAAGATTTATGCTGCAGTTGCAGTGCTCAATCTTGGGTTTTCCAAAGGCAGCAAGATGGATTCTGAGGTCCTTATAAAGCCTCTGCAAAACATCATGTGCCTGCCACAAATTCCTGCTTAGAACAATTCAAGTTGCAAATAAGGAACCAGCCCAGAAATTCTGCATTTTTGGCTTGCTCTAAATGACTTGTCCTTGTTGTTATGGTAATTCTATGAAAAAGACTCTCAGAAATCAATTTGTTGTTTGTGTATAATTCCCCAAACTGAGAAAGAAGCTGCTGGGTTTTGGGTGGATGAAGGAATTGCCGCTGGTGAAGGTGTTGAGCTCAATTTAAGCCTGTCAAATGTGGCAGCATTTAAAAATCAATAATCTTGGTCACACCATGTTCACAGGGCAGGAGGGAGTGAGGATGCTGGAGGCATGGCTTGGATCATCCCAAGGTTATCACCCAGCATTTGTCTCAGAAAATGAGATGCACAAATCCCAGGAAGGGCCACTGGAGGTTCTTGGTGTGGGAAATGGATTTGTAGAGAGTTTTTAGGGTTTGACAGAAGGTTGATATAATATGTATTTGTATGTGAACTTTGAGATAAGAAATGTTGATTTAAAATGTTATAGAATAGGATATTGTTGAGAGAGAAATGGATTTAGAAAAAAGTTTTAAAGGATAGTTTTGTAAATAAGATTAGATACAATGGAGAAATAGAATTATGAAAGATGTATTGTAGCAGGACCCCTGAGGAGTAATTTTGTATGATTGGTTTTAAGGTATTTACAGTATAATGTGGTAAAAAGTTAATAAGCTAAGAAATGTTTATAGTGTTTTGTAACTAAGAAATAGTTGGCTTTTGATTGTGATGGTGTGAATTATAACGTCTGGTTTGTCTCACTCTTCTCATAAAACTGAAAATAGAATAAAAGTTTTTAAAACATACCTTAGTTGCCTCATCTCCAGGTTAGAAAAGGTAAAATCCTGGTATAATAAACCAGTAACAACACATCAACAACAAACAACCAATAGCTTCGCTAGTAAAGCTGTTAAATTACAAAAATCAGACAAAACTTGGAGCCAGGTTGAGTAGCAGCACAAGAGCACCAATAGAAGGAGTGAAAGTTGGATTTACCAAGCCAAAAACTGTGCTGAAGGAAAAGCAGCAAGAATATTTGCACTTGTTAGAGGTATAATTGTGCAGAACACAGGCAGAGGCACCGTGGCAAAGCAATAACAGGCGTTGGAAGAGTGGGACTGATTGTACACGTGGAAGTCAGGGCAGGTGCTGCACTCTGTGTGCCCATTAAAGCCCCCAAAGCACAGGATTTACCTCACAAACTGGCAGAGGGAATAGACTTTTCCAAAGCGTGCTTGTCCAAAGGCTGGCAGCACGGCAGGAATCAGAATTTTAAAAACACACTAATTCTGACTGAACTCACACATTCGTGCCTATTGAAGTAGGCGAGATTACCCTGGGGGGAGCCAGTTACCTGCAGGATTTCAAAGACGAATGGATTGAATCCTGCAGAGAATAAATAGTATTTTCTGGCTTTTGGATGACATACTAATACCTGGGAGCAATTCAGGCGAGTATTTACAAAACCTTGAGGAAATTCCAACGTGTTATAAAGCTATGCTTTAAAGAGAACAAAAATAGGATTGTAAGCATGAGATTTCTTTTTTCCCAGTTCCCTAAAAACAAGTTCCTTGCCTAAATTTCAGGAATAAAGGCTTTAAAAAGGAAAATAAAAACTATGGAGCATGCCTAAGTGCCTCAATGTAACCCAACTTCTGTTGTTTTTATCCATGTGAAAGGTTTCTTATGGAAGTTCCAAATTATCACTGCTAATTAGGTTTCTGTTTTCCTGATAAAGAAAACATAAAATAGATGTGGATGGAGCATTAAAATAAGATTTTTTTTGAGGAAAAAACAAAAAAAAACCCAAAGAGCTCTATAGCATCTTATAATTTGATGTCATTCAGGAGAACCATAAAGCACAATTTCCTGAAGGAAAATGGGCTGTTGCTTCATAAGACTCTGGCACCCAAAAAAATTCCAGTTATTTGCCTTTTAGATCATTATCAAAATCTGAAAATATTTTTTAAAGAAAAGATTTTTAAAAGAAAACTTGCACTCCCATTTAGGAATTAATAAATTTTAGGAACATCTCTTAAAAAGTATCTTGACGTAGATAGAAAACCAGTGGTAAAAAAGAGGGGTGACTAATTTACTTTTTTTGGGGGGCAGGCAGTTTTGGGGATCAATCTTTTTATTGTTTTTAATATTGTAAAATTCCCCACAGACCGTGAAACACATGTCCATCACATCCCTCCTTCCAGTCACCAACAAATTCAGCTGGAGACAGAGAAGAAAAGGTGATTATCTGAGGAGAGGCCTGGATTTCTGTGTGTGTTTTTGGACAGCCTCATCACAGGAGATATTCGAGCTCCAGTGCTTCACTGAGCAGCGTTACCTGGGCAGGAGATGCTGTTTTCCAGGAGGAGCAGCTCCAAGGAGCCTGTGAACGTTTTTACCAGCAGAATTATCCCAGCAGCATCATGGAGAAATAAAGAAGGACCAAAAGAAGCTGCTCTTGGTGCAAATTTTGATCAAGGCACCTGAGGCCTCTGGAGCCTGCAGGAACAAGGGCAGGATGTTCCCACTCTCTTTGGGCTGCACCTCTTGTGCGTGGTCACCTCCATAAAAACAGCAGTGTTTTTATGGAGGATTTCTCTGCCAATCTCTTGCAAGGCCTTCCTGGGGGAGACCGTGACCCCAGGAGCACTCGGTGTGATTCTGCCTTGCTCCATCCAAGCCAGAGTCCCTTTGGTTTTGTCCATTCTCTCTCCAGACACAAGGGAAATGGGGTCCTGCATATTTGAGTACGAACTTGTGTCCTGTGTTCAGCAACAGGGAGGAAAAGAAAACATTATTGTCCTCAGTTAATTGCTTCTTTGAGACAGGCATACTTCAAAGGCACTTTAGTCTCAAGTGCATCTTAGCTGAGAAAAACCCATATTACCGATTTTAACCCCCACTATTTCCAGCCGCTGAGCTGAATGAATTCCACATAATACAATCTCCGCGTGTGGACGTGGAATGTGAAATTAGTTCGGGATTTGGTAGGGGTTGGGTCTTTTGGTTTGTTTTGTTTTTTAAAGTACTGTTTTAATGAGGTGTTTAGTTTAGCACATTTGGCTCCTCCAAATTACCTCAAGGGGATTCATATGTTAACGAACTCCACAGCTGTTGTTTGTGAAACCAGCCTAGCACAAGCAGAGCATGTTGTGCAAAGATTTAAATGCTCTGTTGGAGAGGTCACTGCACTCCTTTGTCTGCTGTCAGTTATTAATAATGAGCCTACTACTTAATTTTAAACACTGAGTTATTTTTTTTTCAGCATCGAATACATTCCAGGTGGGTTCGGTTTGGGATTCAATGCCTGGGTCAGCAGAGGGAAGCTGCAATCAAAGGATGACCTGATTTTATGCAACTGATGAAACATCTCGGGGTGGGGACAACTGGTGATGGAATTTCAGGCTTTGGAGGTGGCCTGAAGAGGCTGCATTGAGCAGAGGGAACGTTTGCAATGATAATTGTTTTATAAACATGCCCCGATATGCTTCAAAAGCTTTAATTCTGGATTTCTTAAATTAGGCTGGCTTTGCTCCTGGCAAGCAATAAACTGTTTTCATTTTAGATGTCACTTTACATTTAAGGAAATTAATAACTAGGAAAGAAAAAAAATCCTGTTTGCTAAGTAAGGGCAGACAATCGGTTTATTTCTAGTATCCAGTTAAAATCCATAGCTCTCCTTGTTGAACAAACCCTGGGTTTTAAGGGCCAGAGGGACAGAATTTATATGCTACAAGAGTAATCCCAGTTCTTACCATCTCATCAGAAGCAGGATGTGCTCTGCTCTTCCTGGAGCCCACCTGGCCACATCCCAGAGCTGGAAGATCCAGTGGGGAGCAGGTTGTTCAGAAAACTTGGGTTAAGGGCTGCTGCTTCCCAACCCACTCCCACACAGCACATTCCATGGCATTCTGGCTCATAGATCACTTCATCGTTTCAATATTTGGGTTTGATTTGCTCCATGTGCTTTATTACTGAAAATGATGAATGATTTAATGATGAACCATTAACATCAGAGCAGCCTCTGCTGGCCGGTGGAGACAGAGCTCTGATGCACAGCCCCACAGGGGATTCCATTTGGACGGACCAGGCTTTATTCCTTGCCTCAAAGGTATCAGCATTTAAGTGCAAGGAATGATATTTTGCCTGGAATTTAGGCAGAATATAAAATAGATGTCCAACGGGAGCATTGCCAAATTCGTGCACTCCATATTGGATGAGATCAGGGCTTCTGTCAAACAAATGCAAATGTGGTGTGACTTTCTTGCACACAAAGCAAGAATTGCATCTGAGCCTCCATGACACTGCTCTGAAAACATAATTAAGCTCAGACAGCAGAATAAAACCTTTGTCTTCCTCAAGACAGAGAGGTTACTAATTATTGTAAAGTGGGGTTTTTTTTTTGGTAAATCAAGTTTTTGGAAAGATTTGGCATTGTAGAAGAGTCCTTTTAAAATGAGAATAATCCATGTCGAGTGAAAATACAAAAATGCTTTCCCAAAATCCTTGTGTTGCTATTTTGCAGAGGGAAAACTGAGGCACATTGTCCCTGAGAGCTCATTCTCCCAACGAGCTTGGGAACAACGTGGCATCAGTGCAAGCTCCCACTGGTTCAGAGTTAATTTTTAAGATTATAGGATACTTTCCATCTGATGCCACCTGAGAGGGACGGCTGGGATGACATTTAATGTCACCTACAGTGGCTGCTCAGCAAATGGTCCTCTGTCCTCGAGTCAGGGAGTGAAATCAGCCCTTCATTTAACACAGGCCATTGAAAACCAGCCATGCACAGGCTTCTCACTTAAGCAGATGAGCTGGATGCAAAGGGATAAACAGGATTGCTGATATTGTGTTCACCCTCTCCTGTTTGCAAGCCCCATTTCCAAATGTCCATTGAATGGGGGGAGATGGAAAGGGGGGAGAATTTTGCATGATTTTTATTGCTAACTCTGGATAATGGAAGTGCAGCAAGTGCAGCATGCGGGCCATTCTTCGGACCCTGTGAACATTCAGTTCAAAAATATTTGTAGCACAGTGAATAAGAGGCTGTTCCCTTGCTCAGCATGGAATTAGAATGACTGCCAGTCGGGAATGAAGTCACCTTCCATTTCAGGATCTTTCAGCGAAAAAGGACGAGTTTTCCTGTGGATCTGGATTTGTCATGTGTGTTCCTGAGGAAATGTTAAGAAACTGAATATTTCAGGAAGGTGGAAGGCTTGGAAATACATTTACACCAAACGTTTCAGGAAGGTGGAAGGTTTAGAAATACTTTTACACCCTCTTCACCTTCATTCAGTGCACCCCAGACCAAATCTCCAGAGCACAGCCCTTGTCCCCACTGTGACTTTGCTGTCTCCCAGGACATGTCAGGATTTCCAAAGGGGGTTAGGACTGGGAATGGATCAGCAGAAACCACAGCACCCCGATCTTTCATCTTATTAATTTATGGATTCCCCACAATATGTATTGAAAGAGATCAGAAGTTCAGGGGTGGATGGATGGATGGATGGATGGATGGATGGATGGATGGATGGATGGACGGACGGACGGACAGCAGGTACTTGAAGTTCACCGATATTCCTAAAAGTAGAACCCCCTGAGCAATATTTAAATAACAAAATTAGATGTTCCTTCAATGAATAATTCCAATTTTCTAGATATTTCTCAGATATTTCTAATAACAAAAAAAACTCCAATAATCTAATGGCATCTGAAGATGTAGCAGGTCCTGTGGAAGGTAAATTTGTCAAGTCTTTTGGAAAGGAAGACCAATAGTTATAAAGATGCAGACTCACCTCACTTGTGGCCATTTCAGAGAGCAGCAACACACACAGACATATCCCCATTGATATTAACCCCATTTATATAACTCTTTTTAGACCCCTTTAAATGCTCCCTGACACATCCCCACTGATGCAGTGCCATTTCTGATAAAAGCCCAACTCTTTTCCTGTATCAAAATGCACTCATTGTGCAGCAATTCAAAGACACGGCTCTTCCTCTTTTATGAGCTCTGAAAATATCTCATTAAGAGTTTCACAAATTACCACCATCGCTTCTGCTGACGCGCTCGTTCGTCCTCAGATCCAAAGAAATGCAATTGACAACTTTAATGGAACAAAGCAGGGCTTTCCCAGGCTGTGATTCAGCACTCAAACACCTCGGTGTCATCCTGAGCTTGGAGGTTTGATGGAGCCAAGGTGTGAGGTGCCACTTGAGACAAGTGAGGGAAGTGTGGGGATGTTTTTCCTCCCCTCTCGCGGATCTACGGTTTCAGCACTCTTCACCATCTGGTGGAACACTTCAGAGAAGAAAACAGTTCTGCAATATCTAATTTTGCCATGTTTTTGGAACACCATTATAATGATCTTTGTGTCATTTAAGTGTGATTACTCGTCCTCCAAGGCTTTTCCTGTTTACGCTTAAATAGTACTGGAGCATGGCCAGATACGCTTGCACTGAAATGCTACAAAATACTACATTTTTATCATAAAGCCTTAAAAGCAGCATTTACAATTAGGGGACTCAGCTTGTACTTTGCATTCCGGTAGGTTTTTTGTTTTCATCTCGTTGTAGTAGTAGATAAATAAAATTAATTAAGCAAGCGTAATTGCCGGTTAAATTTTACAAAATCCCAAAGAAATGGAAGGCCTAATTCAAAGTGGCGGTAATGGTGTAAATAATTAAATCAAATTGTTTTCATTTTCATGCTGCATATTGTTTCCTTCAGCATGTAATGGTACAAGGCAAAGTGTACGCAGTGCTCAAACTAGACAAATAATAGATAAATTTATTCATAAATACTTTGTGGATTGTAATTAGAAGTTCACTGCTGCAGTGTCTATAGCACCAGTCTATTTTTTCCTTCAGTTTCTGTAAATATTTGTCTGGGTAAATTTGTGCTTTGAAGAATGTAGAGAGAAGGAGAATACATCACAAAAAGTGTTGCAAAATCATCTTTGCTGCTGGGTTTGAGTGGCATCCAGCAGCATGCAAGTTCTGTGTCCTTAGCATGGCCCAGGTGGTCCTGTGCCTGCAGCAGGCTGAGGGAGGCTGGGAGCTGGGTGTGAGATGAGTTTCCCTTCTCTCACTGCTTGGTGCCCCAGATAGAGCTTTTCCAACCAGGAGATACAAATTACCTGGCAGATCCTGCCCAAAAAACCCTCTGGATGTCAGGGCTGCAGTAGAGATTGCCTGGACACGGGGCTGGGCACACACAGAGACACTGTGGGAGGAGAATGGGGCTGTTTCTCTCCAGGGCTGGGGAGCTTCTCCTCAATGAGCTCATTCCAGGGAGAGCTGTGGTAATCCAGGCTGGGTGGAAGCTCAGGAGATGCTTTGGGCATCAGCACCCACTGTGGCTTGGCTTTGAACACTTGGCAGTGACCCTGAAGGGAGAATTTGGGGACAGCCCCCCATCAGCGCCTCCCATTTGTGTAACCAGCCCTCAGCTCACTCTCAGCATAGCACAAATTTATTAAAACAGCAGACTGGAAAATTCAGGGACACGGAAGGTGAAACCTACAGGGTAAATCTGCCATCGAGCACAGTCTCAATGCATTCCCATTGAGTGAAATCAGGGATTGCCTTAGGATTACCTGCACTGCCTAAGGTTTGAGAGACCTTATTCTGCCCCAGTGCATCCACCTGAGTGCTGTGAGTGTTGTTAAACCATGGAATGAGTGGCAGAAGAGACCGTGGCACTGCTCAGAGCTGGCACATGCCAGCACCTCGACCACCCAAGCACAGAGTGCAGCCCAGGCTCTGCAAACAAATCCCTGCAAAGCTCTGCACGGGGGTCAAAAACACTCCTCAGGTCTGCTGGTTCTTTCCATGTTCTTCCAGCTGGAGGGAGAGCTGAAAAATACCGTGGAGCTTTTGTTCACCTCTCGCCGCAGTGGAGCAGAGCTTCTGCAT
The DNA here is from genome assembly GCF_901933205.1 of Camarhynchus parvulus. Classification (NCBI taxonomy): domain Eukaryota; kingdom Metazoa; phylum Chordata; class Aves; order Passeriformes; family Thraupidae; genus Camarhynchus; species Camarhynchus parvulus. The sequence goes on along the minus strand of NC_044579.1, from coordinate 2,612,115 downwards.
AGCACTACTGGCCTCTGCTGCCAGCCTGGGAGAGGAGGAGAGAGAGGAAAGAGGCTTCCCACACCTCTGCCTCTCCGGAGGGCCTCCTGATCCCTGAGTATGAGCTGCAGGAAAACCAATCTTTCATCTTTACCTTATTTTCATGCTTACAAATAAAGGTCAAGGCTCCCGTGCTGTAGCCGCCGCCGAACGAGCTTTGAACAACCACCCTGAAATGTGATTGTAATTAGTTTCCTTTCAATCTTGATGTGAACAGTGATCTTAAAATGCCAGGACTGTAGCAGTGCATATGATTAACAAGCACCCAGAAAGGCAGTCTAAGGAAAAATATGGATAGAGATGAACAAAATGCAAATGTTGCACTGCTTTAAATTTTATTATCCTCCCAGCTCTTCATAAAATACTGTAGACATCGTTTGATTATATTTTTAGTCTAGGGAATTAATTTTTAACTAGGGAACTCGTTTCTGTCTTATGATTACTCTTCTCGGCAATGGCCTGTAGGTTTGAACTAAAAAAAAAAAAAAATCACAGTTTTTATTGTGCTAATGATGCCCAGAACTCAAATGAATCTCACTTAGGTGTGTGCCATACCATGCAATATGTGCCAGAGCTGCAGGCAACCTGGGCATCTTTTCATAGCAGTGATTTCTGCAGGAGCCAGGTGTAAAGCCTGGCCAGGGGTAGGGCTGAGTCCTCCCAGTGTCACCACCTGGGAGACCCCTTGGAGGTGACTGATTCTGTGCAACCAGTGGAGGGGAAGGAAGAACAGAGCCAGTGATATTTCCTGATCACTCCTCTGATTTCACTTCATTGTCTCAAGGGTAACTCACAGCAGAGCCTAGGGGAGGGTGAGAGGAGTTCTGAGCACAGTGCTCTGGTCACATCCACTCACAGCCCCTGGTCCAGCTCCTGTCTGCACCCAGGGATGGGTGGGAGCTGCTCCCAGGGAGGCAGAAATTTCCAGCCAAAAAGGACTTCAGGGCTGCTCCTCTGCTTGGAGCAGAAGGAATGGGAAGGAGAGAGAAACAGAAAAAATTACATGGGTAATATTTTGCTTGAGAAACTACCAAGCTGTATTTTCTACTTGGGAAAAAAGGTGGTTTTTTCCCAGCTGCCAAGTAAATTCACTTTGTCAAAACACAGGTCTTTAAAAAATCAAAAGAACAGAGCTAGAAGGCCATGGTAGAGGCACAGAGCAGATAAAACAAAAGACTCTTCAGAGGAGGAATGTGGTTTAACACTCTGCAGGCGACTGTGGCTCTCCTACCTTTCAGGCTGACTTGTCCTGCAGCATCCTGACCCAGACATGCAGCAGCATCCCAACCCTGACATTGTTCTGGGAGCCAAGACTGCCCTCCAACACCTACCCAAGCCTTATTTATTCTCTTCTCCAAACAATTTCAACTCAGATACCCCTGCTTTAGAGCAGCATGATACCCTGATACATCTGAGAGAGCCCTTACTCAGACTTTGTGGTACCCAACACCTCGAGAGCACAGCTCTGCTCAGTTACCTCATCCCACTGCCTTGGGCTCTCACTCTCCACATTGAAATCCACTTCAAATGGAGTGCTGAAAATCCAATTGTTTGCTGTCAAAAAGTTTCCATTTTGTGATGAAAGATGTGACCTTTCTTTTTGGAGTGATTAGTAAACATGAGGTAAAAATGCAAGAGCGCGCCAGTGTTAACTTGATACTGCCACAGGCTCTGTGCATCAAATATTTCTGCTTTATTCTGAATGCCCTGTTAATGAGAAAAATATTCAAATCAAAGAAATGTGTTTCCTTCAATTCTCTTCACAGTGCAATTTGAAGCTTCAGAATAGCATGCTCAATTATGTCTGTCTTATTCCTAAATTAAGGGGGGAAAGCATCAGAAAATTATTAAGTAAACATTTAAAACTGTTAAGCAACATCCAGTATTAATTGTTTAATCACTCTTTTATTATTTTCCATCAGGTAAGAAGTGAATAGCATGCTTGCTCAAAGGATTTCTTCTACAAAACACTTGGAACACCAAATTCCAAAGTCAGGCAGACTCTGAAGACACAATGCCTTGGGAGATGGGCAAAAACCTTTCCTAAAAAACTGCTGGAGAGGCTGCTGTGACCAGGAGCAAGGAGGAGCATTTTTTCCCATGTTCTGGCACTTCATGGAATGCCTGGTAAAGGCTCCCCTCCAGGCTGAGCAGCAGGGATGTGCCAGTGCTGCAGAACCAGCAGCAGGCTGGGGGCTCCTCGATGCTCAGCAGCTCCCCAGGGTGGGCCTGGGCCCTTTGGGCGTTGGGTTTGTTTCACCCAGAGCTGGTACTTCCCCTCTGGTCAGGGATTTATTCATGCCAGCTGCCCTGGGCTGCTGGGCAAGCCTCCCACGCTGCCATCCCACGCTGCATTCCAGGGAATCTCACCAAGCCAGGGCTTCCCCTCCCGGGGCTCTGCTGTGTGTCCCCCCGGGGCCACCAGCCCACACCCAGGTCACGGACACAGCAGCACCCAGGACATCCCTCTGGCTGTCCTGAGCAGCCAGGACCCTGCCAGGGGGCTCAGAGACCCTGGCACAGAGCCCAGAATGCCCCTATGGTTTTGATTATGACCCATGGAGCAAGTTACCAACCTTGTATGAAGATCAGCAGGCCACAAGAGTTTAAGTAGAATATTAGTGAAGTTATCATGGGGTGAAAAAGTAGATTTTAGGGTTTTTGCTATGGGGGTTCAGGAGGCAAGATGGAGGGAACCGGGTGTGTCCAGCCTTTCTCCTTCTTCTTCTTGGCCTCCATCTTCTGCTGTGATGTTGGCACTTTGGGATTGGTTTAGAGTAGAAGCTCACTGTCTGACATAGCTCACTGTCTGACATAGGTGATAGGAATTGAAAAGTAATTGTAAACATTGTACACGTAGTTTTTAGTATAAAGACATAACACTGCCCCGGGGGCAGGCAGAGCGCCTGGACTGTCTTGCTGAGCTGACCTCGGCAGGGCAGGTGAAAATTTTTTACAGATAAAATAAACAACCTTGAGACTGAGAAATGAGGAGCCCTGACTCCTTCTTCAAGTGCCGGGCTGGGAAAAGAGACTTTGGAACTTTTCTTGGGGTCCCTCTGACCAGCTAGAGATCCCGACACAGCAGGAGCTGAGATTGCTGAGGCATCCTCCCAGCCACCCCCACACCTCCAGAGACTGCTCTGAGGAGGCCAGGAGGCTCCTGAGGCTTCCTGGGAAGAGTGAACAGCATCAGCACAAACCCAGCAACAGCAGGGGCTCACCCGGGGGTGCAAAGCAGGCCTGCTTCCCAAATTTCCCAAGAGCCATGAGGAATTAATTTCTCAAATATAATACATGCTTCTAGTATCAGCAAAGATGGCACATACCAAAGGAAACAGATGGTCAGTGTTGTTCCTTTCTCCTTCTTCTTTGCATTGTTGAATTTTCCATATTGACCCTGTGTAAGTTGCATTATCCATCGGTTGGGTTTTAGGGTAAGGTTCTTCCCCCAGAGGGTGCTGGGCTCTGCCCAGGCTCCCCAGGGAATGAGTGTCACCATGATATCTTCTGAAAAATCCCTTTGCCAGGATTTTTCCCCTGAGAAGCCTCAGAAGAAATGAAAAACAATAATTATCTGCTGCGGTGGGTGCATCTTTGATTGGTCTCATGTGGTTGTTTCTAATTAATGGCCAATCACAGTCCAGCTGTCTCAGAGTCTCTGGTCAGTCACAAGATTTTATTATCATTCCATTCCTTTCCATTCCTTTCAAGCCTTCTGATGAAATCCTTTCTTCTATTCTTTTAGTATAGATTTAATATATAATTTTCTTTTAATATAGTATATATCATAAAATCATAAATCAGCCTTCTGAAATATGGAGTCGGATCCTCATCTCTTCCCTCGTCCTGGGACCCCTGGAAGCACCACCACAAATGGTCCCAGCCCCGAGGCTGCCAGAGCTCCAGGAGGGTTTGGGCCACACTCTCAGGGATGCCCAGGGTGGGATTGCTGGGGTGTCTGTGCAGGGCCAGGAGCTGCACTGGATGATCCTTGTGAGTCCCTTCCAACTCAGGATATTCCATGATTCTGTAATAGCCTTTTTCCCTCAGCATCCTTTGGGCAGAGTGCTGAGACCACCTCACAAGAGGCTGGGGACATTTCAGCTGTGAAATGAGCCTGTGTATTCCCCAGGTGCACCTTCCATCATCAGCATTACTGCTGGCATTTACTGCCACCCCCATAAAATGCATCTGCACAAAGGTTGTGAACTGCTGATGGGAGACTGAACCACGAATGACTGGATGAGAAGAGTCTTGAAAATTCCCTCTGGAAGGCTGGGAGGACAAGGGACCATGCATTCTATGAACTGCTGACACAATAGGAACTTTTTTTCTGGCATCTATAGGTTTCTTTTCAGAATCCTGCAAACTACTGCTTGTCTCGTTCCTTGTAAGGAGGAGAAGTTTCAAGTCCACGTGTAAATTTGTTCACACTTCAGCAGCCAGATTTCCTGGACTACCTTCACCATCACCCCTGAAACCCTCTTTAATACCTGGAATGAGGATCTCTCATCCTCATTTCTGCCAGGACAAATTGTGCCCAAACACACAGTTCTGCAGCTGTCCAAGTTCTGGCCTATGGGTTGGAAATTGCCATCCAGGTCAGGACTGATATTTATAAAAATCCATCTATGGAAAGTTCTGCACCTCAGCTGCCTGGCTGATATTTGATTTTTTGTCTCCATGAACATGCACTTATTTCCTAAACCTATTTTTTAGAAGTATTACCATAAAACAGTTCCTTCAAGAGTAATAACAAAGTCCTGTATTTTCAAATCCATCAAAAAGACTTTGTCACACTGCAAAATAGAGGTGTCTTCATAGATAAACCTCTTGCTCCCTAAAACAGTCCCTCTCTAAACATAAATACAGAGTCCAAACAGCTTCTCATGTAGTTCACAATTCACCTCATATAAAAACTGTTTACAGCAATTCCATCAGCTGTCAGTTGACAGCACTTCTGTACCAAGTATGTGATTAATCCCTCATGTGAAAGTCACAAGTTATGTCAAAATAAATGACAACCAACCCGTCTCACTACTCACAGCAGGGAGGAAATGCTGAGAAAGAGGAGCTGGGCACAGCAAAACCATCAGCAGGACAAACACCAGGTACAGAACAAGAAACTTTGAGATTTCCACTGGATGCTGTTCCTCGGTGAATTCACATCCATCTGTCAGCCTCATTTGGGACCACGCTCCCTGATTCAAGCTGATGGCGAGGATCTGAGTCAAATAAGTGAATATTTTTGCTAAATGTTGTCTGTCACATCCTGTTAGTCCCGCTGGGTTCCCCGCCATACGATCGGTGTAACGTCGCATGATGCAGCAGGGCTGATTTCATGTGACATGACAGAGCAACATTGCTGCAGCTTTTGGAATAAACACCTGCTTTTAGCAGCTATTTCATCTGCTGGAAGTGGTTTCCTAAAACACATAACCTGGGTCCTGCTGCATTACACTTTGCTCTTTGCATATCTCTAATATCTTCCATAATACTTCAGTAATTTTCTTTTATTCCATAAGCCATGTTCCCTTATAGGCTTGGGTTTTCATGTTTTTTCTTTTCAAGAGAAGTTAAAAATAAACTTACAAAAATTGGGAGAAAAGGAACTCTAAACCATAATGCAGATGCATGGAAAAAGTTCTTATTATGGAAGGGAAACACTGACTATTAACAGCAAAGAACGTATTTACCCACAGGTGAAAATAATGACAGGAACAAAGTTTAGAAGACTTGTTCTTCCTTCAGAAACTTCAGCAGAATGTCAGAAGTGAAATCTGGGTAAAAATCTTCTCTCCTTGGAGAAATACAGACACAGAGAAGGCAAACATTTAACTGTTGATTTTGTACTTGCAGATGTAGGTTTTGTGAATGGGAACATTTGCAATTTGAGAAAAAAAGTGCCAAGGTTTGGGTGACCCTTACTAGAATTCTGCTTCATTATCCTTGACCTGACTGACAGAAATATTAGCAGTGGGGAATAAAACTGCTGGTTTAGTTATTTAAAAACTGAAGTAATTTATTCAACTTGAATAGATTCTCTCCTTCCAAAAATCCTTCCATCTGCATGTGAATGCATGAGAGCTAATTAAATTGGCAGCCATGGCTCTGTACTTCTCATTTGGAGGACCTTCATCTCAAGCTAGAAGAGCTTCATCCTCCAGGACCTCGTTAGAGAAGAGGGAAATGGAATCAAACACAAGTGCAAAGTTCAAAACAGAAATGGATTTCAGGAAAAAAAAAAAAAAACAAAATAATTAAATTTGGATCACCACAATATTCTCAAAGGGAATAAAACTTGTCCCATGAAGCTCCAGAGATGGTTTCTGCACGCTGGAGCTGGCAGAGAGATTTGGAACGTTCTTTGTGTACCTGGCACTTGTGATGGAAAAGCCACAACTGTCACTGGGTCCCTGTCAGGATTCCACCTGTCCTTCCTATCCCTTGTCCAGGACAAGATGCCACCTTGCTGCATGGCAGGCAAGCCTAGAATTAAATTTCGGAGAGGTATCACAAATACTTTGACAGGACAAATGGGAATGGCCCCAGATTGCACCAGGGGAGAGGGGTTGGATACTGGGGAAAATTTTTTCAGGAAAAAGGGTTGTCCAGCCCCAGGAGTGCGGGAATAACCATCCCTGGAAGGCTTTTAAAGATGTGTAGAAGTGGCATTTGGGGACAGGGTTCAGTGGTGGCCTTGGCAGTGCTGGGTGGACTGGTTGGACTTCTTGGTGGGTCTTTGCTAATACAAAATTCCGTAATTCCATGATTCCAGGAAACGCAGGCTGGGCTTCTGGTCAGCAAGGAGGAGAGGGCCTTGAGCCCTGCAAGGAGGGAGGAAAAGGCTGATTATTGCAGCAAACATGTTCTCCCACAGGGACTGTGCTGCTGTGTCACCCTGTGGTGGCCCTGGGGACCCCGGGTCCCTCCCTGAGCGCAGGCAGCCCCGGCAGGCAGAAGAGCTCAGTGCTCCTCGTTGGAAGCAGGAGCCACACTGGGATGCATTTTCTCCAAATGCAGAGCACCTTTTGACCTTCAGTAAAAATTAAACACTCGCAGGGATTGGGCAAAGCAGATTTTAATTTATAATAAATCAAGGCCGCCGTTGCCTCTGTCTGTACAAAGGCCCCGAAGAGCTCCCGCGCTACGCGAGCCCTGCGAGCTGGCAATGTATTTTAATGTATTTATTTGATGATGCATTCATTCTTTCATTCATTCATCTATTCAGTCATTCATTCAGACACTTGTTCATTCATCCCTGTCCTTTTGCAGGAAGAGAACATAAGCCAGCAGTGGCATACTTCTTCACTGTCCTGATTTACAGCCACGGCTCTGAGTTGGTATCAATAAATCTCTTTGGCCCTCCTCAATCCAGCATTATCCCTCATTAGTGACTGGGATTTAAAAAAAAGGGATTAAAAATAATATCAGATTATAAATAGATGGGTAGATATGTGTATTGGTTGCAGTGCTTTGATTAAAATGCTGGGCTGCTGATGGTTTTTTTCTCTTTTATTTAAGATCTCTCATATTTACAGTTCTCTGGACCTTGCAATTATTTTCACAGTCTCTGATGTTCTATTAACTGGCCCAATAATTTTATCAATCAGTGATGGATAATAGGGTCCCCACTGCCATCCCAGATGTTGTTGATGTTGAGGGGAGCTCTGCTGAGCCTGGCTCTCACCTCTGCCTTCTTTGCCTGTGGGAGATTTTTGGTGTTTTCTGGCCCAGGGAAATATTTATTCAAAATTATTTAAAAATAACCTTTGTGGGGCCATCCCAGCTCTGGCTGTGAGACTGTGTGGGTTGTGTCTAGAATTGCTTCCCCATCACTGCTCTTCTCAGCCCAAACATGCACATTTTATCTGCTTCTGATTCTGCCTTAAACATGGGAATATTTTCTCTGAGGAGGACTGAACTGGAGGGGAGCTACTCTTCGAGTTGGGATTACTCACCCTCTAATAGCTGCTGGAACAATTTTTCTCCCATATCTCTGAAATACCCTTAATTAATCTTGCCAACAACTTGCAACATAATTGTGTCCCTAAACTGTTAACCTTGAAAAATATTTGACAGAGTATTACCATCGCAGAAACTTGTTATCACAGGGAATAGAGTAAATCCATAAATATCCTGGTTTCTCTCAAAAGTCCCAGAATAATTCTTTGTTGACAGTCTTTTTTTTTTCTTGTCCCCTTAGTTTTATTTTTGACCTGGTGGCGGGAGATGCAGGAGTGAAAAAGGGCACGTTAGAAAAAACAAACCAACAGAAGTCTGGAAGAAAAGGTGGTTATATATTATGCATAACATGGTGGTTTTTATACAAAGGAGCTGTCCCTTGCATTTCTTCCTCATTTGCATATCTTCAGGGCACCAGAGGACAGAGACACTGGATGGCACCAGCTGCCATCTGCAATCGGGTCACAACTGGTCCCTGCTAAACCAAACAGACAAAAACACAACGCTGCAGTCCAGGGAGTGCAGAGCCCGAGCTGGCCCATGCACACAGCTGCTGCTCCCCAAATGTACAGGTCCTGCTGAAGCCTTCAGTTTTGGCTTTCATGTTTCCCAGATTCTGCCCTGCCTTAGTGTGTAACCCTGAACTCCATATAAAGTGTCAGCAGTTCCCTTGTCCAGCCCCAGAACCAAGGACACCGCTGCAGCTTCAGCCCCAAAAAGTGCAAACAGCAGGGGATGGAGGAGAGAAATTGGGAGGGTGGGACTGCACAACCTGGAACTGGACAATGAACCCAACATGGAAATGGACCAAAACTTATAAAAGTGTGAGAACTCATGACTTGGGGTCCATCTTGAGTGGAGCCTCAGCCAACCTCTTATACTACCCAAAGTGTATCCTTTTAATAAATCCCTGCTTTATTCCTTTAACCCTGCCCAGCCTCTGTCCCAGGCAGCCTCTCCAGCATCACTGCTTGGAGGGAATGACAAAAATGCCCCAGGCTGACCCTGCTCCCAAGTGCCACATTCCCTGGGGCTGGGCTGCCCAGAGGGGTGAGGCACCTGCCTGCCCTGCTCCAGTGACCTTAGCAGAGCCATGGCACTCCTGGGCACCTGGGTAACTTCAATTAAACTCATTAACATTTCTTCTGTTGGGTACAAGCTCGGGAGCTCTGTTCTGTTTAACAGCTGATGATAACAGTGATGGGCCTCTCCCAGGCCTGTCTGCTGCTCTGACTACGCTGCCATTTGAAATCACCAGGCAAAAAAAAATAATCAGGAGCTTAAAAAAGCTAAAGCAGACAGGCTGTTTCAGATTATTTCAGTATGTGTGCTCGCTGCACCAGCCAAATGTTCCTGTTAAAGCCATAGTCTGATTTTCCCCCTGAAAATCAGGTTATAAACAAAAGGATTAGACAGAGACCAACCCAGGCAGAGAATTTAGATCTAGGTTCAAATATGAGCTGGAAATGATGGAAATGCTTTGGTTTGAGACCTTCTCTATTTTAATAATAGTTCTTTCCAAATATATGTATCCTTTATGTATTTTTGTATCAGGGATTAACTGTGTATCTTGGGAGAAAACAGAAAAGGAGATCATTATTTTACAATTCACTGTGGAGGAATCAGAAGGTTGGGATTGGTAGGGAGAGCAAGCACAGCTGCATTTCTTATAATTTTCCCATTAGAACATACTAATATCCACACTGCTGCTCCCTCATTTTTGGTGTGTTTGTAGGTATTATTCTCATTTTTGGATCTAGCAGGCCAGAAACTTGAAAAGAGGGAGTCTCGTTTTCACTAAAGGAACACTTTCTCACTTAATTCAAACACTCATTCAGTTTGTATTTGCTAATCTTCATATGAAATTTTAAAAATAATCCCCAAAAATATGCAGCTAAATGACATTATAACACGTTTGTGATGTTGCAATGTGTGTTCCCAAAAAAGAAACTCTCTCTATATATAATATATTTATAAAACTGCACCTAAAAGGGTTCCAAGAGAGATTTTGGGCAAGGCCTGGATGGACAGGATAAGGGGCAATGGTTTCCTATTGACAGAGGACAGGAAAAGATGGGATATTGGGAAGGAATTCCTCCCTGGGAGGGTGGGGAAGCCCTGGGATGGAATTCCCAGAGAAGCTGTGGCTGCCCCTGGATCCCTGCAAGTGCCCAAGGCTGCTTGGATTCCCTGGGACAGTGGAAGGTGTCCCTCTTGAAGGGCTGGATTCCCTCGAGGGAAAGATTTGTTTGGCTCGCTCCTTTTCACACATAAGAACACTTAAAAAGAGGCTTTTGCTTCTCACTAAACAAAAGGACTATAATGAAAAACCCCTAGAAAAACTTTCTAGGTATTTTTACTTATTTAAATCAGCTTGTTCTAACAAGAGCAATTCCATCAGCAGCACCATACCAATCCTATCACTTTATTTACCCCAGGAACATCTTTATCCCAGGGACCTGTCGCTGTGCAATTCCAGCTCCTCTGGAGGGTTTAGGTTTTTGCACAGAGTTCTGTTTGTCCTACACGTGCCACAGCTGCCTATTGAAGCACCAGCAAAAGCAAAAGCTTTGGGGAATTCCCAACAATGGAGTTGAAATCTCTTTCCTGGTTAGCATTCAGCCACACTGTAATATTTAGCAGACATTTTCCCTTCTCCCAGTTTTCAATAAACTGCATTTGTCAGCATGGAGTAGCAATCAACGTGTATTTGCTCATGTATTTATAAAAGTCAGCTGTGTGCTTCCACATTATTTCAATTCTGCCTTTAAAACCCCTTTGCTTTGTTTGTCTTCAGCAGGGAAATTCTGGGTAGATTTGATGTGTGTATGGTTGGTGTGCAATAAATCCATGGGTATTAGCACAGGTATTTCATTAATAGCTAAAGTGAATTATTTATGTAGGCCCTTGTTCCATCCCCAGATTTATTTAATATTGGCATTATAGTATTAGATAAGTTATCTTTAAAAGAAAAATAAAAGGATTGTTATTTGTATCCCTGCACTTAAAATGACAATTTCCTACTGGGAGATAAATTCTAATACCACTGGATTCTTGAGAAAATCATATATTCTGCAGAGCTCTGAAGGTGATCTGGGATAATTAAGCTGTGAATGGACAGCATTTCTAAAACTGTAAGGAAGGACCTTTCTAGATCAAAATGGGCAGAACAACCATGATTTACCCTGAGTGACCAAATCATTGATGTGATTACTTTGTCCCTCCAGCAATATTTTTCCAAAGTAAAAAATGCAAAAAATGCCCTATCCTTGAGGAAAGCTTTGAGGAATTTAATTCTGAGAAGTCATGATTTGAATTTTTTTAGTGCTGCTTTTCTCAACCAGTTGATTGCAGCTCCAAAGGGTCGTGAAAGGCAATTAGAAGACACGAGGCATTTAAAATCTTATTATCTCCCAAAATAAAATAAAAAGTCCAACTCCTACTCCCTCATTCCACTTATGCCACAATCCCCCAAAGTCCCACCAGCAGCCTTCCCAAACACACCCAGCTGCAGCACAGAATGGGGAATTATGGGCACAGACTGGAGGGGAATTGATTTTGCTGGAAAGGGAAGGGGGTCTTAAACAAATTACACAGGAAATAAAGGTCCACTTGACTGGAAAGAGTGAAAAATATTGGAGTAGTCATTCAATAAATGTGTAAATTATGCATTCATTTATCTCTGCTCTTTATCTCATTGGCTTGTCTCAGGACATAGTTAAAATGCTGTGCTTTCAGACATTTATACCAAGCCACAAATTTTTATTTTTTTTTAAATAATATCCAGTTCAGAAAAGCACTTTGGCACTTGCCTGGACCCCACTGTCTCCAACTTAATGGGCATTAACTGTCCCAGCTGAGTTTCTGGAATAAAACCCATTGATCTGTGTCAGTCAGGATCTTGAAAACTGAAGACCTGAGGTCTCAAATCCCAATCTGCTCATATGCATTAAAATAAGCTGGTAGCCTTCACTGGACTTGGGCTCAGGCTCTGACAGCCCCAACTCCAGCTAAAATGCATTTGAGTAAACTTCAAAATAAAACTGAACATTTCCCTGGCAAGACAAAAAGTTGAGATGATGATTATAATATTGTTGTAATTATTTTCATTTATCATTATTATTGGTGTTATTATTATTGTTGCTATTTATTGTTACATAATCCTTTCTCCTTGTTCAGTGGAATATCCATTTCCTGCAGCAGCAGTTGGGGATTTCTATTTCACAAATCAAACCCCAAATGCAGTGAAATGGAGCTGGTGAGAGCTCAGGAAAATGATTCAGAGTTGAATGGATTCATTCAGGATGCTGTCCCTGTTTGCTGGCACATATGGAATATGCGGAGATAGTTGAGCTGTAATTATAAGACAACATCAAGAAGAGTCTAAAATTTCCTGGGGCAAACACCCCAAGGAGGGGAAGGATCCTTTGGGGGCTACAAGTAGGATAAATGGGATTAAAGGGGAAATGGGATTGAATATTAAGAATATTTTCCCAGCAGCACAATCAGCTAAACTGAAATAGTCCCCAGGGAAAGGAACAGAAATGGGGCTGTTTGGTGTCTCTGATGTTGGAAACACAGAGTGGAGAATAATTTTACATCTGCCCAGAGGCGTGGGGGCATCCTAAACCAACCTCACTGAATCCCTGGCCTTTCCAACTGCCTGAGTTATTTGCAAGGAGTCCGGATCAGATCCCTCATTCCATCACTGTGATACCTCCATTTGTACATGGTAGATCACAGCAGGTGAGCAGAATTAATGAGACACCATCATTAAATTTAAATTAATTTCTCTTTTTCAGATATAGAAAATTCCCGCACACCAAGTGGGGTTAAAAAAACAAGAGTATATTTGTTAATGTTCCTCAAGAAATGCTTCTCCACAGAGGCCAGAGTCATAATTAAAACTACTTAATCCAATCCCTGGAGATCTTTCCATACATGTTTCATGTCCCAAAGCAATTAGAAATATAAAGTTATTTAAAGTAAATCTGTCAGGAGGAAAACTGGACTGGTTTTCCCGCTCGGATCCCAGCGGGACAGGCTGAGTCTGACTCCAACTGTGCCAGCTCCACAGCACGGAGGAAAACAGGCGTGAGGAGGAGAGCTCTGTGACACAGAGGTGGGCGAGCTGGAGGAGGAATCTCCCACTCTGCGGAGGTGTCCAGAGCCTAAGGAACAGCAGAATTAAGTCTGGCCTTTATTAAATCCCCAGTCCTGGCTTTCAATAGGATCAGCCTGTACCCTCGATTCCCGAAATCTGAATTCAGCCCTGTCGCTTTGTGCTCAGCCACAAACCCTGAGCCAGAACCTTGCACGCCTTCCCCTGCCGCTGCTGACAGCTGAGATGATATTTCTTAGTGGCTCTAATGATGCAGCCCTCTCCAATTCCCTCATTTGGGGCTGACTTCATTAGTGACTTCCCAGCGCAGCGTTTTTCCGAGTCAATAATTACATTTCCATTTTAACGGCAGGATTGCGAGCCTTGGCATTGGGCTGTGTGGAAACGAGGCTTCAAAAATCCTGGGATATCTCATGACCTCAACCTGTATGTCCAGGGGAGAAGCAAAATGCAGCTCTTCTTCATGAACCAGGCACCAGCCTCCGTAGGAGCCCAGGGAGATGAAATTTATCTTGGTCATGACCCACAAGATTGTTCTTATTACTCCATTCTTCTCTTCTCTCTCATCCTTCAGCCTCTCCAGACAGAGCAAAGTGTCCCCAGGACTGGAGCAGCACAGAGGTGCAGGGAAGAGCAGGTGTGATTTGGCATGGCCACACTTCTCCTGGGTTAAAGCAGAGCAGGAACACGCCCAAATTCAGGTGAGATTAAGAAAAACCAGAGGCAGCAGAGACAAAAAACTATGGAGTAACAAACAAAATGAGCTTTGCCTCTCACCAGAGGCACAGCCAACAGCAGCCTTGGAGCTCTCCTGCTCAAATCAAAACTCCCACAATCTTCAAGTGAGGCCAAGGATAAAACATCTCTCCCAGCAAATTGCATTACTTCTGTTGTTATTAAATCTTAGGAAATTTGAGGTGTCTGAAGGCCCGATCCACACAGGTGTCTGTTTATAGATTTGAATAATAAATGCTAGATAATGTAAATTATGTATAGACCACCAATCCTTCCCAAAGTGAATTACTGAGCTTTGTACCAGCGCTTGGCAATGCCTTGTCCTTGCACTGGATGTTCCATGAGGATGGAGCTCCTCAGCTGGTCCAAAAGGATTGAAGGACAACTTTATGAGGTAAAAAGAAACTTGAAAAAACCTTGAGAAAGGCTGGAGATTTGCTGCAGTGCTGTATCCAAAGGAAAGTAAACACACATGGCTTCGTTACACAGCTCACTGCACCCGGCCAGGGAGATGCAATCCCCATTCCCTGGCCACATTCTCCATCTCATCAGCGCTTTCTGTCCAGGAAAGCCAATAAAAGTAAGAATGTGTGTTGCCAAGGTGAAGCTTCAAGAGTTACAATTTTAAATTTCCTATTAGGGATAAGGTAAGATTTACCGGTGATATACTGATTTATAAATATGTTTAGACAGTGAGTATTTCTGGCTTTGGGCTGGAATCAGAAAGCTTCGTTTAAAGAAAGATTTTTAAAGGTTTTGTGGTACATAAAATAAATCCAACTTATACTTTCAAAGATCAGTCTGGCTGTATAAAAGATGATGACAGCGACAGTGGGAAAAAATGTTTCTTATATCCACAATGCTCCATTATTTTCTCATTAGCTTGAGTGTTAAAGGCAATCATATTAGTGCCTCCAGAGGATGAGCTATATAAACAAGAGCTACAAATTTATCTGTGCATTAAAACGAATGCTATGGTAACAGGTTTGATTGCTTTGGCTGCAGTTTCAAAACCTACAGGGTGTATTATCCCGAGATAATCTCACCCTTGGGTCCTTCTATATATTAGATCTCCTACCTCTAATCCTTGGGGACACAGCCTGGCTAATAATGCTCCCCCTGCCTTTGGTTTGTCACAGCTGAAACGTGCCTCTTCCAACTGCAGATAACACATTGCCTAAGCCATTTTATTTTGATTATTCAGAATCATTCGTTTACAGCTGGAGAAGGTGCAAAGATTTATCTCCTTGGACAGCAGGGAAGATTTCCTGCAGCTGGTGGAGCAGGGGCAGTGCCAGCCTAGGAGACCAGTGGTGGATAATCTGGGCATTGGGCACCCCAGGCTGGACTTGATGGCCTTCAGAGAATTCACAGAATTCCCAGAATCACTGGGTTGGAAGAGACCTTCAAGACCATCGAGTCCAACCCAACCCCTCAACTGAACCCTGGCACCCAGTGCCACATCCAGGCTTTGTTAAACACACCCAGGGATGGGGACTCCACCACCTCCCTGGGCAGAACATTCCAGAACTTTATCACCCTTTCTGTGAAAAACTTTTTCCTGATTTCCTTTTTTCTACATTTCCCTTGACAAGGGAGCTCTCAACAATTCACAGGCTCAGAATTCCCTGGATTGGCAGGGGCACACAAGGATCACCAAATGCAGCTCCTGGCTCTGCACAGCAGCACCCCATCAATCCCAACACGTGACTGGGGGAGTTGTCCAAACACCACCTGAAGGTTGAGCTGCAAACCACCCAACACAAAATTCCTTTGGCCACATCTTGGCATTCTCAGCCTTTCTGGGGTCCCTCCCAGCCCACCAGGGCATGGGCACGATTTTGCTGTGCTGTCTTCCCACCCATCTGTGAGAAACTCACATGGGGCTGGAGTTCTGTCAAGAACTTGTATTTTTAAATCCTTTGTTTGAAGCCCTATGGGTGTAGATTTACTGGATTCAGGATAATTTTACCCTACATCCATAATTTTCGGGACATCACAGCAATCCCTTTGAGAATCCCAAAAAGGTGGTGAGGGATCCTCAGGCTTTGGCTGGTAGGCCTGTGGTGGACCAGAGTCTGGGGAAGTGCACGTGGATGAGGATGTTGTCATCTTATTGAAAAGTTCCCATGTCTTCTTGGTGATTTCTCATGGGCAACTCCTTGCAGCACTGACTCCTTCACAGCACAACAAACAAACCCCTACTCTCTCCTCACCCAGCTACCCCACTCTGTTGTAGCATTCTTCTTCTTATTGGACAGAGCTGTGGCCTGTTAAGGGCAGGCCTGTTCCTCATCTTTGGTGTTTGGTACAGCTGCAACTCCTCAGGTGTGAGACTGCCTTCTGCACTATCTTTATTTTCTTACATTCTACCTAACACAGGATCCAGCTCTTGGCACTGCAGGTGAGGGGGTCCCTGAAAGGCTCAGATCCCCCTAACACAAAAACCTGGCAAGCTGAAGGCCTTACCCACTCTCCAGGCCTGAGCCTTCTCAGAAGAGCCTCACCTCCCAAGAGCTGAAGGAAATCAAGCTCTCAGCACATCCCCTCCCTGCTGAATCAGCCAACAGCTGCTCCTCCTGCTTTCTCCACTCAGCCCCAGCTGCCCTCACCCTGCTCGCTGCCCCCCCATTATTCCCTGGCAGTGATGTTCCTGGATGAGCTGCAGCCTGCTGGCACTGGGGAGTGATCTCCAGGTGATACCTTATGAAAAGAAAATGCTGCTGCTGCTGCTTTTCAACCCCTACACCAAATCCTGAGGGTTAGCAAAGGCCCCCCAAGGTCTCAGACAGCTTTGGATGGCTTTTATATTCTCTTCCCAGGATAAATTGCTTCTGAGCATGCCTTCACCTGTCACTTCTGCTGAGACACTTGTGAGTGTCACAAACTCCTACATCTTCAAGCCAGCTGTGGAGAGGATCCTTGTTATTATCACGACGTTGTCAGCGACAATAACAACAGTTAATAAGTGATGATAGGGACAGAAATGTCTGGTTCCTGTGTACAGCTTGTCATTTGCAGTCAAATCTAACACTGCTAAAGGAGTCTTTGGAGTGAGTGCTGAAAAAAGGCATCTCTTCTGGGAGAGGGCTCTGTTAAAAAGGCATCCATGTTTAATTCCACTTAATCTTTTCCAACTTAAAGGAGCTCATAAAAAAAAAAAAAAACAGCCAGAGCCTGTACATGTGTGCATTAAGGATTTCTGAATTTAAAAGGCCTGTCCCAGACCTCAGCAGGGTGACAATGGAGGCTTGGACACACTGGCTGGGGCAGTGCTACCAAAATCTCACTTGGGGACACAATCAGGAGTTTGGACTCTCAATTCAGAGGCAAACAACACAAAAAAAAAGGAGGGAATCTGTGCACATGTTGCCTCTACTCTGAACACATCACATTTTTGCAGGACTGTCACATTGTGGCGAATTTGTTCTCTGTTTTATATGGGTTTAAATCAGGGACTCGCTGATAATTGCCTCAGCAAATTGTTTGTGGAGTGGTTTTTTTGTACCTCTCACGAAGAAAAAAAATTAAGAGTGGTCCTGAAAAGGAGTTCCTTGTCACATCCCTGCACTTTGCCTTGCCCTGCTCCTGCAAATACCTCCTGCAGGAAATCTCCCTCCCTTACACACACTGTGTATCTTTCACCTCCTACAACATATTAAACAGCCCATGCAGGAAAAGTGGATGAATTATTGGTCCTGTACAGGGAGAAAGAGGGGAACAGAGAGGATATTCCATGATGTGATGCAGCCAGCACACGTTTCAGGGGGAAGCCAGGTGGAGGGAACCCTGTGGCTCCTGGCTCAGGGCACTTCAGGTGGATCTCAGGCACTTTTCTCTCTCACTGTGGTTATCTCACTCAGGTTTTGAGCCTAAGCTGATAAAAAAGCTTCTACAAATTATTTAAGTGAGAAGTTCAGCTCTGTCTTCAAATAGAAACTGAAATTCCTTCCTTGTAAATCCAAGCCACGGGGAGATCCAGGTTTCCTGCTTCTTTTTGATCTTTTGTAGGATTCATTGACTGTTTAATTTTTTCCAGTAAATTATTCCTTTTGGCTGGGAGGGGAGTCCTTTGTCTTCCACATCAGTCTGGATCTTCCCACCTCAGATAATCTCACAGATAATTTCATTCCTGCACGATTTGAGGGCTTTGTACCTGAATGTTGCCCCCAAATGACCACAGGTAAATGATCAAGCAAGGCAAAAAGTCAAGGAAAGCCATAATTCTGTCCACTTGGGAAAAAAACCAGCAGCTGCAAGATATGGATCTTCTTCATTTTGTATCTTTTTCTACCTTTTTAGAGTTCCTTTTTTGTGTGTGTGGATGAAGGTCAAAGCCCATTTTGTCCAACAGCACAGACTTCTGTGCTTTGTTTTGTGTCAACTTCATGTTATCAGTTCTTTTCCTTTGATTGAAGTGGAACATCAAACTGAAAATCACTCCTTCATCTCTTACCCTGTGAGTCAGGGAGAAAAATCTTTACACTTTTTAGGAAATAATTGGGCAGTGCTGCAACAGGACCTCCTGAGAAAATCGTGGTAACAGCCTGTCATGGGCTTTGAGAGCAGAAAGGAGAAAATTGTTTCATGAAAGCCTTTAAACAGTTGTATCTGCAGCCTTCAGGTGAGCTGAGCGAATTTCATGTGGGCAGTGAGGAATAAATCAAGCTCTTACATAATTTTTTCAGTCTGTATTGTTCCTGTCCCGAGCTCTACAATTTTGCAGATCATTTTTGAGCCTTTCAAAACTTGAATGTTATTTTTAGCCCCCTAAGAAGTAGCTTCCACATAAATAGTTGTTGCTAATGTATTATAAACTAGGATTAGCTTAATTAGGGACTTCACAGGAAAGTAATGACTATTTAAGCCCTGAAAACAAGCTAATTATTTTGTATCACATCGTTGCTAACATTGTCCTCAGTTCTTC
This sequence comes from Camarhynchus parvulus, assembly GCF_901933205.1. Classification (NCBI taxonomy): domain Eukaryota; kingdom Metazoa; phylum Chordata; class Aves; order Passeriformes; family Thraupidae; genus Camarhynchus; species Camarhynchus parvulus. The sequence goes on along the minus strand of NC_044579.1, from coordinate 2,593,324 downwards.
TTAAGGTGACTGTTCAAAAAGATGTATGGCAGACATGCTAATTAACAGATTTCTTGCCATCATGTTACCAGTTTTTGTAATGTATTAAAATTCCTCCTTTATGTAACACTTCAGGTATATTTATATATATATATCTATACATTGCTGCTCAGGTTATTTGACAGCCCCATTCAGTGCTTTTTTGAGGTTACATCACCATCAAAGTTGCTGCTAGAGCTGCACAAGATCCAGCAGTGATTTCTCCCCCTCTGCTCTACTGGAAAAGCCAATATTTTCAGTATTTCTGCCACAAATTTTTATAAATTCCTTCTATTTGTATTACTTCATCACAAGCCATTTGAAAATGTTAAATAAATCCAAATTAATAAGGAGACTTTGAGGATCTGAGCTCCTAAGAGGCAAGATCCCTTTAACAGCACCCGAAGCCCCTCTGGATCATCCCTTCCAATTGTCCTTTTCCTGCCACTCCACCTCTTGGGGCTCATGTTAAATACCAGGAGTTAGGGATAGGAAGCCCATAAAATCCCCACGTTTTACAGAATACAATGAAATTTAATTTATGGCACCTTCCTGTAACTAGTGTTTGGAATAATATGGAATATCCAGCATTTAATTCTTATTGCTATTTCCCCATCTTTTTTTGCACATGATAGTTGTCTTTTCTTTAAAATCATCTTTTCCTTTTCAGTTCCTCTGTTCTCACCTTTCATATTCAATATTTTTTTTTCACTGTGGCAGCCTCTGCACATCCCATTCCTTCAACTTCCCATGCATTCCCACACATCATATCCACATCCCGAGATCCCACTGGTGGGTTTGCAATTAATGGCTCAGTTTATCCTGCCACACCACCTCTCACAAAGGGACAACAAAAGGCTCCTGCTTAGAGCCCTGATTTCCATAAAAGAGCACTGGAAATGAAGCAGATGAATTCTCAGCTCTGCTTTTAACTGGCACTGGCTCTGCCTCATCCTGAATTTCCCATGGTGTTAGTAGGTGGAAATCCTGCCTTGGAAAGAGAGTAATATGGACAAATGCAGAGATAAACACAAAGGTGCACGGTTTCAGTAAATACAAATATCTTAGTTTCAGCCCGAGGAATGCAATCCCACAGATCCTGCTGCAGAGGAAATGATCCACTGTGATCAAGCATCCAGGCAGTGAGTGCTGCTAGCTATTAAAATCCAAATTATTGACCTTCATCAGGCAGTGCCAAATCCCAATTCTTGATGCTTTTCACAGGATCCCTGGGAAGGAAGGCCCTTCACTGAGGACAGAACATTCCAGCAGCGTCCCTGCTCTGCCTTTTTCTCCGTCTGAAACTTCCCGTGGTGTCATCTGATCTAATCATGGCTTGGCAATTCTGGCTCCAGAAGAAATCTGCCATAGAGAATGAGAGTTCCTACAATTCCTGCTGGAAATGCCCATCAATTACAGCACCGAGCAGCTCAAGCTCTGTGGGAAGGCTCTGAAGGGAGAAAAATTCCATTTTTATTTTCATTTCCTATCAGGGCCGTCCTCAGGATTGTCCCAAGCACTTGAAGGAATATTAAAGGTAGCGGGGGGTCACAAAGAAATCTTGTTTTTTTCCCTTCTCAGGGCCACAGCCAGGCAGCAGCGACACCTTCTGTGGCACAGTGGGCACAGGGACAGCCCTTCTTTGGTACCCTGAGCTCAATTCTTGAGGTAAATTTACCTTGAGCTCAATTCTTGAGGTAAATTTACCCCCGAGCTCAATTCCTGCAGGTGAGAGCCCCTGAGCAGCCCCTGGTGAAGCTCTCCCATGCAGGACACTTCTATTTCCCATCAGCTGAGTGTCACTGTCATTTATTGTTGTCACAACTGGATGGTGATTCGTTTTATGCTCAGTGTTTTGATCCTAAAGCAGATCCTTCATGTCTTATAAATATCATCCCCAGCTCTGCACCTTGGGAGCCCTGGCAGAGCACCTTGGCCATGGACCCTCCTCAAGTGTTTCCACTGGATGAAACAATTAATTTTTTGGAGGTCTCTAATTGACATTGTGATCCCAAGAGCATAGTGGGAGTTAAATATTTCCTTTTCTATAATTGCACATGCTGGAAGCAATTTCTGGATTCTATCCCCAGGACCATATTCTGCACCAGAACTGAAACTTTGTGATGGAAATTAATTACATTTTTGGCATGTCTGAGTTACAGATGATAAAAAAAAAATATAAAATCAGTTAAAATGTGGTTTTTGGAGAAAAAAACCCAAATGTGGTGCTGTGATCTCTTTTGTGAAATAGCTTTTGTTGTCACCATAAAAGTTTGTTCTCTGCCTAAAAGTCCTGCATGGCAAAACCATGGCTACAGAATGTGGCCTTTCAAAGAAATGTTACATGAGATGAAAAATATCACATCAGCTTTCAGAAGAGAAATCTGAAAAGAACTTGGAAAAATAAAAGCATTTCCAAGTCAAATATTTGAGATGAAGTGTTACCCATGGGAGCTTTCTTCATAAATACATAAAAGCAGCTTTTGGGGAATGCCCATAATTGCTGCATTACATATTCCTGCACTTGGCAAACTGATGCTTGAGTTTGAAAATAAATCAATTTGGGCTTTTGCTAGCGAGAGGGAGAGGCAGAAAGTATGTTTTGTGTTGGGCTGCAGTCATTTTTGGAGTACATCAGCAACTTTGGGGGCTTTAAAAAATTCGCTGAAAAGGGGTTTTGTCCCCGGGCACACCTGAGCCCAAAAAGGGGTTTTGTCCCCAAGTGCACCCCAAAAGCAGGACAAAGGGACATGAGGAAGGCAATTCCATGGGGTGGGGATGTGCTGCTGGGCTCTGCCTGGCCCAGGGTATTTACAGATCTGTAAATGCTCTCAGGCTGAGGCAGGGTGGAACTGGGGCTGTGTTTACAGATCTGTGGGGATGCTCTCAGGCTGAGCCAGGGTGGAATTGGGGCTGTGTTTATAGATTTGTGGGGATGCTCTCAGGCTGAGGCAGGGTGGAACTGGGGCTGTGTTTATAGATCTGTAAATGCTCTCAGGCTGAGCCAGGGTGGAATTGGGGCTGTGTTTATAGATCTGTGGGGATGCTCTCAAGCTGAGCCAGGGTGGAATTGGGGCTGTGTTTATAGATCTGTGGGGATGCTCTCAAGCTGAGCCAGGGTGGAATTGGGGCTGTGTTTATAGATCTGTGGGGATGCTCTCAGGCTGAGCCAGAGTGGAAGTGGGGCTGGGCACAGCCCAGAGAGCTGATGGGAGGGGAAGGCAAGGCAGAACAAAGGGACCACAGAGCCAAGGTCGGGTCCTGTTGGCCCTGAGGAGGAGCAGGTGTGGGCTGGGCAGCGCTGAAAGAGCAGCTGGATAAAGGACAGGGAGCACAGCACGCCCAGAGCAGGAGTTACTTCAAAGGAAAGCTTCTCCTCTCATCCTACAAAAGGTTCAGCGTGTGCAGCCCTGAAAGGGAAGAGCTGGGAGCTGATGGATGGGGCCTGGAGCTGGGCAGGAGCTCCTGCCCTGCCCCTGTCCTGCCCCACAGCTCCCTCTGAGGTGAAGGAGTGATTTTCAGTTTGATGCTCCTGGAGCACCCACGGTGCTGCTCCTCACCAGCGCTGCCCCAGTATCCCCAATATCCCACCCAGGAATATTCAGCTGCTCAGAAGTGTTGGGGTCCTGCCAAGCCCAGCACTGCTGCCCCTCAGGAGCTGCACCTGATATCTGTGGGCAGGTTTGGGGGTTGTGTTCTAAAAGCTGAGCACTCACGGTGCTGCTCCAATCCCTCCCCAATATCCCACCCAGGAATACCCAAGTGTCTTCACTGGGTGCTTTAACGATATCTGATGGGATTCTGAGCCTGTCCTGAAGTGATGGGTTTACAGATGGATTCTCTTGGAGTGCCCAGTGTTTTCCCCCATTAACCCTGCACATCTGAGGCATTTAAACTGGTTTGCAGACACAGTTAATTGATCTTGCTGCTGTTCCTTCATTGGGCACCCAGGCAAATTCCAAACAGAAAGAAAAACAGTTCCCTGTTCTTACTGCAACACTTTCAAATCCAGTGCAATAGGGCTTTCTTTTTTTCTTTTTTAATAATGTTCTGCCAGACTTTGCAATAATTCTGCCCTCCTCCTTCCAAATCTCCCCAGTTTTGCCAATTCCCTTCCAGGCTGCTGTGGCTCACCCTGGTGCAGATGCCAGGAGTCTCTGATCATGTGCAATGTTAAGGTTTCTCATTAAATCTCCCAAAAATTATATGCAGGATCATACCTTACTGAGAATTCTGGGAATTTTAAATAGAAATTTTAAAAGCTGCTGATAACAATGACTATTGACAACCAGCACCATTTATTGTGTATTTGTTTACAGTTTTATACACATATGTGAACTTTCCAACTCATTTATTGCCTTTAGTGACGTGAATAACCGAGGGCATGATTTATAATGATTTGTCATCTGGTATTAGATTATGAAAAGTTTAATTAATTTTTCATTAGCCACAGTTAATGATGGGCTTGTTAAGCATCTCGAGGTGAAGCCAAGAGCTATTAGCTGTATTAAAGACCAGTTTCAAGAAAATTACTCCTTTTATAATCCCCAAAATGAGTTATAATGTTATTTTCCCCTTTCAGAAAACTGGTTTAAGCTATATAGATAAATTAAAATCTATATAGAAGACAAACTTTGAGGCAAACTGATCATATAATAACAATTATGGACCAATTTTTCCACCAATTGAGATCAAATTTCTTGAGGATACTTAAAAATCAACACATTGGTTCATCAGGTAGCAAAGAACTGAACTAGAATGAGTGACTATTTGCAGGAATTGGCTGCCACAAGACTTCTGCTTATTGTCTCAACTGTTTACCTAATTATAAGATGAATTAGGGTTTGAAAATTTATTTGAAAGTGTAATTTGATTGAAAAATCCCTTTGTTCTGCTCTGGGGCCTGTGCTGGGTGTGCATGGCATTGATTGTCAGGGAAGGATCCATGACTCAGAGAACTTGCAGAAGAATAAGAGATACCTGTGAGTAATCAACATGGAAAAATGGGGGGGAATGGAAATTTAAATTATTTTCCTAGCAAGCTTTCTTTTGATTTCCAGAAAAAGGGAATACATTAAAAACTGAAATGAAAATCTTAAAAATAAGTGTCTAAACATAGAGTGCTGCAAGGTGAATAGTTTTAAGGCTTATTTTAAACAGGTGGGAGGACCAGGCCTATGGAAATCACTGGGAAATGTGCACAGAAACCTCAATTTTAGCAACCCTTGCCCATAACCTACATTTGCTAGAAATGTATTTAACTGCTGCAAACAGCTGTGTGAGGGTATTGGGGTATGGCTGTGGCTGGAGATGCCCAAGGCCAGGGGGACAGGGCTTGGAGCACCCTGGGATGGTGGAAGGTGGATGATTGGATGGTGCCCTCCAATCCAAACCATTCCCTGATGCTATTCCGTGATTCTGTGATATTACCTGAGATTGGGAATACTCTCTGCCAGTACCTGTTGGAATGCTGGATGCTGAGAGCTTTAGATTTTCTGTTCTGATGAACTCTGGTCCCCCAGGAGAGGGGGATCACCTCCGCCTGAGGTCATGGAGAAGGCTTCCAAAATCGATTGATAGCACTGGGATTGTGGGTGTGGAGTTTGAGTGGAAGTCTGTGGTGTCACAGGATGGAAAACTTAGAGTTTGAGGTTTTAATATACAGCAATATATACAGAGCAAGATGGAGGTTTTAGGGAGAGGCTGATCCTTCCTTCTTCTTCATAGGTTTGGGTGGTATTTTGTAATTGGACAGAAAAGTCCACATTGTGGACTTCGAGCTATTAGTTATTGTGTTAAAAGTGAAAATAATTTAGGCATCATTTCTTAATTAGATAGTTTAGCCTTAAAGGACCTTGTAAAGAAAGACAGCCATTTTGCAGCTCGTTAGTAGAATGCTGTACAACTCACGCCTTGATACAGACCTAAGCCAGAACGGGAAATACCAAAATACCGTCTCCAGCCTTCAATCCCCACCTCGACAGAGGCCGAGAACCGGCAGGTACCCAGCCATGGAATCATTTATTGCCATGGGGGGCTGGGATTAAATGAGCTTTAACATCCCTTCCAACCAACCCAAGCCATTCTGGGACTGTGTGACACAAAGCAGACACACAGCAGTATCTGGATGCTCGGTGACCTTCCTGATGGCCCGAGTTTCCCCGGAGGATGCCCCGAGTTTCTCCCAGAGGATGCCCCGAGTTTCCCCATGGAGAATGTCCCAAATTTCCCCGGAGGATGCCCCGAGTTTCCCCGAGAGGATGCCCTGAGTTTCCCCATGGAGGATGTCCCAAATTTCCCCGGAGGATGCCCCGAGTTTCCCCCGCAGGATGTCCCGAGTTTCCCCCGCGAGGATTTCCCAAATTTCCCCCTGGAGGATACCCCGAGTTTCCCCGGGAAGATGCCCCGAGTTTTCCTGGGATGATGCCCCGAGTTTCCCCGGGAAGATGCCCCGAGTTTCCCCATGGAGGATGTCCCGAGCAGCGCTCCCACCTGCGGGCAGGTGTGCTCAACCTGTCCCTGCCCCATCCCGGAGAGGTAGCGCTTCACCGACAGCGAGAACAGCTTTAAAAGCACAAAGAGAAGTGTAAGACCCTCTAAATGTCTTGCCCGAGGCAATCTGTTTCCTTTGGCAGGGTTGTTCAGGAAACAGGGCTGCTCTCAGCGCTTCCCAGCGATGCTGCTTCATGAGGGCACCATTCTCACCCCAGATCCTGCAGAGATCCCAGAAACTCTGGTGGCTGCTGCAGAGCCATCCCAGCCATGCTTCCTGCATGTTCCTGCCTCTCTGCCCTTCCCGTGGGATCACACAGACACAGAATTCACAGAATTCACAGAATCACTGGGTTGGAAGAGACCTTCAAGATCATCGAGTCCAACCCAGCCCCAACAGCTCAGCTAAACCCTGGCACCCAGTGCCACATCCAGGCTTTGTTAAACACACCCAGGGATGGGGACTGCACCACCTCCCTGGGCAGCCATTCCAGAACTTTATAATCCTTTCTGTAAAAAACTTTTTCCTGCTATCCACCCTGTATTTCCCTTGGTGTAGATTGAGACTGTGTGCTCTGGTTGTGTCAGTGCTGCTGGAGAAAGAGCCCAGCCCCAGCTGACTACAACAACCTGAGATCTTCCCAATCCTCAGTGCAGATCCTGCACCTCTCCAGCACCGTGTGACCAAACCCCACCCCAAAACTAAGGGCAGGAGCCACACCTGAGTCCCTACAGAGGTAGAATTCCAGCTTGCAGGACCTTGGAACTCCAGGCACGGGTTCCCCTCTGTGGCAGAGCATCCCTGTCCCTTGACATTTCCAGAAATCTCCCTGCCAGGACACACCCTGCTTAGATTTGCCTCTGAAATAACCACCTTCAAATTATTCTGAAATGATTAAACCTATTTCTCCATCTTCCCTTTGATTTTTTTTGAGTTCATAAAAGTAATATATCTATGTTTGGCCAGCACAAACATGTAATCAGTGTAAATTATAAGGCACAAAAGCATGAGTGGAAAATACAGAGTTTGCTCCTCGTGGCTTTTCAGCACACAGGTACCTTGGCACAGGTGAGTGGAAGGAGCTGAAGCTGAGGTGCACAAATTGCCCTGACCCTGGCCTGTCTCAGCATCTCTGTGCTCAGTGACACAGCCTCAAAAACCCTCCTGTACCTCAGGGCTTTGCAGGAGTGGAGGTGTTGCTGAAACTCTGCAGGATCAGAGGAAAGTCTTGGTGACCTGTCTCATGAAAATTACAGGGTTTTATTGCTCCTGTTAGCAGCAGTGGGTGTCTATCATTTGTTAATCAGTCTTTACTGAACACCACAGTGGAAAGGAAGAAATTGCAGATTTCACAGCTAAAAATAGGGGGAGATGTGGATGGAGCCTCCTGGGTCTATACTGAGCTCTCACGGACCTGGAAAGGGGATGTTGATCACACCACCTATGCAAAAACAGCAGCTCCTCACCCTCCATGTATCCTCTCCAAATTTCCCTGTACCTCTGCACCCCACAGCTTCCATGGGGAAGTTTTTTCTGGTGCAGATGAGTAAATTCCAGCAGCTCTGGGGCTGCTGCAAAGAGAAATTGCTGAAGCTGTGGTGGAAACAAATTCCAGCTGGGTGTAATGAAGTGGTGCTCTGTCCAAGAACGCTGGGCAGGAGCTGTGCCCCTGTGCCCAGGCAGGGAACAGAAGGATGCTACACGACAGCTTAGGACTTACTGGATTGCACAGATGTCAGACACAAACTAGTACAATGTCCTCAGGGAGGGGGAAATAATTTTATGACCTATAAACCACACAAGAGAGCAAAATCAGAGGCCATTGCAGATAAAGATGGAGGAAATGCTCAGTGCTAAACTCCCAGGCTCGTGTGCTGTCTGCACATTCTGGACTGGAGGACTGAATTCAGCAGCCCTGCCAAAATGACAGCGAGGAGATTGGAAAGATTGGAAGCTTATCCCAATGGGGGATGAGTTTGGCACTGCCCCTCTCACCCAACCCTTCAGCTGCTGTGCCCAGGGCCCTGCTGGGGACACGGCCATGGTGTGCCATGGCCAGCACCTCCCAGCAGGTGCCAGGGCAGTGAGGGATGGAGGAAAAGCCCCAAGCTTTCCCTCAGGGAGGGGGAAATCATTTTATGACCTATAAACCACACAAGAGAGCAAAATCAGAGGCCATTGCGGATGGAGATGGAGGAAATGCTCAGTGCTAAACTCCCAGGCTCGTGTGCTGTCTGCACATTCTGGACTGGAGGACTGAATTCAGGATCAGTGCCAAAATGACAGCGAGGAGATTGAAGCTTGTCCCCCAGTGCTGGGGATGAGTTTGGCACTGCCCCTCTCACCCAGCCCCTCAGCTGCTGTGCCCAGGGCCCTGCTGGGGACATGGCCATGGTGTGCCATGGCCAGCACCTCCCAGCAGGTGCCAGGGCAGTGAGGGATGGAGGAAAAGCCCCGAGCAGCAGCAGCAGCAGCAGCAGTGCTGTGGGAATCTGTCACGGCGACACTGGCGGTACGCAGAGTCCTGCATGCTAATGATTGGTTTACAATAAAAATTACTTCAAATGCTGGATCAGAAAAAGGATGGTTCAGTCCATCAAATCGCTGTCAGCTGCAAATTAGGCTGCCCATCCCTAGGCAATGGAGAACATAATTGGCTTTGTCCATGGCTGGGTTTATTTTTATCTGTTCTGTTAAAGTCAGGCTCTTGCCTCACTCACACTGGCACAAACAGAGAAAAAAGGCTTTGGTGCAGAAAGGCTTTTTTGCTCCTTCCACCTGCAAGAAATGGGGCAAGTTACCCTTTGGATTGCTAAAATTAGCCAAGGATCCTTTGAGGGACTTCTCTGTGTCAGAGTCAGGTTACCTGCATGGGAGAAAGTAGGAACAAATGGTATTTTGGTGAGAACAAATGGACTTCCAGGAGCCTTAGACTGAAACCACCTTCCAATCCAAGCAGCTAGGGCTCCAATCCAGTCCTCAGGGTTACACAAGAGAGGCTGGAGGAGGTGGGAACCAGAATCACAGCACCTCCAGAACCTGCTCTGATTTCCTACAGACAGGATGGAGGTGTACACACCTCCTGGGACTGATCATCCCCACCCCACCAGGCTTCCTCCCAAAAGTGCTAATGTGGGACTGAAATAACCACCAGCACACTTCCCTGGGGCTGGAGGAGGATCCCAAACCCCTCACTGTTTCTCCCAAAGTGCCAAGGATTCTGGTTTTTGCTGCTGGGAGCACCTGTGCCCCAGGCTGGGCGTGGAAGGAGACTCCATCCCTGGCACCACTGCCAGACAGTCGATGTTGGGGAAGATGGAACAGGAAAGCCTTATAAATATGATTGTCTGGCAAAAGATTTTGAGAATATGGAAACTATAAGTGAGATTGAAGTGAAAGCAAGCTTTGAGATACCTCAGTTACTGAACAACTGGAAAACAATGGTGTGGCCGGCTGAAGGCAATCCCCTTTTGATGGAACAACACCCTCTGCCTGCAGACAGCTCCAAGGGGCAGAGCAAACCCTACTAGCTCAGCAGAAGGGGCCCAAAGAGGAGTTTTTGGGGTTTAAACTGTAACACAGTATGGTAATGTAGTGATTCTTATAGGCTGTATGTAAATATTACAGGATTTGTATCTTGTACTAGATTGGTTAGTGACAATTGGAATATTCAACACAGAAGATTTATTGTACTGTAACGGGATCGCTTGTAAACTTCACTCTCTCACCCTCTCACCCTCTCTCCCCCCTCTCTTCTCTCAGCCTGCTCTGAGCTGTGGCTGGCAGCTCCCAGCAGGGCCCTGCACCCAGGCCCTTTGCAATGAACCCCAAATCCCAGCAGGGCCCTGCACCCAGGCCCTTTGCAATAAACCCCAAATCCCAGCAGGGCCCTGCACCCAGGCCCGACCCTGCAGGGCCTGTACCCAGGCCTGTGCAATGAACCCCAAATCCCAGCAGGGCCCTGCACCCAGGCCCTTTGCAATGAACCCCAAATCCCAGCAGGGCCCTGCACCCAGGCCCTGTGCAATGAACCCCAAATTCCATGACCTGGCTGCAGAGATCTCTGCTCTCCGTCCATCCCGACCGTCCTACCCCCGACACTCCTACAAGTCGAGACTTTCCAGCTCTCCCTCAAATTCCTCCCTCTGTCTGTAAGCTCCAAATATCCCCCTCTGCTCCCTTCCCTGTGCACAAGTTGCAGACCATGCCCTTCCCTGGCTGGCTGAGCCTTGTTAGCACATTTCCCTGGCACTGCAGGGTACAGAGAGACTCCAAAAGGGAGAAAATCCACTGGAAAAAAAAAAAAAGTAAATATAGCTGACTAAGTAGGAGGGGGAACAATGTCTGTCATCTTAACCTGTCTGTCATCCTAACCCAGAGAATTCTCTGCACTACTTACTCGGCTCTGCCTTTATCCCCCTCCAACTTTAGGGCCTTTGAGCAGCACCTGGTTACCTGGGAAATCCTCTGCTGTGCTAAAGCCCTGTGAGAAATAAGGGAATGCAGGCAGAGGGAAGGTTTAGCTCAATTTCATGTTGCACCAAGTACAAAAAGAGCTGTCTGTGAGTAACTCCTAGGATTGTGCTCATCAGCAAACGCCAATAATTCAGAGTGACAACGCTCTGGAGACCTCTCTAAGGTACAAATGGCTGGAAAGAATTAATAATTATTTACTGTCCACCTACTCCTCCCGGTTTGTGTCCCAGTTTGACCACCCTTGCCTTGCTCCCTGTGCAGAAATTATGGCACTGCCAGGAGCTGCTGCTACTTGAACTATGAAGCAAAGAATAAAAAAAAATGCTTAAGAAGATGCATTAAATAATGATCAAGGCTTATAAGGAGCTAGTGAAAGGTAACATTGTTGCTATTGTAATTGTTGTTGTTGTAGTTGTTGTTCTTGGCAGTGGTGATGATGATGAGTGCTGTTGTTTGTCATTAATATTATTAAGCAGGTGAAAATCACACAGAGCAGGAGGTTTGCTTCTCATCCTGGGCTGGGAGGCAGCTCTGTCACTCACCTGCAGCTTTTATATTATTTCTAATATAAATTATTACATGTATAATTGAAATATTTATATTTAAATATAAAATTATAACATTTTATGCTTTTACCATGATAAAATTATAGTTGAATATAATTGTCAATAGAACAATAATTTCTATTATTCTAAAATAATAGAAATCATTCTGGCACACCAAAAATCCAGCTGTGACCTCAGTAAATCCAGCATGCTGAGGAATGCCAGGCTGGGGAGCTCAGTGCTCAGGGCTGCTGCAGATGGGCTGGGGAGGGTTTGCCCTGGTGAGGCTCTGACGTGACGCTGCCTTTGGGTTGTCAGCAAAAGTCCTGCAGATTAGTGTCCCCTGCAATCCCCCTAAGCAGCTCTAATGCCCTCAAATGTGCTTGCTGTGGCTCACTGGGAAAGCTGCACGAGACCAAACATTAATTATCAGTGCAAAAATAGAATTTCGTTTAGTGATTCCCATCACCGCGCGCCGCTGAGAGCTTCGCTGCTTTCTCTGAAGTCTGGGAAGAAATTCAGGGTGTGACCCTGCTCAACACTGCAAAATGAAAAATCAGAATCAAAAGATTTTTACCTTTCTGTGTAACTGAATCCAGCTGGCCTCCTCCTACCCTGCCTTGCAGTCATTTACAGATATGCAAATGGAGGGAAAGAAGCGGTGCTGTTCGCATCTGCATTGCACACCAAAAAATCAGAAAATCCCTCTGTTCTCACAGCTTTGCAGCAGTTTTGCCATTCTGCTGCTTTTTTTTTTTTTTTTTTTGATCCAGCTCAACAGTACAATGTGGTTTAGTCATGTATTTAAAATGAAGGAATCAGTCTCTACCTGGGCAATCCTGAAAACTTTAACTTCTACAGGGTTTCCAGGATGCAGAAGAGCAAGGAGAGGTGGGAATGGAGCCCTGGCTGGGAGCTCCAGGGGGCCTCATCTCCCTTGTGTATTTTAGCTGGAAAATTGTTCAAGTTTGAGGGACTCTTCAGTGGCCTTCATGCAAAGCTGGTCCCAAATGGCTCCATCAGGAATGGATTCTTCCCAAAAACACCTACTGCTTAAATGGCAAAATAAAAGATTATATTTTAAACAGCACAATTTCACAACCTAACAATGCTATCTTTAAATATTAAATAAGCAAGAAAAAAGATTTTTCATTAAATCTCACCTAAAGTCCTGAAGAAGTTGCTGAAGCAAGGAGCTGGTTTAGCAGCTGGGGTCCAACCCTAAAATCAGTTAGGGGATTATTTGGAGCATCAAATATTGGATCTGCCTCTATGGCTTCTTCAGAAAAAGAATGAAAACGGCCTGTTAAAATTAGTAACCTCTGGGAGAGCTATACCAACAATTGAGCTGAATTTATCAGGCCCTGATAAGGAGTTGCAGGTTTGAAGAGGAACAATCACAGGTAGATGCACACACTCTGGTCACTGACTGAAAGATTCTGTGTGTAAAGTTTTTGTTTCTCCAGTACCCTGCATAGAGGGAATCCTTGGCACTCCCCTGGTGCAAATAATAATAATAAAACAACATCATCATCAACAACAACAACAACAACAACAATAATAATAATAATAATAATAATAATAATAATAATAATAATAATAATAATAATAATAATAATAATAATAATAATAGTAATAATAATGCTGCTAGAATATTTCCACCTTCAGAGTAACCTCTGTGGGAAAGTGCAGAAGCTTGCTGGGAGGTGAAAACAGCTGCTGTAAACCTATTTTCATTGATTTTTTTTTTTCCTAAAAGGGTTAACACAATAAAACACAATTAGCCCTGAATTATGCTGGATTTGTTGGATGTTTAGCTTGAAACATTCACATCCCCTTGGCTGCAGTGGCACCATTTCACTTCAGCCTTTCACTTCACCCCTTGGTATCGCTCAGCAAGGAGGGAAGGACAAATCAGACAGCACCAGCTCAAAAATATGCTCAGAATTCAGCAGCCTGACTGCTGCTGACCACCCAGAGGACAGGTGTGACACAAATTTATGGGCTTGATTGTAAACCAATATCTGCTCATTTCATTTATGAGCCCATTACATGTTTTATTTTGACAGTTCCACCGCCGTGTTCCCGCAGTCCTCTGGCCATAAACTGCTCACAGTGGGACGTGGAGTTTATTATTTGGTGTGTGGGCACTGAGCACCCCACAAGCTGATGAACTATGGACAATTTATTCATTGGATTTTAAGCCCAGTTAAATCAACAGCTAAAAGGGAGCCTCGCTCACACTGCCTGGAACTGCAAACATTTGAAACTGTGAAAGCAGGGAGGAAATTGTTATGGATTTTACATTCCAACGTTACACTCATGCCTAAGATTTTATCTCTATTCAGGAATCCCAGCGCTCAGAGCTTGCTGTAAACCTGCTTATTTGAGATATTTTGCCCCAAAATTCTGGTTTCTGGAAGGTGACTTCCCAAGGAGCTGGTATGTCCCAGCTACACAGCCAGCCAGGGGGAGATGGATGGCGCAGAAGGAGAGAAAATGAATGGAAAATAAAAACCCTAATCACAAGGATCTTGAAAACTTGAAGATGTGCACAAATAATCCAAGAATGCAGGTGTGCAGGCATGTGGGTGTTTGTGTAGCCATATATCCATGCACATACTTCCAAGAAGATGATTTTAGCCAATTCCATGAATTCAGGGCCTTGATATGAAATGCCCAGAACATGAGTTAGTCATCTTGATCTAGAAACCTTCAATTCTTTCTTGTTACATTCTTGATGTTATTGTTTCTATTGGAATCTGGTTCCAAATCTGCTTGTTTTACTGGATTTTCCTCCCATGTTTATTGACAATAGATTTATTTTAAGGAGTGTAGTATATGGTCACAAACAATTTGTCCCTCAGCATGAACAGCCACAGGATTGTGGGGCTGTGACCTCCTTAGCCAGTCTCTGCCATCCTCTCCATCAAATAGATTTGATATCAATCTTTCTAGTTCCAAATTAAGACCAATTTCTTGTTCTCTCTCTGATGTTATTTGTAGAGAGCAAAATGTTCCCTTTACTTTTCAACATAATTTTGTATAATTCAAAAGTATTGTCATTTTCCTTCCACTCTTCCATTCAGAACCATCCTAATTTACTTTTTCCTGGATGAGTAGACTTCCTAGCCCTCTGATTCTCTTTGTACATCCACATGCTATGACTCCCTGGATGCAGTGACCAAAAATGACAGTTCCCAAAGTTCCTGGTGAAAGAAATTTGGTCTTTTGTAAAACTGCCAAAAACCTCGGAATTTGAAAAAGAAAACCAGCAATTTTCCTCTTCAACAAAATTATATCAGAGAAGGAATCAGGGAACTCCTGCATGTAAAGTAGCCACAATATTTGATTTCTGATGGCAGTTTCCAGAAGGATTCCTGGCTGGTGGGAAAGAGGGAGAGCAGCTCTCTCCTAGAGGTCACTTAGAGCTGGAGGCTGAGCAGGACACTCAGGTACCACAGCTCTTTCTGGCTCTCACCATTTCATAATTTTAGCATAAGAAAAATTCCATCCTAAGTGCCTGCTAATGAGTTAATGCACCGTGCACTGGAAGCCCAAGTATTGCAGTGTTTGGTGCTAGGAGAGAGCCACAAGTTCAGGCCCCAGATCTCTTTGGCCATTTTTAGAGGTGCATTAGTCCACAATTTCCATTAGGGATAAGTGAAATGGGAGTGAGTCAGCTCATCTTGAACTTCCCAGCTGAGCCCATTTTAGATGAAAGGTCACCTTCTGTCACTGGGAGCAAAAACAAAATTGGGGCAAGACTTGCAAGAGCAGAGCAGACATCATTGCCACCATCTCCTCCACGACTGGTGAACTCCTTTTCCTGTGAGATTAAAATGACTTCTCAATGCCTCTGAACAATCAGCTCTGTCTCCATGTCGTGACTGTCCTCAAAGAGGAATCCTAGAGTGGTTTGGGTTGGAAGGGACTTTAAAGCCCATCCAGTGCCACCCCTGCCATGGCAAGGACAGCTCCCACTGTCCCAGGCTGCTCCAAGCCCTGTTCCAAGCTGGTCTTGGGCACTGCCAGGGATCCAGGGGCAGCCACAGCTGCTCTGGGCATCTCTGGGCCTGCCCACCCTCACAGGGAGGAGTTCCTTCCCAAAACCCCATCAATCCCTGCTCTGGGTCAGTGTGAAGCCATTCCCTGTGTGCTGTCCCTCCATCCCTTCTCCAAAGTCTCTCTCCATGTTTCCTGCAGCTCCTCCAGGCCACACTGAGCTCAGCCCAAAGCTTCTCCTCTCCAGGTGAACAATCCCAGCCGTTCTCCCAGCAGAGCTGCTCCATCCCTCTGCTCATCCTGGAGCCTCCTCTGAACCATGCAAGGAGTGGTGCTGCCAGGGATCTTCGGAAAAGGAGAAGTAACAGCAGTAAACAGAAAATTCTGGCACCGCTGGACTGAACGGAAGTGGCGCCACTGACATCACTAAAAGTAGGCTCAAGTCTGATCTGAAAAGCAATTTAGAATATGAGCTTTTCTTTCCAAATGAGCAGTAAGTGCCTTCCTTCCCCCAGAATTCGGTGCTTTCTATTACATTTTCAATTGATTGGCTTTATGGCCCAGTCCTGAGGAATTGCCCTAGCATGATCTCGTCTGGCTCGTGTTTCTAATTCTGGCTACTCTAAATCCAGATGCCCTGAAAATCCAGGCTGTTGCTTACAGCACATACTGGAGGTTAATCTCCATTTTTGTGTACCCAGGCAAAATCCAGGAACTGGGATATATGGAAGATTAGCCCACAAGGTGAAAAGGGAATGAAGCCAAAAGAGAAATTGCAATAGAAAATATCCACATGTAGAGTGTGGAGGCGTCAAAATAAACCACAACCATTATTCCACAACAAGAATTCCAACTGGGTTTTTTTTGCATTGTCTAAGATTTTTCTAATGGGAACAATGAGGTTGCCATCTGAAGGTGTGTCCTGCCTCCTGGGTCTGTGGGCAGTGGATGGAGAGATTCAGAAAACACAGTTCCAGGTCCATGCTCTTCCTCTGTGTGGTCCATGTTCAGCCTCATTTGGGACATTAAAACCTCCACTTGGCCTACCAGGTGACAAGAAGCCTCTCTCCTGAATAAAAAGGGTTAAAAAGGCTGCAGGACGTTGTCGTGATGGAGGGAAGGAGGTTGTGGACTCCTCTCCAGGTGATGGAACAAGAAGAAACAGCTTTTGGTTGTGCCAGGAGAGGTTTAGATCAGGTATTACGGAAAATTTCTTCACCAAAAGGGTTGCCAAGCACTGGAAGAGGCTGCTCAGGGAAGTGGTGGCATCACCATTGCTGGAACTGAACAAAAAATGTCTTGATGCCCATTAGGGGCATGGTTTAGTGCTGGGTTAATGGCTGGACTTGATGATCCTAGAGACTTTTTCCAAGCTAAGTGTCTCCATGATTCCGGGATGTGGCTGCAGAACTCTGTGAAGGATGGGAAGGGCTGGAGGAGCCCTCTCAGGGCCGGAGGGTGGCTCAGAACTCTCCGTTTGGGTGGGACACATCACCCTGGGGCGTTATTTTGCCTTGGATCCGTGCATGAAATTCCAGCTGCTGCCAGAGGAAGCTGTGTGTGCCCACCCAGGGCTGTGAATCATCCCAGGAAAGGCTGAGGAGAAGCTCATATATAAGTGGAGTGTGGAGTTTTTATTTTTTGACACTGGCTATAATAAATATCAGCACATTTAGAAGAAAAAAATTGTGGGCTTAAAGGGAGAAAAAAATCTACAGCTGAGTGTGGTTCACTAGAAGGAAATACCCAAGGCTGTTGAAACATTAGATAAAAAACTGATCTTGAAATGTCAGGAATCAGTGAGGATAACAACTGTCAATTTTGTCCAATAAAACCTCCCTTTTATTTTGCCTACTTTTCTCTTTTATTTTTAATAGCTATCCATTAAAAATGCTGCACTCACAATTTGCTGGTATTTGCTATTCTGTTTTTAATGCTGTCTATTAGTTCTTCCCTCCTTTCCTTTTAATATTTACACATATCATCAAATGCTGGGCAAAATTTTCTCTGGTTAAAAAAAATCCCCTGAGTGCAAACCAATTACAAATAACTTGCTACTGAGGGCATGGCTGGGCTTTCTGTGCTGCTCCAGTGTCCCATTGAGTTTCAAGCAGCTGAGGACACTTTTATATTAGAAATAATCCATGTTAATATCATTTGGCGCATTGTTATTTCTCAACATCATCAGAAAATAGCACAACTGTCCAAAAAAAAATAAATCAAGTTATGCCTTAATAAATAACTAATAATGAGGGGGCTGAGAAAAAATTGTGGCCAGGAACATCAGTTTGACATAAGCTACTCCAGCCTGAAGGATTCCAGCTGGAAAAGCCCAGTTTAAAATTCTTACCCTTCCTCCATTTCATGTGCACTCAGCAATGCTCATGCAGCTCAGATAATAATCCGTGCCTGTACTTCATACATGGCGTGGCAAATGCCAGCAGGGTATGGAAAACAGGATCCAGCCTGCAGCAGAGCAGCCAGAACGGGATGAAGGGAGCTCAGCAGCACCTGAGCCTTGGGCTGAGCTCTCCCAGGGCAAACAGGACCCTCCAGCAGTCAGGGGAACCTCTGCAGGGGCTTGAGGGGGACAGGACAACCCCCTGCATCCAATTTGGGGCCCTTGAAGCGAGGCTGAGCTGTTGGTACAACAGCAAGAGAGGTCATGGTCCCTAAAACACCCCTGGGACAATGTGACAGGGATTTAACTGAAACAGTCTCTTCCAGAGCAGGGCTAGAGGTAAATTCCAGCTGATGATTCTGTTTCTTTGTCCGTGTTTGATAAATTAATCAAGGAACAGAGAGGGAATAAGAAAAGTGAAGCCTCATAAACTGCTTCACTAACTGCTGCACAGAGAAGACTCTCAATTCTGATTTTCCTCTACCAACATTTTCAAAAACACTAACATTTCTTCATCTTCTTAAATAATATCTAATATAGAATCCCAAGAATATTTGAAAGGGAGAGGGAAACCTCAATATTGAATATGAAGCCACCGTGCGATATAGAAATCTCATGGGGACAAGGAGAGGGGTCCTCAGGGCAGGGAAGGAGGTTAAGCTGAGCTTTGAGCCCAGTCTAATGGCATGAGCCTCTTGCAGCCTGTGCAGCTGGGGGTGTCTCTGCCCAGGGCCACTCTCTGTGTGCTGGAGAGCTCAGCTCTGTGTTCTGCACAGCCCAGCACCCTGGCCTTCCCTAAATCCCAGGATTCCCGTGTTCCACTGAGGAACATGGCAGGGAGAGCCAGGGGATGCTCCTTCTGAGCCCTGGGCCTGTCCCTGGAGCACCAGGCTGGCAGCTCTGGCACCCAGGAGATCCCAGCAGGCATCAACGATCCCATGAGGGATCAGCACGCCCTGCTGGGGCCGCCCTGGGCTCCCCACAGCTTCTCCTGGCAGTGGAGGCCATCCCTGAGTGCCCAGCAGGGCTTTTGGGCAGAAATGCAGCTGGAGCTGTGTCCAAACCCTCCCCACACTCAGACCCAGCACCCCCAAACTGCTCCTGACCTTACCCAACCCAGCCAGCTGGGAAGCAGCTCCCGTTTCCAATAATTACAGCAGAGCTGCCCTCCCCTTACACTGTTTATTGCTTTTGCCCTTGCTGCGGATTGCTGGAGACAGACACTATTAAAGCTCAGAATATTTCTTTCTGGACAGTCAGGGCGAGCTTTGGGAGAAAACTCCCTCTTTTCCCTCCTCCACTGCCCCTTCTGCTGGTTAGGGCAGGGCAGGGCAGGGGATGGCTCCCGCTGCAGGCTGCCTGGAGCACTCCGCGCCTGCTGAGCAGTGACTGCAGCCGGGGAACGCTCTCCCCCGGTGGAACAGAACCCTGTAAGGATATTTCTGCAAGGTACAATTGCCCAAGCAGCCACCTCTAAGTTGGGTCTCCTCCCTTATTCTCACGATAAGGGGGGAAAGGTGCATTTCAGTGATGACAGCTGAGGCTGGCCAGAGGCAGCCGAAGGGCACCTGCCAGCTCCCACCGTGCTGACAGCACCGCCACAGCTCCAGGATGGGCTCTGGCAAGGAGATAGCTGGCTTGCCAATAAAAATAATTATCATTAATAAAGCGAGTGACGTCCGAATCTTGGTTACATCAGCCGTACCCTTCCCCGGAGCTGCTGCCAGTCACACTCACACCGAGCACAGACAAGGGCCGGCAGCTGCTGTGGCCGGAGGGAGATGCAGGGGATGGCCCGCGGTGACTTCTGCCTCCCGGCTGAGGGGACAAGGGGACACGGCCTGGACAAACCGCGGGAGAGCCGCCTCTCTGTGTCGTTTGAGTCGCCTCAGCCCTCTGGGAAGCTGCGGGGCATAAAGGATGGGAAGGGATGTGCGGGGTCATCCCCTCCCTCCTCCTGCCCCGGGCATGTCCCGCGGGGCTGTCCCGTGTCACAGCCGGGCAGGGGGCACAGGGGTGTCCGTGTGTCCTGCGGGATGTCCGTCCATCCCCGCAGCGCTCCCCGCTCCGCATTCCAGAGCCATCCCTGCCCTGTGCCAGCCCCTCCGCACAGCCCGACGGCAGCAGCCCTGGCGAGGAAAACGAGCGAAATTCGGGGCCATTTGGCAAAGCTGCAAGGTCAGGGCTCCGCCCGCGCCCCCCGTCCCTGCCCCACGGGCGGCATCCACGGGCAAGGGGGGCTGCCTCCCAAACCCAGCGCGGTTTGCTCCCTCCTTAGGTGCTTTTCCTGAGTTGCTGCCGTGCCCGCCAAGGTGCGAGCTTGTTGCGAGAACAAACTGTTGTGATTCCCCCTCCGGCCCTTTTTCCCCGCCTCCCCCCGGTTCCGAACGGGGGGTGTCGGTGCACGGAGCCTGCCGTACCCCATGTCGCTCCCGCGTCAGAAAATGAATGATGCAGCAATTTAATTAGGAGGGAGCGGTGCGTCCATATTGCACCGGCGGAGGAGAGCTCGGCAGCCGGGGGAAGATGCTGCGCGTCCGCGGGCGCGGAGGCTGCGCCCCTGCCCGCGCAGAGCGGCCCCGGGGCGGCGGGAGCCCGCGGAGCCCCCGGCACCTCCCGCCCGCTCCCGCGGCTCTGCCCCCGAACTTTTCGCTCCCGAGCCGCGGTTCCAGTTAAGTCTTTCCCGGCCGAGCCACCGCGGGGTGCGGGAGGGGAGTGCGGGATGCCCCGGGAGTTACGCGCGGATGAGTGCGCGGGTGCGGACGGCGGGGATGCGCGGGGCTCACCGCCTGCCCTGCCCGCAGCCCTTCCCTCCCGGCTGGCCGAGCCCCCCGCGCATCTCCCGCACCAACTTTCGCCCCCCTCCGCGGATCCGCCGCGCCCCGCGCAGCCCCGTTACCTGCGGCGGCTCCCGGGGCGGGCGGGCACCGCGGGCGCGGCCCCTCCGCCCCCGCGCACACGGCGGGAGGATGCGGGAGGTGCGCGGTGTCTCTCCCCGAGGTGTTTGGCTCTGCGGGAAGCTGCGGGATCCCGGCGAGGCTCGGGGCGGGAGCGGCCCCGGGACGGGCGGGCAGCGCCGGGCGGAGCAGGCGGTGATGCGGGGGCAGCGGGGCGGCCGGAGCGGGACCCCCGGGCTGCTCCCCGCCGCAGCCCTCGGCTGGCACTCGCAGTCAGAGCAGCTTTGATTTCCTCCAGAACTGGGCTTTGTGTTCCCTTTTTTTTCCCTCTCTTTTTTTCTTTTTTTGAAAGGGGGGTGGGTGCAAATTCTGCCCCATCCCGGCGGCTTTTTTTCCCTCTCTGATTCTTCTCAGGTTTTTTCCTCCCCCATCTGCCCGTTTCCCACTTCCCTTCCTCTCCACCAACCAGCCCCCTCCTTCCCTCCATATAAAAAAAAAAAAAAAAAAAAAAAAGGATAGGAAAAAAAAAAAAGGCGAGGGAAAAAAAACTGTGTAGTCAGGGCTTCCCAAATGCGCGCCCCCGACCTGGAGCCGAGCGCGCCCCCTCCGTTTGTTCCCCTTCTTGAAGCTGATTTTCATGACGTGGAGGAGCCTGATCCAGGGCAGGAGCGGCAGCGCACACACACACACACACACACACACACACACACACACACACACACACACACACACACACACACGCGCACGGCCCCGCAGCGCCCCGCACCCGCGCACAGCCGCGCACCCGCGCTCGCCGCCGCGCCCCGGCGCCCGCTCCGCGCTGCCGCTGCTGCTGCCCGGAGAAGGCGGCGGCGGCGCTGGAGCCTGCAGCAGCAGCCCCTCTCCTCCCTCCTCCATTGAGTGTGCCAAACAGCAGCTCTGCATCCTAAAAAGGATCATTGAGGGGCTCATTGCATTCCCAGCACGTTTCAGGCTTGCTTTTTTTTTTTTTTCCTCTTTTTTTTTTTTTTTTTTTTTCTTTTTTTTTTCCTTTTGCCTCAGCTTCAGCAGGAGTAGAGAGAGAGGGAGAGAGAGCCACAGAGAGGGAGAGGCAGAGACAAACCAGCAATCTTTAAACTCGAGCTTTCTTTTTTTTCCCTCTTCCTTTCTTTTTCTTTTTTTTTTTTTGGTAACGATGTGCTAAAATCTCTCCTGCAAACCGGTAAGTACAACCTTTCTGGATCCTTTTGTTTCCGCCTAGGGTCAAAGACACCCCCCTCTTCCAAAAAGAAGATATAATAATCCTCTTTATTTATTTTTTTATTTTTATTACAGCCCTTGCAGAAGAGAAAGAACTTAAGTGGCTAATATTTTGCAAAGGAGACAGAGAGACTGATACTGCAATATAGCTCTCGTCTCTCTCCCTTCTCCCCAATTAGATGCTGGTTTTAATTGCAGAGGGTATTTCTCTTTTCGTGCTTTCAACCATCTCCTCTTTCCCACAGGGGAGGGTTTCATTTGCAAGTTGATCCTAAGGATTTCTGTTCCTCTGGCATTTCTCTCCCCTAAATGCATCTTTCTGCTCTTAAGTTTACGGATGGGGGGCAATTTTTTCTAGTTCTTACACGAGGAAGGCAAAAAGGACCTTTTTATTGGGAGATTGAGACTAAAAGCAATGATCGCTCCGAATCATTCTAATGGGCATTTCAGGGATTCAGGGAAGGCTGCATCACCACTGGTATTATTCCCATCCTTAGCGTTTCCCTGTGCCCATACATTTAAAATATCTGGTGAAAGGAAGGGTGAAACCATATGTTGAAGGAGCTGCATCTCATTAGGGCAGTATTATTTTCATCTGATTGGAGAAGAATGGTGTCTTCATTCGGAATCGTGTATAGTAGGATAGAGAATTTATCGGCTGGTAAGTGTCAAGGTATTTTTTTTTTCTTCCACTTTCAGCTTTTTAACCGGTCCTCCTGCTTGGTCCTGGGGGCACAAAATGCCCTAATCCAAGGCAGGCTGAGCGTTTCAATCCTAGGTGCCTCTTCAGCTGTCACTTCCCTTTAGATCTGCTGATCGCATGGGCATGTGCTTTAGAAAGATTAATCATCTCTAAATGCTTTAATCAGCTAAAATGACTAATATGTGGTGTGTATTTATCTGATAATATACCGGTTGCATTAATTCACCGGGGCGCATTTGCAAGGGGAAGGTTTCCTTCCCAATCAGGGTCGTTAACCATTTACTCCGGTGAAGATGCTGTGGGGATTTCTGAGGGGAGCCGTTCTGCCAGGGACACCAGCACAGCTCGCACATTCCCTGGAACTCGCGTGTGGAACGCATCGAGCCGGGAGGGAGGGAGGGAAGGAGATCTGAGGGTGGAGGTTCAATAACTTTGGGAGTTTGCATGGATGAAGGATGTGGTGCGACACTGGAGAGATGTGCCCACACTTGGTGTGTTTCCCCCTCCGGAGTCGAGGCGGGCTGTGATGGCTCCCGGGCTAGAATCACACCCGGGGATGAGATGCGGGCAGTTCCCAAGCCTGGGAAACGTGGAGAGACGCAACACGTTCGGTGTGCTCGTGGTGCCGTGCGGGGCTGCATGTGCTGTCCTCTTTATAGGTGGCATTTACCACGGGGAGGGGAGCGAGGCAGGCTGCTATCGCGTGATGGAGCCCTCTAACATCTCCCAAGTATAAATCAGGGCAAGGCTCGCCCAGCCGACACCCCTGGAGTTGGTTGGGAACATCTGCCCAACAATTGCTCAACTTTCCAGGAGCCCGACATGAGTCCAGCAGGTAGGGGCTTAGGGAAAGGAGAAGGGCAGGGCAGAGATACTGAAATCTGTGTTTCTCTTCCCGTTGCAGTTTTGTAAACATCAACAAATGATGAAACCTTCCACGGCAGAGAGGCTTCATAAAGGAAGGATGTTGTGGATAATTCTTCTAAGCACAATTGCTCTAGCATGGACTACACCTATTCCCTTGATAGAGGACTCGGAGGAACTGGATGAGCCCTGCTTTGATCCATGTTACTGTGAAGTGAAGGAGAGCCTTTTCCATATACATTGTGACAACAAGGGATTTATAAATATTAGTCAGATAACAGAGTCGTGGTCGAGACCTTTTAAACTTTATCTGCAGAGGAATTCCATGAGGAAATTGTACACCAACAGTTTTCTTCACTTGAACAATGCTGTATCTATTAACCTTGGGAACAATGCACTGCAGGACATTCAGACGGGGGCTTTTAACGGGCTCCGAGTTCTGAAGAGGTTGTATTTGCACGAAAACAAATTGGACATTTTCAGGAACGACACTTTCCTGGGTTTGGAAAGTCTGGAATATCTGCAGGCAGATTACAATGTCATTAAACGGATTGAGAGCGGGGCATTTCGAAACCTAAGCAAATTGAGAGTCCTTATCCTAAATGACAATCTTATCCCTATGCTTCCCACCAATTTATTTAAGTCTGTGTCCTTAACCCACTTGGACTTGCGGGGGAACCGCCTCAAAGTCCTTTCGTACCGCGGGATGTTGGACCACATTGGCAGGAGCCTGATGGAGATCCAGCTGGAGGAGAACCCATGGAACTGTACGTGCGAGATCGTGCAGCTCAAGAGCTGGCTGGAGCGCATCCCCTACACCGCTCTGGTGGGGGACATCACCTGCGAGACCCCCTTCCACTTCCACGGGAAGGACCTGCGCGAAATCAAGAGGAGCAAGCTCTGCCCCATGCTGTCCGACTCCGAGGTGGAAGCCAGCCTGGGCATCCCTCAGCTGTCCTCCAGCAAGGAGAATGCGTGGCCTACCAAGCCTTCCTCCATGCTGTCCTCCTTCCATTTCACCGCTTCCTCTGTTGAGTACAAAACGTCCAACAAGCAGCCCAAGCCCACCAAGCAGCCCCGGGCCCCCGGCCTCCCCCGACCCCCCGTGGCCTGTACCCCGGGCCCAACCAACCTCCCGTGGCTGCCTACCAGACCCGGCCCCCCATCCCCATCATCTGCCCCACCGGCTGCTCTTGCAGTTTGCACATCAACGACCTGGGCCTGACGGTCAACTGCAAGGAGCGGGGATTCCACAACATCTCCTGAGCTCCTGCCCAGGCCCTTGAACGCCAAGAAGCTGTACCTGAGCGGGAATTTGATCCAGAAAATCTACCGCTCCGATTTCTGGAATTTTTCCTCCTTGGATCTCTTACACCTGGGGAACAACCGGATCTCCTACGTGCAGGACGGGGCATTCATCAACCTGCCGAACCTCAAGAGCCTGTACCTGAACGGGAACGACATCGAGCGGCTCACCCCGGGCATGTTCCGGGGCCTGCAGAGTTTGCATTACCTGTACTTCGAGTACAACCTGATCAGGGAAATCCAGCCGGCGGCCTTCAGCCTCATGCCCAACCTGAAGCTCCTCTTCCTCAACGACAACCTGCTCCGCACGCTGCCCACCGACGCCTTCGCCGGCACCTCCCTGGCGCGCCTCAACCTGCGCAACAACCACTTCCTGGCGCTGCCGGTGGCCGGGGTGCTGGAGCACCTGCACGCCATCGTGCAGATCGACCTGAAGCTCAACCCCTGGGACTGCACCTGCGACCTGGTGCCGCTCAAGCAGTGGCTGGAGGCGCTCAGCTCCGTCAGCGTGGTGGGCGAGGTGCTGTGCGCCAGCCCCGAGCCGCTGGCCCGCCGCGACCTGCGCTCGCTGGAGCTGGCCGCGCTGTGCCCCGCCGCCCTGCGCCCCGCCGCCGCCTCGCCGCCCGCCGCCGCCCCGCCGCCGCCCGCCGCCACCGGCGCGGCCGCCTACGAGCTGCCCCCGGCCGCCGCGGCCGCGGCCGTGCCGCTCTCCGTGCTCATCCTCAGCCTCCTCGTCCTCTTCTTCTCCCGCCGTGCTGGTGGCCGCCGGGCTCTTCGCCTTCGTGCTGCGCCGCCGCCGGCGGAAGCTGCCGTTCCGCGGCCCGCGGGCGGAGGCGGCGGACCTGGGCGCGGTGCCGCTGCGCTGCCCGCGCCTCTTCCCCGAGGGCGGCGGCGGCGGCGGCGGGGCGGCGGCGGCGGGGGCCCGGGGAGCGCTCCCCGGAGAAGGCGCCCCCGGCGGGCCACGTCTACGACTACATCCCGCACCCGGTGACCCAGATGTGCAACAACCCCATCTACAAGCCGCGCGAGGAGGAAGAGGCGGCGGGCGGCGGCGGCGGAGGCGGCCGAGCTGCTGCGGGGCGGCGGCGAGCGCGGCTTCGCCCACCCCGCCGCCCCCGCCGCCGCGCCGGAGCCGGGCAGCAGCTACCGCACCTTGCTGGAGAAGGAGCAGGAGTGGAGCCTGGCCGTGTCCAGCTCGCAGCTCAACACCATCGTGGCCGTGCACCCCCAGCACCCCGCGGGCGGAGGGCTGGCGGCGGGCGCGCTCGGGGCGGCGGCGGCGGCGGCGGGGGAGCCCCGCGGGACCGCGACCGCCCGCCGCCCTGCGCCGTGGGGTTCGTGGACTGCCTCTACGGCACCGTGCCCAAGCTGAAGGAACTGCACGTCCACCCCCCCGGCATGCAATACCCGGACCTGCAGCAGGACGCCCGGCTGAAGGAGACCCTGCTCTTCGCGGCCGGCAAGGGCTTCCCGGACCACCAAACCCCCACAAGCGAATACCTCGAGTTAAGGGCCAAACTCCAAACCAAGCCGGATTACCTCGAAGTCCTGGAGAAGACCACGTACCGGTTCTGACCGCCGCCCCGCCGCCCGCCCGGCCCCGCCGCCCGCGAGCAGAGGATCCAGCTGTGCGCTCTGCCCCGCCAGATGTGCGCGCTGCGGGGCAGGGCCCTTCTCAGATCAGTAATCGACGAAGTGCCTTCGCAGACTTTTGCCAGCAGATGTTAATCAATCATTATTTTTTTATACTGAAACTGAGACTTTGACTGTGCCATGTCTAAAGGTATATTATTATTATTATATTATTATTATTATTATTATTATCGGGGATCTTTGTATTGATCCTGATTAAGTAAATTCTATGTCTGTCTCTTTCTCTCTTTTTTCTTTTCCCTTCTCTTTTATTTTCTTTATTCTTGTTGTTTGTTTTGTTCGTTGGCTCTTTTTTTCCCCCTTTTTTTTTTCCCTTTTTCCGTTGGCAGTTAACTTCCTTGATATTTTCCCTTGGAGGGGAGGGGGAGGGAAGATGGCATTTTCTGGCCTGCTTTCTTCTTGCCCATCATGGCACAGATTCTGTACATTTATTTAAAAGAGAGAAAAAAAAAATAATGCAAAGAAGCAAACGAGCGCAGTTTGCTGCATGCCTGGAAACTGCAAGAGGGAAGGGAGGGGAGGGTCTTGCTCGAATGTCTCACTCTTGTCTCTCTCCCTCGCTCGCACGCACACTCCTCACCCTCACCCTCCGCCAGCCCAGCCCCTCCAGGGGGGCTCGGGGGGAATCCCGGGGGCAGTCCCGGGGGCTGGGGGAAGCCACCCGGAGCCGAGCAGCCCAAAGGATGTCACCACGTGGCGCACACACCTAGGGGATGCTCAGTGACACTTCATCATGACGCCATGGTTTTTTTTTTTTTTTTTTTTTTTTTGGAGGACATCCGCACTTTCCTAATAAAAGCGACATGCAAATATACAGAGAAAAAAAAAGGAAAAAAAAACAAAACCAAAAGCTAATGGGCACCTCTCACTAACAGCTTTGTAGGAAGCACTTTTAATGTTTTCTCTCATGCATCCATACACGCACACACGCGCACACACACACAAAGGTACAACAATGTGCATATATTTATTCTGTAATTTCAAGTGAATATAAATTGTAAAGGTAATGTTAAATCATTGTACAGTGATGCGTCTGGTATAGCTTTCCTAATAAAACGTTTTGAAAAAAATTGCAGATATATATATATATATATATACACCCCCAAATATATATATATATATAGGAATACAAAGCTTGAACCTGAAACTTCAGCTTCCTCCACAGAGATTTCCTTCCCCCCATAACCTTGAACGCTATTTTATTAATAACAGTTCGATGCACTGTGATGTTAACAGAGAAAAAAAAAACCCTGTACAGCGTCTCTTGCCAAGATACCACCCGAGACTGTCACAAATCCGATTTGCGATCTGTATCCCTGCCGCACTGTCCTGACAGTTAAAAATATCGGGGAAATTGGGAGCGCATCCCGCCGGAGCGCTGCTTCCCGGCCTGCTGGAGGCACCGGGAGGCATCGCAGGGATGCTGCCGGTGCTGGCAGCGGGGTGAGCACTCTGACAGCTCCCACCCCTCCGGATTAAACCGCATTTCCACTTTGGAAATGGGGGGATGCGGTCTGGGAAAGCAAAACATCCATCCCAGCGCTGCCCTTCTCCCGCTCCCGCTGCAACCGGAGGGAGACCAAAGACCATGGGATTTCCCTGCCCGGGCGGGTCCCGGTTGGTATCTTGTCCGCGTTGGTGTCTTGTCGCCGGCGGTGTCCCTCTGTCCGGCGGTGTCCCTCTGTCCGGCGGTGTCCCTCTGTCCGGCCGTGTCCCTCGGTCCGGCGCTGTCCCCGCGGGTCCCGGGCCGGGCGCGGCCCCTCGCCGCCGCCAGGTGGCGCCCCAGCCCCAGCGCTGAGGGGCAGCGGCGGGGCCGGAGCGCCCGGGCTCGATCCCGGATTGATCCCGAGGCTGATCCCGAGATTGATCCCAGGATTGATCCCGGTCTCGATCTTGGATTCCATCCCGGCTTGGAGCAGCTCCCGACGGCGCTCCCTGTCCCCGTTCGCCCGGCCGAATGAACCCGCGGGCGCCTTATCCCGGGGCGGGCAGGGCCGCCATGGGCAGCCCCCACAGCCGGGCGCTGCCCTGAGGGCCTTCAGAGAGTGGGGTTAGTGCAGAAATACCCAGTGTGTCCAGAGAGTGGGGTTTTTCCAGAAATACCCAATGTGCCAGAGAATGGGGTTAATCTAGAAATACCCAATGTGTCAGAGAGTGGGGTCAGCCCAGAAATACCCAATGTGCCCAGAGAGTGGGGTTAATCCAGAAATACCCAATGTGTCTCCAGAGGGTGGGGTTAATCCAGAAATACCCAATGTGTCTCCAGAGAGCGCGTTTTTTCCAGAAATACCCAATGTGTCCATCAGCACCATCTGTCTGGACAGCGGTCAGGGTGTTTTGTCCAGGCGAATTGAGGTTATTCCCCCAAAGGTGCTGCTGGGACCAGGGTCTGTCACCTCCTGGCAGAGGGTCACAGTGCCAAGGTCACCCTCCCTACCGCCTGCCCTTTCCTTGGGGAACACCCTGCACAATGTGTTTTAACAGAGATAAACCCATAAATAGTTGCTCTCCCCACAATGTCGCTATTTACAGCTCTGGGCAGGATGCTCATGGTGAGCTTTACTCTTGGAGAGTTGTGTCCCCAGCCTTGGGAGCAGCTGTGTGTGTCTGGAGATGGAGGGACAGCTCTGAACCTCTGTAAAGCTGGCATCACCCTCCATGCCATCAGTAAAAATATTACACGTTGCAATTTCCTCTCTTGAGTTGAGATTGTGTTTCCTCACTGCTGCCTTCAGCTCTGACCCGTTGGGGTTTGCTCATTTGTTTTGCTGAGTTTTTAATAGACAGTGGAAGAGCATGCACGTGCTAAGAGTATTAAACATGCAAGTGCAAAGGCCAGATCCTTCTCATCATAATTGTAATAATTACATTGATAAGCCTACATGCAAGTGATGCGTGGAGCTGTATAAATCAGGTTAAAGTACAACCCCCAGTGAGAGTGGTGCTGTATACATTTGGCAATGTCCTCAAAACCCCAAGTGTTCATACTTGTATCCAAATAGAGTAAAGCCGGTTGCAAATAATGTTTATATTTTAATTAAACTGCAGAAAGGCAAAAGAATTTCATCCTTACTATAGGCAGTAATCTCGCCCATGGACGGTGAGCAGATCTATTTATTCAGTGGAAATAAATTTGTTCTATGAGAATGGAATTTTGTATTAAAAGAGATAATTTTTGGCTTATGTTGAGTTATTTTTCTTTCCTTGCGTAGGAAACTTCCTTTCCCTTGTGTACTGAGATGATTTGGGGATGATTTGCTCTGGAAGTGTTGACAATGTCTAAGTGTGATGTCTAAAGGGTGTTTTGATGACTTTTAATTTGCTTTTTGATTGTGTTGAGCTGAGGCTGAGTGGGTAGCAGCATTCCTTTCCACTGCAGAGGGAAAAAAAGTGGATCCATCATCTCTGACCTGCAGTGGGTAACACTCTGCATGCTCCAACCCAGGTTCCTCATAATTAATAGGGAGTATTAATGATAATTCTGTCTCCATCAGCAGTAGCATTGGTAGCATTAATGCTACTGGGAAGGAATCAAATAAAATCAAATGATCTGCAGTTGCATTAGAGCTGTTTGATGGGATGCTATGTGAAATAAATAATTTTTTAGCTGATTTCATGGTTGTACAAGTACCTGGTGTCAGCCTGAGCAGCTCAACCTGTGGTAGTAAAACCTTCAGCAAGTGTTTGGTTTATTCCCTCACTGACCATTGAAATTCTTCCTACAGGTGGAAAAGAACAGCAAGGCCAGGTAAGCCCCAGTCCCAGCCAACAGCTGCACACAGGAAAATGGAAAGGATGATCCTGGTGCTCAATTATTGGTGCTTTTTGTATTTTCTGGATGTTGTCATTTATGTCACCATCACATTGTACCCTAGGTTAAAAAATTTGTTTGGAAATGTCTTCATGGATCCCTTTGAGTGCATCAACAGTGATAGAAAGATGTCAAATGTTATGGTATGAGTGATAATCTGAATTTTGGAAAGCCTGTTGCCTACTGCTGTGATTAGAGTGTTATTGGAGAGTGAGAGTCACATTTCTTAGGAGCTTCAGTGAACATGAGTTAAGCTGTGGCAGCTCCAGATTTTGTCAGAGACCTTTCCAGACAAAGCCACCTTTGAGTGTGGCAGCACAACTGATTTGGTTTTAAGCTAGAAATGTGTGGGTTTGTCCAACTTGTTCTCTGAGAACCATGAAAGGGGGGAAAGGTCTCTCCAAAACGTGAGGCTGTTCTCCTGAAGCACTTAGGTGTGCCAGCAGCACTTGATCTCTGTGCTGCCTCCACTTGCTTCAAGTACCCACTCCACATGCAGAAGATGTCATGGTTGGGGTTGAGGTTTAACAGAGATGTTCACGTGAAGAGCAGCACGTAGAATTTGGCCCTGGGTGTGGGAGTTTACTGCTCAGGACATTGCTTTACTATGGGTACAACTCATGGCAGAGCTCCAGCATCCCAGGGTGGACTTGTTCCAACATTGTCCTTCTTCCAAAGGCACTTGCTTTTACAACATGGATTTATGGACACTGGGAAATCAGGCTCTGTGCGTGGCATGTTCCCATTTTCTGGGTTTCTCCAAGGCTTGGTTTTCAATCTGTAGCTGAGGTTCTCAGTGAACTTATGTATGTATGTATTTGTGTGTACACAATTTTGTATTTGTGTGTATACAATTATTTATTTGTGTGTACACAATTATGTATTTGTGTTGTACACAGTACAACACAGTTTTCTACATGGAAGAAATGCAGATCGACCCAGGATGTAGCTCACAACACAGCTCTTTGTACAAAAATTCCTATTTTTTAATTCTGGTGTGAGTGGAAATACTTTTTTTTTTTTTTTCCAGTTCTTGAAATATTTCTGGTTTAATTGGGCAGTGGAAGAATTGGAATGTGCTTGGAACAAACCCTTGAGTGGGAATGGAGTGGAGGCCCAATTCTGCTCCCTTGAAGCCAATGTTGAGACACCACATTATGATCAGTTTTAGTCAACAGACTTGAATGAAGAGCAAAATCTGATCTCAGAAAATTACAATATCTATTAAGTGGATTCAAGTATTTTGAGACAAGTACTCCATGGGACTGTTTCAGAATAAAATGAGTAATGGTACAGGGAAAATGGGTTTGCCATCAATTCAGTGATTCTCTGATTGACCTCACTCACAAATTAACCAAAAAATCTTTGAGGCTTTTGATCTTAAAGACAAATTTGTTTAACTCTAATGTCATTGGTGACCAAGTAGCCAAGAAGATTACAAGATTACTAATGTAACAATTGCAAATTATTTCAAAATAATTTATTAGTATTATCTTTTTTCTTTAAGAGAAAGAATACGGAGGTCCCTTCCTACCCAGGGTATTCTGTGTTTCTGTGATTGACAGGTTCTGACAACTGTGTTTCCTACAACTTCTTTAAAATCTCCTTTCCTTGATCCTTAGGGTTTCCCAGTTGTAGAATTCTGTCCTTATCTCATTTTTGTTCAGGTTGTGGGGGCAGTTTGGCAGATTTCTCTGAAACCATTGACTTTGCTCAGAGTTCCCCAGGAGGCTGCTGGGGTGACTCCTGTAGGTTATTTTTGATCCCCGTGGAAAAGTTTGGAAACACCTCTCTGTGGTGGCATTTCCTCTGCTAAATTGGTCAGTATTGTGGTGTTATCAGGATGGTGTCAGATGGATAATTTTTGTGGGAAAATGAGAGGAAAAGGCTCAAAGCGCAGAGCTGTGGGAAGGCTCTGTCCCACATTCATGCTGGGTGGTCTCTGGAGGGTGGGTGGTGCATCAATCCTGATATTTTTGAATGTTAAAGATGTTGATCTGGAGTGTGGGGTTATTCTTAGGCATTATTTAGAGGTGTGTACATGCAAGACTCAGCTGTTGAGTGCCTTAAAAAGAACAGATACTAACAGAGGGCAGAGCAAATATAAAATATTCACAACCAAGTCCTACGTCCTATCCTGAATCTTTAATGTCCATTTACTTTTCCTAATGTCTTTATTTTTCCACTAGAATTTTCTAAATCTCTCAAGAATGCCCTATATATTCTGTAAATCCTGGAGAGATATTTCAGGTTAGCCAAGGAGTGACTCTCTCTGTACTTGGGAATTCCAACAAATGCCACGGCCTGTGGAGGAATATCGTGCCCATGGCACATGGCACAGCAATTTGGCTTGTCCTTGGAGCACGGTGCCAGGGAGGGAGGTTCTCTGCACTGATCAGCTTTTGCAGTAGGGCGTGAATGATTCCAAGCAGGAATTCCTGAATTGTGATAAATCACTTTTGGAATGGGAAAGACTACATTTGTGCTGCTGCCTCTGGTGGCACTGCCATCCCTGCTGGTGGTGGTGGCACCCAGCACCACTCCTGTGACAGTAACTCTAAAAACCAAACAACCAAAAACAAAAAGCTGAAGGAAGGTTTGGGACTTTTTGTCCTACAGGGACCTTATCTGAATTTAATGACATTCCCCAAATGTTACAGTGGCATTAATATGCTGCTTATGGGGGTTATATGCATTTTTTCTTGCTTTTTTTTGCTTTTCCAGAGACAGTAGGTGGATTACACCTTAAAGAATTACAGGAATGTATTTTTTGGTCATTTTTTTCAGGCTGTACTTGTTTAAGACTAAGTCAGTCCCAACAGTAACTGTCCTGAACTGAGTTTTATAGAAAGATATATAAACCTTTGGGTTTGTACTTGGTGTCTAAATTATTTAATGGATTTAAATATATATATAAAATGTCCATTATCTGAATAACCCTTGAACCAAAGTTCATCTTTGAACTTTGGAGGCTTTTGCATTGCAAATCAAAGTTAATTAATGTTTTGGGTTTCTGTGGTTTTTTGGTTTTTTTTTTTTGTTCTGCGATTGTTCGGTTTGACTTTATCACTGCTATGACCAGAGAGAGAGAAACATTGCAGTGTGAAAATTCTCATGATAGGACTTTAATTCTTGTGCTTCTTTTCTTTGGAGAGTGAGGGAACTGTGCTCCAAAGAGCGTAGGAATTGCCACTCGGAGCTGAAGTGTCTTCACTCTGCTGTGTCCTGGGAGTGCCCAGCACGGTCTGACCCAAAGGGAGATGCCAGAAATCCCCATTAGTGAGATTTCAGGGTTGGATGGGGCCAGCCAAGCTGCTCCACCTGAGAAATCCAGTCCTTGGGGTCCTGCACCACTGGAGCCACCATCCCCACATGTGCTGGGAGCACTGAGAACATTCATGTTGTGGTGCTTTGGTGAAAAATGAACTTCACAAAAATTAGGCATTGGTAATGGATGCTGGGCAGTTAAGCTTGTCTGTCTTTTTAGGGAACACATCCAGGTTTCTCTGGTGCTGTTAAACTGCCATGCAAAGGCAGGACTGATCAGTTGTCCCCAAAGCACTGCTGGAATAAATCTGTAGCTAAATGCATTCTTAATAATCAGAGAGACATTTCCTGTGGCATCACTTCTGTTATGTTTTCTTGCAGTGACCCAAAAACCTGGCTGCTTTGGAAAGTGGATAGTATTGGCAAGCAAAGAAATATGGCAAGTAAAAAGTCTTTTTTAGATCCGGTTGATGTCAGTGTTTTCTTCAAAAAAATTGCAAGTCCCAGCCCTGAGGGGTCCTGAGGAGGAGTCAAGGCACTGATTAAGGCAGAGAGTAATTGTTCAGTCCGTGCTTAATTGTCCCCTGCAGTTTTAAACCAATGAAGAATTGTGGATGGATCTAATTTATGTAGATAAATATACATATATGCATTCCTGTTAGCACTGGGGGGCTGTGACAGTGCAGCCAGGGAGGCTGATGGAAGGAATGGCAATGGCTGAGCTGTGACAAGTGGGAATTTTGCCAAGGCTGACAGTGAGAACGGCACCTGAAAGTCAAGTGCCTCTCGCTGGCTTCAAGACGGCCAATAACTACATGAAATTCTTGTTGCAAACCCTTGTTTCAGAGCAGGTAACAAATAGCTCCCAGCCCCTATTTTTTCCTGCCTTTAGCCCAAGCTCTCACCAGCCTGCAGGTCGCTGGCATTACCAGAATTGCTTTTTACCTGTCTGCATGCACAGACCCTCCTTGGGCTGAGGACACACCCTGAGCCCTCTGCTTGTGCCTGGAGTGGAGACCAAGTGAAAACACAGTTCTCTCTGTTGGGTTTTTCTGTAGAGTGCTGTTTTGCACCTCGAGACTTCCCTCTGCCCCGCCTGGAGTGCCCTCAGCTTGCTGGCAGCCTGGCCAGGTTGGCCGTGGTGGTGTCACAGGCCTTTGCCAACCAGAGCCAACCAGAGTCTGTCCAAGCCTTCAGAGCACAAAGCCCTGATAAGAAGGATCCCTAACAGGTATGCATCAGGGAGAAGGAGGAGATGTTCCTAAAATTAGTTGCTGTCAGCTCCAAGCAGGAGCGAGTGCCTCGTGTGTCACGGAAACGCTGAGTATGTGCTGTATGTACTGTGTGTAAATCTAAGTATGTACCTATAATTACACTAGTGAAGTGTAAAATTCAATCTTTGCAAACTTCTGGGAGATTCAGGAATGTGGCTTGCTCTGGACTGTAATTAAAAATGTGGGCATTTTGGTTAAAAATAGCTCTTTTCTGACCTACATTCCCAATGTAGGTCAGTGGAGGCATTTCTCAGACATATTAGCATTTTGGACACTTAATCTTAGCAGCATATTGCATCTCCTAGAATAGGTTAGGAGAGGCAAGGCAGGAGGAATTGCTGCATCTCGAGTCACCCAGAGAGGTTGCCAAGTTTCTCAGGCACCAGAGAGGCAGAATAATGAGGATTATATTTAATTCGGGCTGGAGAGACAACCGTGGGGTGTTGAGCAGAGGCAGCTCAGATCATCTTGGCTCTGTGGGGGAGGGAGAATTTATAACTCTAGCTGGCTCCAAAGCAAGCTGTGTGTGCATTTGCGTGTGTAGATATGTTTATATATATGTATATACAAATCTGGATGTGTATATAACACCCTGTGTATATATGTATGTATGTATGTATATGCCTACAGTGTACAAAATGTGTATCTATAGAAATGTATACATTTATATGAATTTCTATTTCTCTATATAAATAGTCATGCAACTAGGGGAAATCACATTTCCACGGCGTGTCCTTTTCTGTAACACCCCCCAAAACAGAAGCTGCTTCCATTAATGTCACATTGGCACAAATGACTTAAATTTTCTTTTCTGTTTTGAAAGGAGTGGTGCTTAGTGGCTGAGTACAAGCCTGGAATGTATTTACTCTTCCAGAGGACTTCCAGTAAATCATGAGCTGCTCCAGAGCTGTTCCACATTTGTGAAATAAAGCGGTGGCCAAAATGACTCAGGGCTGGTTTTACAGGCAAAGGAAAGGGGTTGTTGAGTGTTTGGAAACCTCTGCTATGCTCTCAGAGTTCTGATGGTGAAATATCTGCGCTGCTAATTACTCTGGTTGCTGTTAATTTCCCAGCAATTGGCTTGAAAAGGGGAAAAAAATTTCCTGCACTAAAGTAAGTTATCTGAAGTCTGATTATGTTGCCTCAGTGATGTATGGATTTCCATTTAGGGTCAGGATGTTGGGCTGTAAATCAAGAATCTGAGCTCAGTGAACATCTAGTTTGGGATGTGTCTTTTCTGTTCTAATTGATTTCAAATAATTTCAATTCATCATCAGAACAAGCTCTACCTTAATTCATGATAAGCTCAAAGAATTTCTCATTCATATCAGGGTGAATTTTGCACTTGACTTCGGTGGGGTTGAACGAGGTCAGAGCATTTCATTCAGCACTGGCATAAAAACAATCTTGTACTTGTGCAACTATTAATTCAAATCGTTATTTTGTAATAAAAGCAGCCTAAAAATGATTTGCTAGTTATGTATTCTATGGTTATAGCACCTTTCTATGGATGAGATGTGTTGGAGTTGGTGTTGGTTTTGATTTTGTGTTGCTGATCCTTACTCTGAGTTTAAGCCCGGAGCTAGCAGCAGCTCAGCCCCTGGACTACCAGGCCATAACACGCTGCATTTGAAAGGAAAAGCTGCAGAGCACTGATCCCTCAGCATTCCTTGAGCTGTGCGCTCAGAGTGCTGCCTGATTGATGAATTACCACATGCATTGTGCGAATATTCCAAGAAATGTAGGTCATGGGAGTGTGGATTTGTCCCAGGGATTTTGGCTCCCTGTGGCAGAGCCCTTGTCCACTCCTGCAGAAAAACCTCCTTGTGCCACCACCCTGACCTTTCCCAGGCTGTCCTGGTCCCTGGGGCAGGGTGGAAATGTCCTGCTGTCCTTCTGCCATCGTTTGGAAGCTGGGATGTGATTAGGAAAGAAAAAAGGGGGAATGGATTATTCCTTTCTAAGCCCTG
This sequence comes from Camarhynchus parvulus, assembly GCF_901933205.1. Classification (NCBI taxonomy): domain Eukaryota; kingdom Metazoa; phylum Chordata; class Aves; order Passeriformes; family Thraupidae; genus Camarhynchus; species Camarhynchus parvulus. The sequence goes on along the minus strand of NC_044579.1, from coordinate 2,556,403 downwards.
CACTTCCTTCTGGGACAATACATAGAGACAAACATGAAATCATCGTGGAAATCAAAACAAACACCCAGAACATATGACATTGAGTGAAATGTTTCTCCTGAGCTTCAGGATTGTGCTCTGCCTTATTATTTCGTCTGGGGGAAATCAGCACTTTATGGGAAAGTGCTTCCCAATCTCTTTTGCATAAACGTTACAGTGAAACTTCTGTGATGTATAGCTGCCTGTTCAAGAAAATGGGTCATTTCCATACAAATGTCATATTTCTATGCAGAAAATATGCTGAATTCATACCCCATCTCCTAGTTAAAGCAATCCCTTTGCTAGTTTTGTGATTTCAGCATATTTGCCTGACTGGAGACAACCAGAAGATGAGAAGAAAAAATTATTTTTTAATTAACTCATGCAGGCCTAATGTCAGACTAAGCACTTGAGTGCAGCAACTCTGGGGCACATACAGGAATATCATCCTCCAATGGCTACTTTTTTTTTTTAGCAGGGTGAACCACAAAGCTCAGAGAGCTGCTGCTTTGCTCAGAGTCTGGAGACTTGGGGAAAGAAGTTTTTCTGATGTCAGTGTTAAAGAAGATGCCTGGATGTCCATGTCCTCAGGGGAGCAGCCATTCACACAGGAACCCACAGGCTGAAGGCAGCAGGGGAGTGATGAGCTTTGCAAATCTCCTCCTCACAGGATGAATTTCATCTAAAATGAACCCGAGCTCCTGGCAAGGCCGCTCAAAAAAGAAACAACAAACCCACCCTGCCTCTGGAAAGCTGAATTTTCCATGCCACTTCATACTTGGGAAAGGAAGAGTGGATTTTAGGATGGGAGTTACAAAGGGAGTGGATGCTAGAGATGGACAACCACAGAAATGCTGTGACCCAAAGGCTGCAGTGCCTGGTGTAAATCCTCAGATTCCCACTGCTCCCAGCACAGCAGTGCTGCTGGCCTTGCTGCTCAGGTGACACCAGATCTTTGGTACCTGCTGCTGGAGCTTTCCAAACAGCCATTAGAATTTCTTGAAACAATTCAGATGAATCTGCCCAACTTCTCAGCTCGTGTGAGCTTCAGCCAGCAAAGCTCTTGGGCTGCTTCACTCTGCTGGAGGCATTTTTTCTGCCTTTCACCCATGGGAATGTAAAGAAGTCACTGCTCTGGGATGGCCTTTGGTGGCAGAAGTGTCCCCAGTCCCCTGGCCAGGCTGTTAATTCACAAGGGGTTTTCAGGCTCCTCTTCAACCTCTGCACGAGCTTCTACACCCACCTAAAGGCTGCTCCTGTCCTTGTGTGCTGGATAAAAAAATCTCTAAGGAAATGTCCCTTTACCAAATCCTGCTTGAACAAAATAAAGATATTTCACAGTGTCAATAAGGATAAAGCTCTACATAACACATTTTATTAATAAATCAGCAGGTATTGACCACCAAGGTCTTGTCTGGAGTATAAGACACAGCTGCCAATTTTTCCTCTGACTAAATATTTTCCTCCTCCTCCCTCTGGAAATCTTTTTGATGCAGAGTCATCCAGCTTTGATGAGGTACAATTTGTTCTCAAAGCAGCAAATGGGAAAGGGATCCTCAGAGATCTGTGTCTCCAGGAGAGAAAAACATTCCTGGGAAGAGGCCTCTCCCACCCACTTATCCCACCTGGAGCTTTGGGGGATTGTGTTGTACCTAAACAACAAGATATTTAAAATTAATTAGAGTTTAATTGGAATTAAACTTCTGTTCCCAATTTCATGTCTCCATGGGGAAGACAGTGAAAATTTATTTTTTCATAAAAATATTCTGAGTCTAATGTGTGTTATTTAATGTCCAGATCCTCTATTGAATGGAATTTTGCAAATGTACAAAAAAGGGGAAAGTTTGTTACTGGTATTTCTTTCTATAGGAAGGGTTTTAAGAATTAAGTCAAAAGTAGAAACTACATTATTAGAAAACGAGAAACTACATTATTAACATCAAAATAATTATTAGCATACCCAAATAGTGCACTATGGCAATAAATCACTGACAAATCTGGATAGAGATGTGTCAGGATTAAGTCCTGAACACTTAAGGCTGTGATTAAGTTCCTGAAGATTTTTCATCTTCAAAAATTCTCCATTGAAAAATGTCTGCTTTTAATTGGAAAACAAAATCCTCAGGCTGACATTTTTTTATGAATATTTGGTAGCTGAAAAAAAATGTGAGTCCCTGAATGTAACTTCAAACAAAAACCTTTTCAATGTTGTTTTCATCTTAAGAAAAACCCCACATTATTCATCTGAAGGAAACTCATTTTTGAAGCATAGAGAAGCTTTCTGAAAATAATACTAATTTAGAAGAAAGTATGTTTTTAACAAAACTTTCTACTCATAGAAAGAGCAGTTCTTTTTTTTTCCCCTCTTTTATTACCAAACTTCTATTCTTTGGTTTCTGTCAGTTTTGTCTGCAGGGAAAAAATGGTACTGTGGAAAAAAACCTTCTCAAGCATACAAAGGTTTTATTTTGGGACTCAAAAATGTTTTCTAAAAGATATTGCACATCTTAAACTTCAGCAATTGATGGTTTTAAGGGATAAATAAATGTTGTGTCCAAGGCCAGGTTGGGTGGGGCTTGGAGCAGCCTGGGACAGCAGAAGGTGTCCCTGCCATGGCAGGGGTGGCACTGGATGGGCTTTATGGTCCCTTCCAACCCAAAACATCCTGAGATTCCCTGCTATTAAGGATAACGTAATGAAGTATTGAAAGGAAGAATAATTAAAGTATTGGTGGCAAAGGGCTTAAAGTAAAAAAAAAAACCAAAAAAACCCTGGGTTTCCTCTGCCAGAAATGTGGGTGTAATCAACAGGGGCTTGGGAATGCCTAATCCTTTGGAATTAATATCCAATAATTTTCTCACTTCTGGCATTACATTAATCCAAATGCAAACGATGAATGAATTCATGATCTTTGTTGCTGCCGCCTTGTCATTACTAAAAGTAATATTTGTAGCAGATGAATAACTGAGAATAGGAGAACCCAGTGAAAAATTGCAATTACTTTTTCTTTTCAAGGAAAGGCAATACCTCACCCAAAAGCTGTTCTATGTATAATCGAATTAATGAAGTGACTGTAAAATTGAATTATTAATTATGGAGAGAATGGGGAAAGAGGCCAGATGTGTGTCTTTAGTTGGCCCTGTAGCATTCAGTTGTGTATGGGCAGGCCCTTGACTGGTTAACACCAGAAATAAGGTTTTTTTTCCTAAAGTTCGACCCTTTTACACATCCTATTTTATTTCCACAGAAAAAAGTCACTGCAATACGAGGAGGACTGTCTCAATGGCCTAATTTATATTTATTTTCGCTTTTGTGTTACAACTCTTGTCCTGAATAACCCAATGGTCCTTGAAGGAGGGCAAACAAACAGGTTTTCATCTGTTTATTTGTGCGTGAAACAAAAAATTGTGCAGAGAGGCTGAAGCTCTGTGTGTGCCTGGGACAGGGCTGGCAGCACGACGTTCATGGATAAAGGAATTCTCTCTGGCAATGTCAGAACACTCAAATTAGCCCCCGGGAAGACAAAGGCTGTGCTGTACACACCTGCAGCTGTGGGTAAACGAGAGAACAATGGCCATTGTTCAGTTGTTCATGCACTGGATTTCTGTCTTACCTCCATTATTGGCTGACTTTCAGTCCCTGTAATTAATGTGCCTGGAGTGGGTGGATCTCTTTACATTTGCCTGTTTCTTTTCACAGCCTAATCAGAGCAGGAGAAAAACTTAAAATTAAGATTCTCTGTGTTTTCCAAGTTTCCCGGTGCTGTGGTGAGCTGGTTGGAGAGAGCCCAAACAGGGAGATGAACTTCTGGAGATGAATTGATATTTGATCCTGAAACTTTTCAGCTGCTTGTGTTTCGGGCTGATTTCCAATTCTTTGCATCACCTTGTAAGGCAGAAACGAAACTCCAATATTCAGGAAGTCCCAAACTGTGGAGCCATAGCTTGTCCATTTCCTAGGAAATTCTGCCAGGGCCTCTGAATAAAGAATTTCTTCCTAATATCAGGAACTGTAAGATCAGCCCTTGAGTTTCTATAGGATCAGGTGAGTGTAATTTAAAGCAGAATTTACCTACAATGCTTTCCTGACACTAAAAAGCAACATTTTAGTTCTGCTTTAAGAGTGAAAATGGATCACAGTCAGCAATACAAGAAGAGAAATAACAAAGCTGTTTCTACAGTGGTTTCCCCAGCTCAGAAACCTACAGTGGCTGGTACCCCACAGAATTCCATCCACAAGAGCACCCTAAGATAGAAAATCAGGCTGGTTTTAGTGCTGTTGTTTGGCTATAGGTAGACAGGGAGGATGGTGAGGCCAGTCTCAGAATCTGGTGAAAAATTGCCGTGGATGTAGACATTGAGTTCATACTTAGCAGTGCATGAGAAACATCCACATTCCATGGGAGCAATTTCCTTGGATCACCTGGAGCTGCCTTAATGGACTGAAGACCAGATATTCTTTTATCCAGACAGAGCTCTCAGAATTGGTTGTAACAGAGTATTAAAACACATTTCTTGTAGTGTTTCACCTCAGTAACAAGAAGGGAGGAGTCTTCAAAGAACCTGTGGGCCCTGTCCTTGCTGCAGCTCCTTGCCTTCCTTGCAAGCCATCTCAGCATCCTCAGCAGAAGCAACCTTAGCCACTGTCATGTTTGTTATGGCTCTACATATTTCACATTAAGTGTTATTTACTGTAACTCTGCCCATAAAGGACTAACAGCATTATTGGGAGCTGTCCTTTGCATGCCTGATGTCAGCTGCAGCTGCAGATCACATTTACAACTCCAAACACATGCAATGGAGAGTCATAAATTATACAGGAAACAACACAGAGTAATGAGAGACGTGTCAGCTCGAGTTTCTCACTGCGGAGGCAGCGTTGTGGCAGGCAAGATTTATTTACTATTCCAGCCCCTGGCTTTTTTGCAGTCAATAGCTCGTCACTTTTAGTCTGCAAATAGGAATAAAGATGTTTTGCAAGAAGGAAAACAAAAGGCAGCAGAGCTGCTTGGCCTCTGGGGTGAGTTACTGGAATTTTGGAGCTCCAGGTCTCACTCTGCACCAGCCAGTTGGGAAAACTCTGTAGTTTTTGCATGTTTCCCTCTCCTTATCTATTAGCACAAAAAAACCCCACCAAATAATGTATGGAAAGCATAATGTGAAAGCTGGGAATTAGTCCCATTTTCCCTAAAGGGGACACACTGGACCCCAAGAGCCAGATCCAGGAATTCCTTGGTCCTGAGTGCAGCCAAAGAGCAGGAACAGCATTGGGGAACAGGGAGGAAAAACCCGAGCAGGGACCCGTGACAGCAGGGCTGAGGTGGCTCTGCAGAAATGCAGGGAAAAGTCCCCCAGTGAAGGTGGTGAGAGAGAGGATGGGGAGTTCTATTCAAACCAGCTGGACTGGGAAATAAACAGGGAACAATGTTCTGGATCTAATTTTTTGTCTATCTTTAGGGGTTTGCATTGTGTTGGGTGCAATGGTCAGACATGAAAAATTCCAGCCTAAAATTAAATCAAGGTGAAAGTATTTCCTCCCACCTCAGGTGCAGGATTTATTTTGGGTCATTATTTCTGCATCAGCTTTCCCACCTTTCCCCACCCTGTGGGATTTATCTGTGCAGCAGCTGGGTGGTTTTTAGTGGTTAAAGAGAAGGGCTGGGCCAGGCAACTGCAGAACCAAGGCACGGGGACAAGGGTGGACACGGGGATGTGCCCCAGGGTTTGGGGACAAGGATGGACATGGGGATGTGCCCCAGGGTTTGGGGACAAGGCTGGACAATGTTCCCAGCCGGGCAAAGATGGACATGGGGAACCTCCAAGGATGGACAGGGGACCCAGGGTTTGGGGACAAGGATGGACATGGGGATGTGTCCCGTAGCCTGGGGACAAAGATGGACATGGGGAACTGCTCCAAGGATGGACATGGGGATGTGCCCCAGGGTTTGGGGACAAGGATGGACATGGGGATGTGTCCCGTAGCCTGGGGACAAAGATGGACATGGGGAACTGCTCCAAGGATGGACATGGGGATGTGCCCCAGGGTTTGGGGACAAGGATGGACATGGGGATGTGCCCCATGGCCTGAGGACAAAGATGGACATGGGGAACTGCTCCAAGGATGGACATGGGGATGTGCCCCAGGGTTTGGGGACAAGGATGGACATGGGGATGTGCCCCATGGCCTGAGGACAAAGATGGACATGGGGATTGTCTCCAAGGCTGGACACAGGGATGTGCCCCATGGCCTGGGGGTGCTCCACAGAGGATCTGCTCTGGCCCAGCATGGTGGAAGGCGCTGCTCATCTGGGAGTGAGCAGATCTCCTCCCTGTGAGTCAGGGCAGATCCGTGTCTGCAGGGAGCACTGCTCCAGCCGAGTGCTACATGCATGTTTGGAGGCTAAACTTAGTCCTCAGTTACTGGGAATGTCAGCTTGCATCATCAGTAAACTCAGAATGGAATTAGGCCAGAAGGGATTATGGATAATGTGTTTTATTTTGAATATTTTATCCAGGCAAATCTGAACTGAAAAATCACAAGAATAGCCTTTAACAAGAGGAACAAAACCGCAATGCATTGCCTCTTTTTGTGTTTCTTTGGGAAAAAAATAACCACCTAAGGCTGGGAAAGAATTCTTCTGATTGCTTTTCCAGGGCATGGTTCCTCCCATGACTTTGTGTGGGCACATCCCTGTGGACACAGAGCCCAGCAAAGCGAGCTGGCTGCTGCATAGAAATTCATGGAAACAGAATGATCCTTTCAATGAAAGAAGTTTCTTTCCAGTCACTAAAGCAGTTTGCAACACTCAGAAAAAGCACTGAAATGATTTCCTGGTGGACTCCCTCACCATTTTATCATGTTGTGTCAGATTGTGCATGTTGCTGAGGAAAAGCAAAAAAGCTCCCAAACGTTATGTAGGCAAAAAATCCTTCAAATTCCTCGCTGTCTTTTAAAGGCTAAAAGTCTGAAAAGTCAGGTTTCAGTTGGGTTTGTCTCTTTTGTAAGAGTATTTAGTATTATTCAATAGACTTTCCCATCTGCTGAGCTGGAAAATCTCAGTAGAGGAGGTGGATTTGGGTGCGATCAGAAATTCTAATGAGGGTAACTACAGTCAGAGGAAGGGCTGATGCTGCATCCATCATGAAGGCTTTATTTTAGCAGCTAAAATAGAAAATATGTTGTGATTCAAGGCATGTTTTCAGCAGAAAAATGTATAAACATATAGAAAATAAGGAAAAAAAAAGAAATTTTCGTTCATGCAAAATCCCCATATTTGTTAATATTTTTATCTGAGTTTAAACAATAAATTGAGACAACTTGATTGACTTGACCTTGACTTAAAAATCCAGAATAGTAAAGCTTCCAAGAAAATAATATCAAATGTAAAATCTGTGGAGTCCTTTGGAGCATTTGGATGCTCTAACTGTGTACAAGCTGTTGGAAGTCACGAGTTTGTGCATTATTAATAAAAGTTGGAGCTCTGCATCTTCCCAGTTATAATTACTTCTCTAAATATCTCCAGGAAACAGAAACATAAACTAGTGAGCATTTAAAAACCCTGGGTAAGCATCTTTTGGAGAAAGTGCCTATAAAATGGCTCATGCATCTGTTTACAGTTTGAAATTGGTTTTCAAATCATAAAATAAGTGCAAGGTTCCAAAACTGGCCAAATCAAGGCTGTGGCTGGGAGGTCGAGATATCTTGCAGACTTAGAGATGAGAATCTCCACCAGGATTGATGAATAGCTCTTGGTTATTGATGAAGCTCAACAAAAAAAAATATTTAAGAATCACCTGTTCACCTGTTTCAGGAAAAGAAACCACATAAACTCCACATCAGCAGCAGTTTTTAAACACATAAAAGGTCACCCCTTCAAAGTCACTCAGTTTTACATGTGAACCGTGTATAAAAGCCCCAGTGATTTCATTTCTATCCACATGACTATTATTAGATGTAAAACACACACATTGCAATCATTTGTGAGATGTCCTCAGGACTTCCAGAGATCTTGAACTCTTCTCCAGAATGATCAAAATCTGTTAAAAATATCGTCTGGCTCATGGTAACCACAGAGACACAAATTCTGCTCCTTGGCCTCTGATGGGATTTGTCATTGCTACGTGAACTCCCTGACTGAGGATTTTGTCTCCCTAAATAAAATCCTGTCCAGGGCTGATCATGTCCTGTTTTATTGCCTTCAGAACCATGCTGTGCACTCTGTATTTTTCCTTAAAGGAAAATACTTATGGTGGTTTGACTCTTTCTTGAATATCACAATAGGAAAGTCAAACTAACTTAATTTCTGTTTCAAATAGATTTATTTTTAATTCCTTCAACACTTCTCTCCATTGGGCTGCATCCTGTACAACAGAATGGTGATACAGTCAATAAAAAGTTGATAGCAGTAATTACTTTTTAATTTATAGAGATGTTGCAGACTTTGTTGAAACACCACCCTAACGAGCTGAGTTACTTTGATGATCATTTTCAGGAGATGTGACTTTGATGCAGGGCTCTGAACTGTCAGGAGAAAATTCCCAATGTGCAGGTCTGGGTTATAAACAAGAATTTGCTCCATCAGATGCTCACTCCATTTACAACCTTGTATTGTTGTTTAACATTTTTCCTGCGAAATAAACAGATGTTCAGCTGTGGTTGGCCAGAAATAGAAAAGAGTTAGGAAAAAATCTGGTCCTCCACTAGAAAATTATACTGAGGAAACACCCCCAAAACTCCACCTTTAATGCAAGATACACATACCTAGAACAAACCAGGAAAAAAAAATCCCAGATTTTTAATTAAAAATTGGTTTTAACACAGTCTTAAAACATGGCAGGGATTTAGCCTTGAATTTGGGCACATGGATTTCAGTGAACTTGGTGGAGATATCTTGGTTTAATTATATGTTTAGAAAGCATATTCTGCATTTAAGTACCAACAGTCATTTGCTTGAGAACTCTCTGAATTTTGTGTAAGTGCCACACGAGCACAAAAGTGAATGTAAATGAGGTTCTAAAGAACAAGGATCAGATATTTCATACAATAAAACACCCCAGAGGTGCAGAATTTGTGCAAGTACAGATGGATTGAGACAGGGGGTCTGTGTGGCGCTTTTCCAGCTGCAGTGATGACTTTTGGGGGACCCCAAAAACACACAAAGGCTAAGCCTAAAAGGTTTCTACAGTTTCCAGTTTCAAACTGAAGCTGTGGATCTGGACAGGGAAGTGTAGAATGTCAGGGCAGACAGTGAAACTCTCCCAAAGTTGAATCTCCAGCGTCTCAGTCAGGGTTGGCTGTGCAGGGAGGACACAGGGAGGACATGGAATAATAACTGTATGATGCTTCCATATTGCAAACATTCCTTCTTCTGCCTTTTTAATCAGAAGATGAAATACATAAAGTTTTTGAAGAGACACCAAGAACTTTATCCTTTTGGAGCTGACAATATTTTATTTTACTCACATAAGACCCAACTATTTGCATTTTTCTCAATTATTTTATTCATTCTGGCAGGGGCAAACGTCCCTAATAGACACCCAGGAGTTATGGCAATTTACAGAGTAGATCTCCAGCAATGTTCCAGCTAAACTGAGGATGATTTTCTGATCACCAACAGTGCACACCTGAAAAACGGAACTGGCTCCTCATTTAGAGCAGGAGCTGACCAAGCAGCCACTTATTAAATACACAGAACTAACTCTCCCACCCCGGGCTACAGACTGTGCTGCTCTGTGTGCATCTGCTGTTTTCCCTTGTTTCCAAACCCCTCAAATGCCAGCTGAGGAGCAGCCTTGATCCTGCTCCAAGCCTCCAAGCAGGGCTCGGTTCCTCCTCTTGCTCCCGGCAGCAATTCCTGCAGGGGAAGTGAGGAACCCTTTGAACTCCTCAGGGAAATCCCCAGGGCCTTGCCCTGGAAGAATGAACCAGAGTTTCCATCTAGGCTGGAGGAAAAGGCTTCCCCATGGAGCCTCTCAACACTGATCCACCCCAGTCTGTGTTCCTTATATGTTCCTAATCCTTGTGGTTTCTCCTTTCTCTGTTCCCTCATTGTTTATGGTACCAAACCACAACCCTCAGACCACTGACCACTGACCCCACACTTAACCTGGTGCACACCACATGGTTTGGGCTTTTGACCAAAAGATCCCCTGATCCCCTTTGGCGTGCTGGAATAAACCTCGGCTGGAATTTATCCCACCAAAGGCCCTGCTGCCTCTCTTGGCTGAGCTGCCCGTGCTGAGTGTGCTGTGTGCACTTGACTGCTTGGCCTGAACACCTCCCCAGGCGGCTTTTCCACAGGAAATGAGGAGCTTTTCCCCCACCTAAACCCCACATTGCTGCAGGGAGGAGCCGGATCCTGGCACAAACCACACGCACGAGGAAACCCCTCCTGCTCCAGGAGCTGCTGGAGAGCTGCCCCACCTGAGCTGGGCTAGGACAGGCAGCTCCTGGGTGTTGTGACAGCCACCACCCTTGGGAAAATGCCTAGGTCCTGACATATTCCTGATTAAGGAGCAAAGACACAATTTATAGGTAAGGGATGGGCAGGTGTGGGTCTGGAGGATAAAAATCCCATCCCACCCTGTGTGATGACAGCAGCTGCTTAAGGCAGGTGATGGAAACTTCAAGAGCAACACGAAGAGATGATTTCAGATAGCTCCAAGACTTCTCTCAGTATTATTTGTGCTTTGAACAAAGCAGCTGTGGCCTCACAGTCCTGGTTAAGTGTGAGTAAAAGACAAAATCCCACCAAGAGGTTGCCCCTGCTCAAACTGAAACTGTCAGAGAATCCCAGGGTGGTTTGGATTGGAGGGACCTCAAAGCCCATCCAGCTCCACCCCTGCCATGGCAGGGACACCTCCCACTGTCCCAGGTGCTCCAAGCCCTGTCCAGCCTGGCCTTGGGCACTGCCAGGGATCCAGGGGCAGCCCCAGCTGCTCTGGGCACCTGTGCCAGGGCCTCAGCACCCTCACAGGGAACAATTCCTTCCCCAAACTGAGTTAGACCAAGGAGAATGCCAATAAAAGAAAAGCAACTGAAACAGGAGTAGCTGAGGAAAAGTTTTGTTGTTGTCTCCTGGATGTCACATGAGAAAAACATTTTTCCATCATGCCAGTGATTCTCCACCTCAGCTCTTGGAATGTGGAGGTTAAATGAAATTAATTTAAATGAATCAGGCATAGTCCCTCTCCTCTCTGACAGTGCATCTAACCAGCTTTGACTTTCACTCTTGGGTTAGGATTTATTTTGGAAAACTAGAAAAAAAAATTGTCTGCATTATTCTTCAGACAGGAAAAATTACATGTTAAGAACCAACAGTTCATTATCTAAAAATAATTTACAATTACATAATTGTAATTGTAAATTGCTTTCCTCTTTCAGAGCAAGACTCATGGTAATTAGGCTTGTTAGCACTTTTTTTTTTTTTAGTTTAAATTTAGCTTAGGATTGGTCAAAAAGTTGTTCTGGTTCTTTGTCTGTGTGATTTGAAGAGGTGGCCAGGATCAAACTCCTTCAATCCCAGTACCTGGAATGTCATCATCCCTTGAGGTAACTGATGCCTTTGGGGAGGGATTGCCCAGGCTGGAGTGGAAGCCACACCTGAACTTTCCCTGCATTCCCAAACCATCCTTCCCAAGGCAGGGGTCAGTACGTGGTCCCTCTGCTGTGCTTTCTGTCACATTCTGTTTCATTAAAGTAGTTTTGGGACAAACTGCTGAATATTCAGATGTTTAAAAATGTTTGTAATTCTCCTTGGAACTGATAAGGTTGTGCAGTTCCCCCAGCAGCCAGAGTGCTCAGGGAGGGTGTCAGGACAGGCTACAAGTCCTTTTAGTCCCAGGGCTAAACACAGTGTGGGGTTTGAGCTGAGCTAACCAGCAGGAAATTCCATGTGCTGATTTCCCCTCACCCTGAGGAAGCCAATTTTTCTCTTCACAGTGGATGGAAGAAAGGGAAGAGAAAGCAGCAACTGCAGCAAAAGAAGAGATCCATCAATGTCACCGTGGCAGGTCCAGGTCACTGCACTCCAGAGTGTGACACTACAAACTGGGGCTGCTCCCTGGGCAGTGAAAAGCAGCTCAGCGAAAGCTGTCACACAGCTGGGAGCTCCAGCACTGAGAGATGGAAGTGTGAGAAATACCTGAATCCTTACCCGGAGCAAATAGGAAATAGCCCAAGGCAGGGACAGGGACAGGCAGGAGGTCAGGGACATCTCTCAGTTAGTCTGAGGCACAGCAGGAGGTTCCAGACACTGGGTTGCTCCTGCAGAGACCCAGCAGCAGCTGAAAGGCCACAGAAAGCTGTGACAGCAGCCCTGGTGTCTTTGAAAAGCCAGGTGTCTGCTAAGGAATGCAGGAGCCTCCATTGAAATGGAAAATGTAAACCCCCTCCTTCTGAATTATTATAAATTTGAAATTAAGGGGCTCTGAGGCAAAGATATGGGAACAGGAATAACAGTTCTTTACTAGGAAAAAATAAAATTGAAATAAAAATGCAGTAATATAAAAAACCCTGCCAGAGTGAGAGCAGGAGCTGCCCCCTGTGTGTCAGGGTGGGGGCACAGCCCCATCCCATGGGGGCTCAGCCCTCCTGCAGTGCCAGCTGTGCTGCTGCTGGAGCAGGGATCCTGCACAAGGGGGGAGTTTTCCTCTGCAGCTCCAGGGCTGCTGCAGATGGGCCTGGGCTCCCTCTGGCAATGCAGGGCAGCAGAAAGCTGCTCCTCTGGCAATGCAGGGGGCAAAGGCTGCTGTGCTGTGCCAAGCTCAGATTGGATCCAGGTAGGAATGCTTGGCTCCTCCCCTGGGCGGAACATCTACCCATGGGATGATGGAATTTGCTCAGCCATGCAGGGACACTCACTGGCCATGGACAGAAGATAATTAACAATTAATGGCCCATGGACAGCAGAGATCTGCTGGAGGGAGGATTGGCTGTGGGAGAGATAAAGAAAACTGCCCAAAGAACAGCAGAGAACTGCCCCAGCTCTGAGAGATGACAAATAAAATGCAAACCCCCAGCCACAGCTTGCATTTCCAACTCAAGACACCTGGAAATCAAGAAATCAAGAATCCATGGAGCAAGGACACTTGGATGAGCAGCAGCACAGGTGACAGGAAGCACTTAGCTAATCATCTTCCCAGGAAGAGGGGGGATATAAGCACATGAACCCATGAAATAATCCCGTTTGTTATTAGATTTCCAGCCCAGGAGGCTGCAGCTCCTGGTTACTGCCTTGAATGGAATATTTTAATTCCCAGTAGTTTTTTCCAACAACACCTCAGTAAGTAGCCAAACTAAATGTTAAATATTTCCTTCTCCTTTCTCCTGTTTCTTGTTTAAGATCATAGAACAGTTTGGGCTGGAAGGGACATTAAAACTCATCTTTTTCTGCCCCCAGCACTTCCCCAGGGTGCTCTAAGCCCCATCCAACCTGGCCTTGGACCTTTCCAGGGATGCAGGAGCAGCCACAGCTTCTCTGGGCACAGACATTCCCAAACTTCCTTAGCTGAAAAGAACCAATTTCTCTGTATTTAACTCTGTTTTATGAGGTTAAATCCCTTAACCACAAGCTAAATGCAATGGTAGCTGCCAGTGTGTATTGATCTGGCTGCTGAGATTCATTTTAATTAGTTTTAATTAGTTTTAATCAGTTTGATTGCTGCTGCACAGTTCGGTGTTGATGGCTCTGGGTTGCTCTCTGAGCCAGCACAGCCCCCTTGGCTCGGCACTCCTTGCTCCACTCTGCCTCACTAAAAAAAAAAAAAGGAATTTGGGAAAACTCTAAGGTTTACAGCAGTTTAAGGCTGGAGTCATCTAAACATGCTCCCATATTTGAGCTGGGATTTCAGCAGCCACCAGTGGAGCTCTTGTGACAGTTCCTGCTGCTCTCACTGAGCTGCACCTCTGGTGACACCTCGGGGCTTGTGCACAGGATCTGTTCTCCCACTGGACAAACAGGAAATTCACCCTGTTACCTCTGCCTTGCCTTGTCACATGTTCTGAGCATGGCAGAGAGCTCCGTAGAGGTTGTGGTAAATTCATTTTTAACAAATCTACAACCTCAGCTGGACATTACTTCTAAAAGAGGCAACAAAAATAATGAAAAAAGCCCCCAACATCTTTTCCTTTTCAGGAATTTGAGTAACCTGTAGGAAACTCCATAGTTCATCTCAGGAGAAAATTGTTCTTTGTGTGTAAAGTGCTTTTCAAGGAATAAAAACCATTTCTCAGTGCTTGCCCACTGGTGTAATAATGCTGTAATCTGTGCTGGGTGAATTGCCCTGAACTGGAGATTTATTTCACAGTCCTTAAAGAGTGTTTGATTTAAACCCTGAGATTAGGGGGCACGATTTCAAACCTGAATTATTTGTAAGTGTTGATAATTGAATAAGTTAGTGATGTAATTTATGGGGCTTTCAAGGCTGCTGTGTTTTCCTTTTGCCAGTGGGGTTTCTCTGGGTCTGGATGGGCAAGAGGAATTTAGAGGATGGAGTTCACCCTGATCACCCTCTGGTGCCTGGTGACAGTCGCAGGATGTGTCCTCCTTGGATTTTAGCATCGGCACAACCCTGCTCAAGGACCAGGAGACTCTGGGAGCAGAAAAACTCTGTGGAAAAAGCCCTATAACCATGGAAACATTTACTGGTACCTCAGAAACCACTGCCTGGCAGGGGTGTGATGCAGAGCACCTGCTTTACTTCCAGTCTCATTTTGTGTAATTCCATTCGCACACAGGGACTGGAGCAAACAGCTTGGAGGTGGAAATGGCAGAAAAATAAAAATTATCGCTTATACAAGGCAAACACCTCGGTGTTTTAGTAGAACTACCCATCCAGACTAATATCTGCATATTTTTTTTCCTGTTTCTGTCAAGAGCAGGAGTTTCCCTGAGCAAAAAGCACAAGTGCAGCTGATGCAAAGAGGCAAATCTGGGGGTGTGTGTCCATCTCAGCCCAGGGCACATCCCTGCACTTCACAGTTCCAGCTCCCAAATACATAAAGTAGCTGCCACTGCAAGCGACTCTGTATGTAAAATATTGCATGGGCTTACCCATTGAAGTTTTTCACCACATTTAGGGTCTAAAAATTAAATAAATGAAACCAAAGCCACCAACCCACAGGTGTCCATGTGCTCATGAATGTGCCCATTAAATCAGCCAGGAATGATTACCTGTCACAGGGCTGGGCCACTTGGATTAGCAAGACTTCGAGTTTCATTAATTAAGGGTTGTTTTTTGCTCTTATTAGTATTGTTTTCTTGCTTGGAATCCTCTGTAATGATTGATTTGCAATTACAGAGGGCACAGAAGATGGACTTGGCAGTCAGCAGTGCCTGACTGATTAAACAGGTACAGGGAGGGGGATGAGACACCTGAGGGACCACGCTGAAACAATTCTCTGGAATATTGTCTCTGGAAAATTTTCCTTAGGCCTTTGTTTAATTTCATAGAAGTACATTGTGGTCTCTAGAGGAAAAAATTACAACGGTGCACCAAACCTCTTAATTATCCAGGTAATTAGAAAGCCTTCCATACCCCAGCCCCCAAAAGAGAGCCAGTGTAATTCTCTGTGTTTATTTGTTTAAAGACCTCTTTAGGCATAAACATTTTAGTGGTGATGAGGTGATGTAGTGATTAATATTTCTATAATGAACAAATAATCATATATTATATAACTATGTACTCATAACTATCTCAGGGTGATAAATACCCTTAAAATTAATGTCTGTGTAAAGCTGAGAAAAAGTTGTGCAGCTCTCTCTATGTATCATGTCTGCTAAATGTCACAAATGTCACACAGAAAGAGAGACAAACAATTCCTCTTCCAAATAAAGATTATGGGGGGATTTAAATATTTAAGCCAAGATTAATTTCACTATTTTTTTTCCTTGGGGAAGGAGAAGCAGACTCCGGGCTGGCTTGGCCACCAAAGTTTCAGGTGTGACTCCTCCTGTGGTCCCTGATGGTGCCCAAAGGCTTCCCTGGGCATCTCCTCCTGATGGATGATGGGAAACATCCTCAGGGATCTTGTCCACAGGCAGGTGAGGGCCCACAGCACCACCAAAATGTGCTATTTTCTCTCACCTGTCCAAAATAATGGGATTTTCACACTTTGTTTAGCAACAAAGATAAACAACCCCCAAAGAAACCAACTGCACCAGATTGTTGGAACCACTCTGTGTTTCCCAAGCGACACCAAAGGGTCTCCCACAACCCTGGGAACCAATCAAAATACTACATTTCATTCCTTTTGTGGCTAATAAAGTTCATTTTCCTCTTAGATTTTGAATATTTCTACTTGGCAAATGCATCAGACTTGGAAGTGGCTCGAGTTTCCATCAGCCACCACTCTGGAAATGAAACAATCCCAAATAGGATGCAATTGTGAGTTAAAGCAGATTTAAAGCAGGGAGCAACTGCAATGAGGCTGATCCTGAGATTTGAAGGTTATTTTCAGCTTCATTAAACCCAGGGCTTACAGGGATCTGCAGGAACCCAGCCTTGCCCTGGAAGCACAGAAAATTGCTTACTTTGAGATACCAAAATACCTCAGTGTTTATAAACATCACCCACAGCCTCAAAGGAATATCACTCTATCCACTCACTCAATGGAGTTTTAAGTAGAAACTCCTTTTGTGTGATATTTGTGACACTTAACAGACATGTTACTCACATAGGGAGAGTAGCACAACTTTTTCTCAACTTTGCACAGACAGACATTAATTTTAAAGGTGTTTATCACTTCAGGCGCTATAATTGCGGATAGTTATTGATATATAATTATATAATATGTGATCATTTGTTCATTATGGAAATATTAACCACTACATTCTCTCCATCCCTGTGGATGTTTCCCACCATCCATCAGGAGGGGATGCCCAGGGAAGCATTTTTGGCACCACAGGAGCAGTCACACCTGAAATTTTGCTGGCCAAGCCAGTCCAGACTCTGTCACAGCTTTCCCCAGTGCTTCCCATAGAAAAATGGAGTGAAATGAAGCTTGGCTTAAATATTTGAAATCCCCATAATCTTTATTTGGAAGAGGAATTTTTTGTCTCTAATGAACAGGAAAGGTAAAATGCGCAAAATTAAATTAACAGAAGGAATGTTATTAATGGAATTGACTTTTGGTGTGTGTTTTGCTAAGAGCTGGAAAGAGGAATATTGATCTGTTCTTGTTGATTTATCTTGTACAGATAAATGCACTCATCTCTGAATCTGTTTTCAACTCCAGCTTCCCATTCCTTGTAAATTTAGCTGTTGCTTGATGCAGAATTTGCCCCTGGAGATGTGGCAGCCTTCAAATGGAACCTGCACCATGGTAAGGATCACATTTACTTAAATCTGAGCTCACCTAAGCTTGGTTTACTCCAGAGCTGGCACCCAGCCATAGTGTCTCTCCTCCCGAGGCGATGCCAGCAAAGGGCTCACACCAGGTTTTGTTCCTTTTCCCCAAAAGCTGCCCCTGATTTGCAAAATCTGATGGAACAGATTATTCCTGGATTGTCTCAGCCTGCTCAGAGCCCTGGGTGTGGTCAATAATTTGGAATTTGTGCCTCTTACCCCAAGACACATTTTCTGTTTTTTTTTTCCTGAGGGAAGCTTTGACCACTGGGTTGATGTTGGGTGAGGGGGTGAGTCTGATGGAGCTCCCTGGCAAGAACTCTGGTTATATATGGAGTGAACATCATTAGCAGCTAAATTGTTAATTAATTAAGCATGAAACATGTGGGTAGACACTTCTGCTGGGGAGCCATGGGGATTTATGGCTCTTTCAGGTGTCCCTCCTGTGTTTTGGTACCTGTTTGTCCCCCAGAGCTGGCAAGGAGGGCTCCCAGAAGAAGGTCTGTGCTGGAAGAGCAGGAATAGGATAAAAATTGCTGTGCTCAGCCTCCTCCTCTGGCAAATGGATATTCCTGGCTCTGCTGGACTCTCCACAAGATCTGAGCCTCCTGGTTCTTGTCTAGATCCAGCTGGAGTCAGGAAAATGGTGGTTCTAAATTAGCCCTGTGTGTGACTGCACTAAACACACACATCCCATGCACCCCACTGCTGCTCCTCGTGTCTCCTGGGCCTTCTACCTGCGCCTTGTTTTAGTTTTTATTTTCTTTGCAAATTTCATGGCTGTGGGGGAATTCAGCTTGAGACACTAATTATGCACTGTCAGGATATAATTACTAAAGAAGGCAATGCAGAGCATGATTTGGCCCAGTGAAACATCATGAAGTTAATTTGGTTTGCCAGGACTAAAATCTGAATCAGCTCACACTTTCCTCACAATAAACAAGGTCTGTTATAGAAATAATCACATTTCCTGGCTTTACTAATTATTCCTCCTATAACCTGCTGTGTGTTAACATTGAGGTTTGAAGACTTTTAAAATGCAAAGTTGAGTGCACAGCTTTACTCTGAAGCATTTCTTTCCCCAGCTCCAAGGCCAACATCATTATCTGTCCCTCTGAGTTGTCCCCAGCTTTAGATAACAGCTGATCTGATGATAACAGAGCTGGCTCTTTCATTTACACTTCAGCCACTGAGCAAGGAGCAGATTTTCTGGACAGCTCTTGATGACCTTAAAGCCCTTGGGAACTTTGATATTCTCACAAAGAGAGGAAATATCAGGGCAGTTTGGATGTGTGAGAGGATGCTCCAGTGGCAGCGTGCCAGGGCAGCCCTGCCAGGCAAGGCAGGGGTGAAATTGCTGCCAGGACAGGAGGCAATGGCCGATCCCTGTGCTGGCAGCCCAATCTAATGGGATTTGGGCATTTCAAGTGGGAAATAATAAACCACTGAGAGGAATATTGCCATCTTTGCTGCATGTGAACCGAAATGCAGCGACAAACCTCCTCCTGTTTGCAGAGGTACCCTAACAGAAATCACTGTGATAAATTACACAGCTTGGGCAGATATCCTTGCACTTAAATTTTTGAGGAAAATGTGAGTTTTAAAAACTGTCTGTACATCAGCTCCCAAGTTATTCTTTGCTGCCAGCTGAAGAAGCACTTGTGCAAACGAAGACACGTTGTAATAATAATTTATTCTGGTAGTAAACCTTCCAAGCAGGAAGACCTTTTGCATGCAAAACACATAAAACCCTGTAACTGAAAAGTGAGCATCAATATTTTATGTAACCTGGTGTCACTTCATTCCTCCATCCTTTAGGCACAGAAACTTGGGGATATTGCCTTGATGCTGTTCTTTTGTAATGAGGTTTTTGCATAGCCAGAGCTCTGAATGCAGGAACCTTTTGGAGGTAAATCCAAGCTTTTTAACATGAATAATTGCTTTCCATGGGTATTTTGGTTCAGGGCTAGAGCAGAGAGTTGCCACCCCAACAGAAAAACTCTTGAGCTGTGCTCATCCCTGAGCAGTTCTACATGTGGCATTTGCTGTCTTCACTTTTGGAATTTTAGCTGCCACTTCCAAAGCATTATTGACACAGGGAAAGCAAACAGAGGCTGCAAGTGTTGGATGGCATCAAACAAAGGAATAAAGGATCCTAGGAAAGTTTGTCTTGGAGGAAATAATTGTGGCACATTAGTCTGGTTTAATTGCTGTGGTAATTTAAGTGACTTGTGTATCTTTGCTGTAATTATGGTGTCACTAAAGCTGCAAATCCTACAGAAAAATAAGCAAATAAGTGCCTTAATGAAGCAGCAGTTTGGGCAATTATGGGGCTCTCACTTTGGAG
Organism: Camarhynchus parvulus; assembly: GCF_901933205.1. Lineage (NCBI taxonomy): Eukaryota > Metazoa > Chordata > Aves > Passeriformes > Thraupidae > Camarhynchus > Camarhynchus parvulus. The sequence continues at coordinate 2,536,693 of NC_044579.1, read as the reverse complement.
AGCAGTGGGATTTAGTCAGGGCAAGTTTCTGACATGTTTTGTGTTTGATTTTTGCTGTAGTGATTCAGGGTGCAAAGGGATTGCTCCAAGGAAGTTGAGCAGAAATGCATCCACACCAGTCAGAGAAAGAAGTTTGTGTCCCTGGTTCTTGGTGGAGCAGCTAAGGAGCATTAACTCCCATGAATTGAGTGATACATTTAATAATTTGAGAAATGGAATAAATTGTTGAGTGTGCATTATGTATGTGACCATCAGGACACCAAAGGGAGGGAAAATGTAAGGAATTCTTTTTCCTTTCAGGTGTGAGGGAGTTCAGTCTCTCTGGAATAACTTATAAGCTAATGAGTTGTCACCTTCCACTGATTTACCTTGATTCTGTACATGATTTATTCCAATCAGATAATTTTTAAACTTTCAGACGGGAGTTGATATCTGTGGTTTCTTCAAAGACTCAGAGTATGAGCTGTGTCTTCCCTGGATGAGTTTTACCCATATTCCAGGAATCACAACCAGAAAGGACAAGGATGAGTCCCAGTCATGGTTTTGTGTCCACAGAGGGGCTGCTCTGGGATTTGGACACTTGAAGGAAGCCCCTTCTAACTTTGCTTTCACTGAATCAAACTGTAAATATTTTCCCCTCTGTGCCATTTGGATTTCAATGAGCTACAGCAGGGCTAAAATGGAGATTTTATGGCAACTGACCTCGGTGCTCTCAGCCCTAATTGCCCATAATTATAGAACAAATGAGAAAATGGGGCAGTGTAATAAGATGCTGGAGTGAGACTCAGGAATTTGTGTGCTCTGCCTGTTTGCCACCATCAGATATTGTATTTCTGCTGAAAGGAAAGGGAAATAATTGCCTAAATGCAGGCTAAGGAGTGGAGTGGAGAAAGCTGTAAAACAAGATAACTGGGAAAATGAAAAAAAGGGAAACAGCACTTGTGTTGCAGGGAAAGCTTCAGGTCCAGCAGAGTGGAGCTATTCAGATGGCAAATATCTAATGGATTAAAGTCTCCTTTTCAAAGGCAGCTGCTTTATCTCACAGCACACACCTTCCACGGGCCCTGAAAGCTTCAAAATGCAGATTCAGGGTTATCGTGGTGCTTCCAGCCCTACCCAATTTGCCAAGGTATTGTTCCTACATTTAATAAAGACTTGAGGCTCTCCTGACAGCAGTCCTTGGTGCCTCGGGCTCCTGGGTGATGTGCCCTGGGACGTGTCACACCTTGGGGACACTTTGCATTAAACATTTTTTCCAGGATTTCCCCTGGGTTTTTATCAGCTTTTCCCCTTTTTAGTTCCCTGATTATTACTGTTTTTGGTGTTGCTCGCTCCATGATCAAAGAATAAATAGATGGAGGTGTTTAAATAATTTGTTGAAGCGACATTTCGGTAGTCCCAGTTCTAAATCTCTGCATGGATTTCCATCCTCATGCTTTGAGCCTGACCAGGGCATCTCTGTGATCAAGGACTCCTAAAGTCAGCTGAAATAAATGTACGTAAATGTGTTTCTATAAATAAATGTGTGCAAATATATAGGAGGTATCACCCCTATGGAGAATTTTCCAGTTAGGAGCAGAACTACCGAGGAGTGACGAACACCCACAGTCTCACTGGTCCCCAGGCTTTGTTCAAAGTCTGACACTGTTTGATGCTTTCATTCCCACTCCCACTTGAATTACAAGAGACTGTAAAAATATCATTAAAAACCCCCAAACAAATACATCTTCTGGCTCTTGTGTTTGGAGAGGAAACTTGGAACCAGTATGATCAGAATCTGTAATGATTTGAGGCATCTAATGGCATGGTTGATAATTTTTCGTGGATGATTGGGATCCTTCATCCCAGTGATATAAGAATTACCCCTGGGTGCAAGTTTAGAGGTCACTAAGTGTTGGAACCCTGGTTAATGTGAATTTCAGACTTTCTGTTCTGCCAGGCACTGACCCCCAAGAGAACACTGCATTGACCTGAGGCCGTGGAGAAGCTTCCAAAATTGATGATGGAACTGGGATTGTGGGTGTGGAGTTTGGATAGAAGTGTGTGATATCACAGGGTGGGAAACTTAGAGTTTAAGGGTTTAGAATGTAGTGATATATATAAAGCAAGATGGAGGTTTTAGGGGGGAGGCTGCTCCTTCTTCTTCTCCACCTTCTTCTTCTCCTTTTTCTCCTTTGCCTTCTTCTCCTTTTTCTCCTTTTTCTTCTTCTTCTCCACCTTCTTCTCCATGGATTTGGGTGGTTTTGTGTCATTGGATAAGAAGTCCACATTGTGGGCCATGGGTGGTTGGTTGTTGGGTTAAAAGTAGAAGTAATTGAGGTGTCATTTCTTAACTGGACAGTTTATCCTTAAAAGGCCTTGTGGGAGAGAGAGATGGGGCTCCATTTTTAGTTTGTTGGAGTGAAGTGCTGCAGAACTCAGGGTTTGTGAGACTGTGACATGGATAAGAACTAACAAACATCTGAATCCCAGCAAGAAATATCTCACATATTTAATCACGACCTTGGCAAAAAGAAGTTAAGACTCAACAACTAGGAGTTGAAATTCCATGGAGGTGACAGTGGCAATGACGGTCAAAGCTGTGAGCTTTGAGTTTTCCCACATTCTGGATGGTGTTGGGATGAGCTGCTGGGTTCTGCCTCAGCAGTGTCCCTTGCCCAGCCCAGCCTTCCTGGGCAGTGCTCCCTGCATTACCACACAAAAACAGGTGTAAGGAAATCACTCTCTTGGCACTGATGTTGTGTGCATCTCTCAGTTGTTATTACAAATATCTGAATATTAAACATGCACCCCAAGCTCCTAAGCCTTTAATCCTTTTGTTTTCCTACAATAGCCATCTATTATCTTTTTGCTGGTAAGAAATGCAAAGCTGAATAATATCCAGCAGTATCATGTCTAAATAAGCAAAAAGCTGGCGAGGAATCAAGAGATGATAACGGTGGCTTTGCTTTGTTTCCTGCTCAGGAGCAGCAAGGAACTCAGGAATTGGCTGTTGGACCATCTGCAGCAAGGACAGGGAAAGTCATGGGAGCAGCAGAAAAGCTCTGACAAAAAAACTGCAAAGGGTCAAAGCCCTGATTTCATTAAGCAGCTCCTTTCAGAATTATCTTTTTCTCTCTCCAAAAGCTGGGGCATCATCTATAATTTCAGCTTTTGTTCTGTAAAAACATGAAAAAAACCTCAGTGGAATAGGGTAGGAATAGTGGATAATGAAGTTAGGACTTTATAAGGTGCATTTTGAGTGTTATTTACTAACTGGAGGTTTTCATTCCTTTTAGGTTTTTGTCATTATTGCAGATCTGTAATTTCACCTTAAAATTCTTTCTTTTAATTGTTATTATTATTGTAATTATTAACCTTCATTAAAAAAAACAAACTAAAATTTCTGGGTTTTCTGGTCGTAAAAATATGCATATTTACAAGCCAAGAAATTAAGAGTCTCCAGTTTATTGGGTTTTTTTCCTTAACTAGCATTACAGAGTCCATCCAAGGCTATTTTGGACCTGCCTGATGTATGACTCAAGGATCTTTGGAGCTGGCAGCCTCCTGGGTGTCCTGGTGCTCTGTGCATATGTGTCCCCAAACTGGCATGAAGAGGTGGTTGTGTCAATATTTATTTTATGTTAGTCAGTCTTTGGACAGCCTAGATACAGAGGGGTGATTTGGGCTCTTAAATCCCACACTCTCGTTTGCCCACATTTGAATTCTTGAAGAGTATCTGCTTTACTTAAGCACGTCACATTTGAATTTATGCATTTCTAGAAGGCACAGAATTAATGACATGCCTTGGGAGGTTTAAGAATTTCCCCTGTTTTTAAGGAATCAAAGGAGAAGGAAGGATATTTTTAAAGAGATTTGAGACATGATGCATCCTTTCTTAACCAGTTCTTCAACTTTTCACCAATTAGGTTTCATACGAAGCAATACCTATATTTTTATTTCAAATTTTATTCAAATTTAACTTGACTATTAACCTTGATATGTCCCTGTACAGAAAACATCTCTGCTCTTTCTAGGTCTGCCAGCAGGAGTGAAAATTCCTTTCTGCAGGTACATTCCAGGCAGGAAGGAACATGGAAAAAAATCACATAAAGCTGAAGAAGTTGAGAAAAGGATGATTTGAAAGGAAAACCTGACACTTGTTCCCAGCCAAAGGACCCCAAAACCAGCACCCACAGCAGGCTTGGTCTGAAAAATCAACAAATTGAGAATTCAGATATTTGAGGAGGAAGGATAATTGCTAATTTATTAAACTTATTTCTCCTTTCTATCCATTTTGCCCAAAGCAGAGCTGGGGGGATGCAGCTGAGAGTCACTTTCAGCTTGGTGCATTATCTGGAGCCAGCAATTAGCTGGAAGCAAATATTAATTGTCCTTTTCCCCTTCATTTACAGGCAGTGAACTCTATCCTGGAGTGAACATTGTCAGCTACAAATGCCAGGTTCAAATCTCTTGCTTGTAGGATATTTCCATTCTGGAATATCCCCGATGTTCTCTTATTAGAGCTTAAAGAAAAAATTAAAAAATCAAAAAGCAGATGATAGATTTTGATCAAGTAATAATGCCAGGCACATTTTGATATTTATGCATGAATGACCAAAAGAAAAATATTCTCTTTTTTTTGGTGCAATGTTGTAATTTCTTTGTCAGTTGAGAAGGTAGATAATAAATATTGGCAATACATAAGACTTGGCTGTACTAAGAGCTACCCTTTGCTATCTTGAGCAGCAGCAGTTATTAATTTTCAGACATAATCAAGTGATTTATATTCATGATTATGGTTCAAACCATCCTGACACTTGTTCCTTCTACATCTGACGCCTTCTCGCTTCGTGCTTTCTGTGTTCAGCAGCAATTAAAATGAGAATGAGAGGGTTTGGGGTTTTTTCAGAGTAGTGTTATAACATTCCTCCTCTGATTTCAGGTCTTACCCACTGAGTCATCACCTGAGCAGGGTGTTCTGCACTGACTTCCAGTAATTATTTTTGTGTTTTAGAGGCTCCCAGCAAGTAATTTCTTCATTTGCACTGAGAATTGCAAAATTTATTCCTCTTCCTATGCGCCATAGATCCATTGGAATTCTTACCTTTGTCATCATTATCATGATCACTGATTCTAATTATCACTGGCCTCTAATTTGACCTAATAAAAATTCATAAATACCACTGGCATTAAATTTTAATGTTCATCACCTCTGCCATACTTCGTTGGATCAAAAGTGGAATTGGCATGAGAATAAAGAGTCATTGTTTAGACATAAAGAAACATATTTATCTAAAAAAATCATTTCTCAAGAATGTCTATTTGCATTTCTTTGAGAAGAACTGCACATACTTCGAAAATGAACTTCAAATATGTTCTGCCTTTCCACAGCAATGAAATGATTCAGTTGATATTATTTCTCCGTCTGTTTGGTTAACAAAATCAAAATATTTTGGTTGTCAATTACTATAAAATGAAAACTGCTTTTGTCTGAGTCGGAGCTCACAGCATCTGATCTTGAATTGTGATGTGCTTTGGGAAAATGACACAACATGGGATGAATCCAAATTCGTTCTCTCCAGAGTCTCTTTGGGGGAAAATCTGTTTTCAGTGCCTTGGTGAGGTTTCACAGCTCCTTGCCGTGCTCAGCTGAATGTCTGCAGGAGACTCTGGGCCTCTAAAAACAGCTCAGCCTTTATTCTTGCTTGGATGTGGCCAGAGCCAGCCTGGAGAGCTCCCAGTTTGGAGAAGTGGGAGTGCAGGCTGGGTTCAGCCATGCACAGGAGGAATGTGGGGTTACAGGAGTGTGTTCCTGCTGGATCTGTGCCAGACATCCTTCCAGGATAATGGTCCTGGCTGGACTGGAAATATGCCAACAGATTCTTACAGAAACTAAGGGCTGTAAATCTAATTTATATTTAATATGTGACACCAAAACAGTGAAAAAACAAATCATATTAAACTGTAGACAAAGCATAAGCCATTTCTATTTCCTAGCATGGTCCTGAGCTGAAACCCCAACTTTTAGCCCTGCTGACTGAAGGAATGTCAGGACATCACCCAGCCCAGCTAACGAGCTTTGCAAGTTGTGTGTGATTTAATTAAAAATGGACCCGTTCAAAGCAAAGAGATAAATGTCTCTTTTTAAATTACTGCATTTTTAACAGCACCTCATTTCCTAGATTGCTTTCCTGTGCCATTTTCTCCAGCCCAGCCTGTACCCCTGGGTTTCCAACAGTTCTTCTTCCCAGCTTTTTGTCAGAGAGGAATCAGCTCTGAATTCCTGGAAACCAAAGCAGGAGCCAGCAGAGACCACGCTGCTCCAGCTCTTCACTTAATGGAGTTCTCCTTGTCTTTATGGCCTCTCAGTGTCCCTTCCCCATTCCTCCCCCTTGGAGCTTTATCTTACACCTTGCCCTGATCTCCTTTGTGGAGTAACAAAGCTGGAAAGGAAACAAAGGAAAGTGTCACCGTGATATTTTATGAAAAATCCCTTTGCCAGGATTTCTTCTCCTGGGAAGCTTCAGCTTCTCCCTGTTTTGCTGCTTTGGAATGTGATTTGGAGAATTGTTTACCCAGCATGTGAATTGTTTTAATTTAATGACCAATCCCAATCCAGTTGTGTCGGGACTCTGGTCAGTCACGGGTTTTTATTATTCATTCTTTCCTAGCTTCTGATGTATCCTTTATCTTTCTTTGGTATATAATATAATAGATGATATGATATTATATGATATATCATATAATAATAAATATAATATAATATAATATGATATAATATGATATAATATGATATAATATGATATAATATAATATAATATGATATAATATAATATGAGATAATATGAGATAATATGATATAATATAATATAATATAATATAATATAATATAATATAATATAATATAATATAATATAATATAATATAATATAATATAATATAATATAATATAATATAATATAATATAATATAATATAATATATCAGCTTTCTGAGCACATGGAGTTAAATTCCCATCTCTCACCTCGTCCTGAGGACCTCACAACAGCACAGGAAAGCTGCTGGGAACCCCTCCCTGGAGAGCTGGGTGTTGCTGGGCGTGTGCTCTGGAGCAGAGGGAAGCGTTCCCTGGGTGATGGATAACAGAGCTTGGTGGCACTGCCAGCTCAGGGAAGCACTTAAGCAAATGGTTTTATTGATGGCAGGGAGATTGTTAAATGAAACCACTGGAATATGCTGTGCTGGGCTTTCCTGGAACACTCAAATGAAATAAATAAACTTCGGAGAACAGATATCCATCAAACAAACCCCTCAGGCTTCTCCGGGCGTTGTCATCCTCATAATCCACATAAAACCTTTTTTGTTTTTTCATAGACGCTCACAAAGCAGAGTATCTGGCAATTTTTAGTAATGTTTCCAGCTTTTTCTTGGATTTGGGAGCTGTTCCCATGGAAAGGAGGGGTGAGGTTGGTTTGGAAACTCTGCCTGTGGTTCACCTGAGTCCCTGGGAGGTGGTGGCATTGATCTGAGGGGATGGATGGAGGGATGGACATGGATGGATGGATGGATGGATGGATGGATGGATGGATGGATGGATGGATGGATGGATGGATGGATGGATGGATGGATGGAGATGGATGGATGATGGATGGATGATGGATGGACAGGGATGGGGTGGGATTCATGATGGATGGAGAAGGAAGGAAGGAGGGAAGGAAGGAAGGAAGGAAGGAAGGAAGGAAGGAAGGAAGGAAGGAAGGAAGGAAAGGAAGGAAGGAAGGAAGGACTTCTCAGACATTTCTTTATTGTTGAAAATTCACTTGTAAATATTCATAATAATATGAATTGAAAGCTTTCCTTTGGAAAATGAAGATTTATTGTTAGAATCCCACCTATCATTTTCAAGAAAAAGAGAAAAACCAGTTAGGTGTGAAGCATTCATATTAAGGTTATGATTGAAGCCTCATGGCTATAAAATTTTAACATTTCTGTGTTAATCTTTCATCTTTTTCATCTGCTTTTGACATTTATTAGTAATATCCCCTGAAATCAGTTTATATTGATTTAAGATTAATCTTTTATAGTTAATTCCAATAAAAATTTTAATGGTCATAAATTTGATTCTCCCCTGCCACATGTTCAACAGCTCTTTCCCTCATTTGAGAATGTTTAATGACTTCTTGTGGTGATTAAGCAGAAGCGATACAAGAGGAACATGACAGTCCCGTGAAGGTTAAAGTAACAAAGATATGGAAGAACAGATTACAAAAACCCAGCCATGTAACTGGATGAGCTGTTTGGCATTTCACGGTTGCTTTTCACTCCTTTGCAGAACCTGATGCTTCAGATTGAGGTCCAAAGAGTGTTTAGTCCAAAGAGTGTCTGTAATCTGCCTGTAATTCTGGCTGTGCCTGCCATTGGCCCAGGGCTCTGCAAACACAGCTGAGAACTGATAACAGCAGCTCATAAAGCCCCAGGTTTGATGTTGAGCTTCACAGCCAGGAGCGGTAAATGAAGGAACCACAGAAGCTTTAAGGTAAGGCTCTCATTTTCTCATTTAAGTATATATATTATGTTACTTTTTATTTATTCCAAGGTTCTGGAGAGCTTTGCCTTCCTGATGAATGCTCATCACATAACATAACTTAGATGTATGAATTATAAGGATTTATCTCCAATGTTTTAGGGTTTGGAGGGAGACCAGGAGAAGAAAGAACTGAAATTCAACGAGATAGACTTTAATGACAAGAGCTTGAATAAAATCTTGCTTTTCAGGAGAATGAACATTGGGGTTTTTAAGTTTTAGGATGCTATCAGCTGGGGCAACACAGCACAAGGGGATTTTAGTTTGTGATGGGTTAAAAATGGCAACAGGTGCGCACAATGATTTAAACTGTTATTTCACACACAAAATAGTTCATTCTAAAGTATTTTTCACTTCTGTGGGTCATCACTAAAACATGTGAAAGTGTTCTGATGTGCCAGTGCAATGCACACGCGCTCCCACACTTCCTTAACTGAAAAGAACCAATTTCTCTGTATTTAACTCTGTTTTATGAGGTTAAATCCCTTAACCACAAGCTAAATGCAATGGTAGCTGCCAGTGTGTATTGATCTGGCTGCTGAGATTCGTTTTAATTAGTTTTAATTCGTTTTAATCAGTTTGATTGCTGGTGCACACTTTGGTGTTGATGGCTCTGGGTTGCTCTCTGAGCCAGCACAGCCCCCTTGGCACAGCACACATTTCTCACCAAAAATATAAAAAAAGGAATTTGGGAAAAATCCTCATGTTTTCCACAGCTTTTTAAGGCACTGACTTCATTGAGTTATTTGCCATATTTCAGTTGTGATTCCAGCAGCAACCACTGTGCCATGAGCTTGTACACAACGTGTTCTGCCACTGTATACAAAAAAGCAATTTATCTCTGTCTTGCCTTCCCCATGTGTCCTGGACACCCTTCAGGGTTTATTCCAGCTTTTCTCTGGTATATTTCTGACAAATCAAGTTCCTCTTGTTTTAAGTGAATAGACTTGTGTTTGCTTTATAGGAGAAAATAAAGTTTAGAAAAGGAAAAAAAGGGAAAGACGATTTAATTTGTTTTCTGTTCCAGGAATTTCAGTAACTTGCGGGAAATTTCATGGTTAATTTCAGGAGTAAATTGTTCTGTACTCAATGATTTGCAGGGACCAAAATACGTTTCTCAGTGTAATAATTTCAAAATCTGCACGGAGTGAATTATCCTGAACTGGAGACTTATTGCACAAAGTATTTAAGCAGAGTTTTATTTAAACCTCGGGATTGGGTGATGCGGCTTAAAACTGGAACAATTTATTAAATTTTTAATTAAAAATTATTAAATTATAAATGTTATTAGCAACGTTTATAAACTAGAAATGTAATTTAGAGCCGTTCCTCGTGTTTCTTTTTGGCTGATGGAGTTTCTCTGGGTTTCTAGATGGGCAGGAAGTTCAGTGGGCTGGAGCTCACCCTGATTGCCCTCTTCACTGTGGTGACTGTCATCGCCTGTGTCCTCATTGGGCTGCTGGCCACGGGACAATCAGGAGTCAAATCTTCAGGTGAGAGCTTCCCATGGCTTCTGCAGGAGCACAAACCCCACTGGCACCTGCCTCAGAGCTCCTGCTCTTATCACTATCCAAATACTCTTATCATTACCCAGAGGTGAATAGTGGCCAGTCCTTGCTGTGGGTGATATAATCAAAGTTATCAGCTATGAATGCAATAAATGGTGTGAGTCAGGGTTTATTGTCATGAAAAATATCTTATCTCTCCCTCCACTGATTGGACTTTCTTTAGGAGCATAGAGCTCAGATAATTGCAATTTTTGGAGTATTAAAAAAAAAAAAAGATAACTCTGAAAAAAATTTGCCTGATCCCTGTGTGGGAGTGGACAAATTGTGTGGAATATTATAATAATCCTAAAATCCCCCAGTGTTTCTTGCTGATGCACTGATAAATCAGGAAACCCTTGTGTTCCAGGGATGTGATGCAGAGCACCTGCTTTACTTCCAGTCCCATTTTGTGTAATTCCATTTGCACACAGGGACTGGAGCAAAACACTTGGAGGTGAAAATGGCAGAAAAATAAAAGTTATTGCTTATACAAGGCAAACACCTTGGTGTTTTAGTAGAACTGCCCATCCAAACTAATATCTGCATATTTTTTGCCTGTTTCTGTCATGAATAGGAGTTTTTTTGCGCAAAAAGCACAAGTGCAGCTGATGCAAAGGGGCAAATCTGGGGGTGTGTGTCCATCTCAGCCCAGGGCACTTCACAGTTCTTGCTCCAGACACAAAACAGTTCCCAAATACATAAAGTAACATTCAGTGCTCCCTTTAATCAGCTAAAGCTGCCCACCTTAAATTCAGTCCCACAAACCTGAAATCTGATGGAGCATTTTAGTGGAGGTGCTTTTCCCTGATGCTCCAATTCCAGCTCCTGTTAAAAACTCTGGCTCAGGGGAAGGAGCACCATGACAGCCCAGCTGAAGAAAAGTTCTTCCCATTTTTATTTTTACACGTATTTTCAATGAAGCACAGTGCATTGACAGGAGTCATTGAAAATTGGACTAATGAAATAAAATTATCAAAACTACCTATATGCTCAAAAACTTACAGTGGCATTTTCATATCTGAAATAATTGTGTGCCATTTTCCAAAGGTAAAAATGGAGCACAGAAGCCATGGTTGGTAGTGATTTGGATCTCTGTTAGGGAAGCAGGCAGCAGATGCAGGTGCTGAGTTCAGAGGGACTCAAGTTATTCCTGCAGTTTAGAGATGCTGGTATTAACCCATTCCTTTATTTCTTGGTATTAACCCATTCCTTTATTTCCCTGACAGACTTTTACCCACAATGTCGGGATACACCAGTAGCAGAGAGAATTGACTGCATCCCAGATCAACTTGCAACACAGGTTGGTAATGTCCTGGAAAATATTAGAAAAGAGATTTCATCCCAAAAGATCTCTTGTTTATTTGTAAAAATGTCATTTGTCTCTACTAGCTCAGGTGTCTCCTTAACCTGTTTAAATATGTGATTGCCCCAGTGTTTGCAGGATTTCAGCCCACTGACAGCAGGTCTGGTTTCTCTGGTTTGGGCAGAGGTGGCAAAAATATTGGTCAGACATCAAGCAGTTAAAAGAGTCACCCTTGGTTTTTAACAGCTTCTTCTGAATGGTTTCATTTGGTGTGATGGTCAAAAAGTGGCATTTACAGTAATTCAGAAATGATGGCCTTTGCTGAGATGTGCCACTTTACAAGGTGCGGTCAGAGCTTCCTTTCAGACCCACTTTGATCCCAGTTTGGTTGGGGTGTCTGAGAGAGCAGAGTATGGAAAAGACATTTTGGCTTAAGAATCTTGCCGTTCAAATTCCCATGAAAAGCATCATCTCAGGCTGGATGAGCCTTGGAGCAGCCTGGGATGGTGGAAAGTTCCCTGCCCATGGAAGGATTTGGAAAGAGAGGAGCTTTGAGGTCCCTTCCAACCCAAACCTTTCCATGATTTTATGATGCCCTTTATTTTTCAGTGCTTTCACATTGAGAAGGATTTTGTAATAGTTACTCCTGAAAGACTATAATTATTATAATTTTTATTATTATAATTAAATTATAAATATTAATTATTTATTATAATTATTCTTTTCATATTTACTATTAATTTTCTTGTTTTCTGGTGGATGCCTGGTATCTATCTTTGATCTGGGGAGGGGCAGCTTAGGAGAAAAAACCCCAGTGTGATGTGGGTTACTTCTGTCATTCACAGAGATATAAAAATCATTACCCAGCTGTTTGAACCTTGGAGGAAATTCCCACCTAATTCCAGAGCTGGCTGTTGTTAAAGCCTCTCCTGCCATGGGTTTTGTTATGATTTGTAGCTCAATAAAGTCCTGCAGGGGATGGGTTAGGAAAGGTTCAAATCACAGCCTGTTCCTCGCCTCCTCAGGCTCCTTCCCTGCCCCAGGAAGAGGCAGAGCACTGCAGGAGAAGCCATGCAGATCGTTTAAATCTGTAATTACTGCCTCTGAACCAGTCACCCCACTTGCAGGGCTGCACTCCTCAAGCAGGGAGGGCAGCAGTGGTGCTCTGGTTGCAAGGCTGGTGCTGGGAGAGAATTAAAAACCATCAAATCACAGCTCCCAGCAGAAAAGTAGATGCAGATTGTAACTCTGAGGGTGCCTGATCTGGAATTTAGAGGTAAAATAAATTATTTCTGAATATTAGTGAAGAGGAGGCAGCAGATTTGACAGGGTTAGAGATAAATATCACCTTTGCTCCATGGGGAAAGCCAGAATTCCATCCCAGTGATTCCATTCACTCCTGTGCTCGTGTTGCCCTGGAAGTGATTTGGTTGTGCCGGGCTGCAATAATGCAGGAATCTGTGAAACTGCAGGTCCTGCATCACTCTTCTGCAGTGATTTGTGTTTATTTGTGGTTCTCACAGTAAACAGCAGCTGGGAAAATGGTTTGGCTAAGCTGATCTGCAAGGGTTAGTGTCTGCCTTGAGTGCCTTGGTCACTGAAGGTGTCTGGGGTGGAGCCAGAAAGTGAGTGGGATTGCAGAAATGAGAAGTGAATAGGAGAAAGAAAATGAAAGGAAGGGAGAAGAGAAGAGAAGAGAAGAGAAGAGAAGAGAAGAGAAGAGAAGAGAAGAGAAGAGAAGAGAAGAGAAGAGAAGAGAAGAGAAGAGAAGAGAAGAGAAGAGAAGAGAAGAGAAGAGAAGAGAAGAGAAGAGAAGAGAAGAGAAGAGAAGAGAAGAGAAGAGAAGAGAAGAGAAGAGAAGAGAAGAGAAGAGAAGAGAAGAGAAGAAATGCTTAAAAGAGAAATAAAGGAAGAAAATAACAAAAGAAAAGAAATAGCTATTTTTATTTGATCATGTGGTTGGTGAAGCTAGAGATGCTGGAAGAAGGAAGATACTCAGGATCTATTCACTGCTGTGGAAAATTGCCTGGAGGTTTGCTCAGACAAGCAGAACACAGCAGTAAAACAAGAATTCCACTGAGCAGAGCTGGTGTAGGGCAGGCTGACACCTCTGAAAGCTCAGGGAAGGGGGAATTGTTGCTTTGGGCTTGGTTTCTGTGCTTTTCTCCCCAAAATGCCCTGCTGGAGGAGGCCTGTGTGGATGCACATGGAATTTCAGCACGTGGCCAGGCTCTTCTTGGAGCCCTTGGAGCTCAGCCCATGCTGTACCCCAGTGCACACAGCTTCCTCGTCTCCAGGGTTATTCCTGATGAAGCTCTGGGTGCTGGTATCTATTGTGCTGCTTTTACAGCCCCCAGCTTGGGATCACATCTTTATTTATAGCAGATGATTGCTTTTACAACAGGCTCCCCATTGTCTCTGGTGAACTCTGCTCCTTCCCCTGTGCCAGGCACAGCCAACCCTCAGCTCCTGTGTTCACTTCCTTGTGCAGAAAGCTCAATGTGCCACAGAAATAGGAATCTGCCAGGATAAGATCCAGCTGGAAAAATATCACTGGACTGTGAAGGAGCTGCTGAAAACAGTTGAGGAGCATTCAGGAGAAATAGCTGGGGAAAAGAAAAGGATGCTCAGGAAGCTGGGAATGTGGATGCTTGAACTGCCAGGTTTTAGGAAAATTATTCTGCTTTTTATGGGATGGTCTGGGAAGAGAGAAGAGGATGGAAGTAGGGAATCTGCTCTTATATTTAGGATATTCCCCCATGTATGAAGGAAATGAAGTGAGGGGATAAAGCTGAGATCTCTGCAGTATTGGGGAGTATCCGTGAGCTTCCTCTCCTTTACCCTGCAATGGTTTATAAATGGGAAATGGGAGATCTCAGGTGGCATCTGGGCAGGTAGGAAGTGAGCCTGGGTTTTTCACAGCCTTACAAAGGGCTTTACCTGTCAAAGGGGGAAATGAGTCCTTACAGCTCTCCTCCAGCCCTTAATTTTGGCTTGGAACCTGATGGGAATGACAGCAAGTGTTTTCTGAAGGGATGAATCTATGACAGAGAGGAAAAACATTCACCTGTTTGGTGAATCTGGGGTTTATTTTGGGTGGTTTTGAGTGATTTCTGTGCTCTGTGAAACCACTATCAAATAACTGCCCTGACACTTCCCAAGGCAGTGGCTTTGTGAGCTCTCTCAGTGCTTCCTCCAGCACCTGCCTGATTGCTGGGCTGGAGCTGCCTTATCCTTTATCTGCCCAGAGCCTCTGAGAATAATTTAACCTGCACTGAGCAGTCTGGGCTCTCCAACCCCAAAGCAAGGACAGCAGCAATGCAGGTTTGGGGTCATGCCCACCTATTTCAAGCTGCAGAATATTTTAAATATTTATTAAAAACACCAAAAGCATTTGAGCACGATCAGATGGAGGCAGAAAGAGCTTATGGCAGTGGAGAGGTGAAAGTGAGGTTAGGAAGGTGTCCCTTTTGGAGTTGGGTACCTGAGATCACTGATGGAATCACCCTTTGTCCTCAGTGAGAGTTGTCTTGCCACTGTCCTTTGCCCTAAGTAATGAATGGGGGTTTAAGGAGAGAAAACGGATGGGAACTTTGTGATTCATTGCCCCAATCTTATCACCAAACATAAACCTCACACAGAGATAACATGAACAAGTTCATTTCTAACAGCAGAGCAGAGGAATTTCCACTTTCTGGTGAATGTGTGTGTAAAGCATGGTGCCACTGCACTGAGACAGAGGCTTGAAAAAATAGGTTTATTTTTTTTTCAAATATATTTATCTCAGTTTGAGGTTATGCAGAAGCAGTCTGACTATTTCTGATATTGGAAAATTACCTTAAAATGTAGATATTTTACACAATGTTCAATTCTGCATATATAGATGTTTATTACATGTTAATCCCATGATAAATTTCAACCCCTCTCCAGTGTGTGACTTTTGGTCAGACTCTGCTGTATCTGTCACAGGGGAGAGAGGTAGATTATTGAACATAATCAATAATTCTGTATTATATTCTATATTATAATGTATTATAATTAATATAATTCAATAACATAATAATACAATGATTCAATAATTATTGAATGATAATTCAATAATATAACAATATATGCTTGAATAACATAATAATTCAATAACTATTGAATAATAATTGAATAATTCTTTTAAAATATTTAAAAAATTCAATAATTCTTTTAAAATATTTATTTTACCTGTGAATCTTGTGGTCTTAAGAAAGACTGCATCTCCAATAGGCAAGTTTACTCTGAATCCATACAAAACCCTCTTTAGTGCTTTCTGTGCCACTACCGAGTTCACTCCGTGGGGTTTTTCAAAGCAGGGCTTGAGCCGAGTGCAGAAATCGTGAAGGTATCTGGCGTTTGGGGTGAAATGTGCACTGAACTGGTTTGGTGTGGGTTTATTTGTGTAACCCCACTGATTTGTGCCCCTGCTCTCCTTGCTCAGAGCATCTGCTCCCTCCGTGGCTGCTGCTGGAGCCCCCAGAACGACGCCAACGTGCCCTGGTGCTTCTTCTCCCCCAACCACGGCTACCAAGTGCGCGGCTCACAGAGGTCCACCAAGGCAGGTGAGCTCTGGGCTGGGCCCCAGCTCCCACCCTCTCGGGATTTCTGCTGGTCACAGTGGCTCTGAGATCCGTACAAGCCTCTTTTCCCAGCCCAGCAGTCAAAGGAGTCACAATTCTTCTGTTCTCGTTCTCAAGGTTGTTTATTATTTCATATTTATAATATTCTTTCTCCGGCCCGCCGCAGGTCTGTCTGGCAGGTCAGGTTGAGGCACTCTGGTGTTACCTTTTTATACTAAAAACTACGTGTACAATATCTACATTAACTTCCCAATACCCATCACCTATGTTAGACAGTGAGCTTCTACTCTAAACCAATCTAAATGTGCCAACATGACCCAGAAGATGGGGGCCAAGAAGAAGGAAAAAGGACAGGGTATCCCCAAATTCCTCCATCTTGGGACCCCAAGCACCCATTCTAAAAACCTCAAAAATCTATTTTTCACCCCCTGACAAACAACTATTACTCTACTTAAACTTTCTTGACTTGTAATTCTTCATATAAGGTTGGTAATTGTTTTTTCCAAGGGCTAAATCAAAGGCACAGGGGTCTTGGGCTCCGTGCCAAGGTCTCTGAGCCCCTGGGCAGGGGATCGAGCCCTCCAGGGCAGCCAGAGGAATTTCCTGGGTTCTGACACACGCCCCTGTTTGTCTCCCAAGGGTTTGAGGCCACGCTGGACAGGCTGCCATCCCCTTCTCTCTTTGGCAATGACATCCAGACCGTGCTGCTCACAGCGGAGTATCAGACGAACAACCGCTTCCGATTCAAGGTCAGCTTTGTCCTTTCTGCTCCAAGGCCTGTTTGCTCTGCAAGATGTGGGGCTGCCTGTGCAGGGAGTGTAGGATGGATGCCTCTGGAGCACTCTCATGATTCCCAGTGAAGTTTTTTGCTGTCCTCCCTGCTGTTGCAATGCCTCAGGCTAACGGGGACTTGGCGCGTTGGGAATTCTGCATGAAAAATCACCCAGACCTCTGGAAAGCTCAGCTTTCCTATTATCCACCATTTGTCCTCATCACAGGAAGAATTGGGGGGATAAATGTATTTACTTACTTTTTGTTGATGGCCCAATCACACCTCTCAATCATTTTGACAGACAATATTAGCTTTTCCAATGGTTTGTGTTTTCCGTGCAGAGCTCAAGCTCTGTGCCATGGATGTGGGGTACCAGTGGCATATGGGATTGTCAACCTTCTGTGGGAGACTCTGTCCACCACTTTGTGGTGCGTTCCTGGTGAGCCAGGGAAACACAGAGTCAAATATTCTGAAGAAAATGGCTGAAAATGAGTAATTAAAGTTAGAAGTGGATAATAATAAAGGCAGAGGAGGAGGCTGGGATAAGGGTGGAAATACTCTGAGTCAGAACTATGAATAATGCTGGGAAATGTCTGTATTGGAGATTAATTTTGCAATGGCCCAACCCTTGTGTTGTGTCAATATGTGCAGATCACTGACCCCAATGCTCAAAGGTTCGAGGTCCCTCACGAGCACGTGAAGCCCTTCCAGGGATCCATGGCCTCCAACCCCAACTACAAGGTGGAGCTGAAGCAGAACCCCTTCGGCCTTGTGGTGACCAGAGCCAGCAATGGCAAAGTGCTGTAAGTCCTGGTGGGCCTTCCTTGGTGACACAGCTGTCACCGGGGCTCCCTGAGAGCTGGTGGTGCCACACCAGATGCCACCGTGAGGTGTCCTCGTGGACACAGACTCGACTTCTTCCCTCTTCTTGACTGGTGGATATCTCTCAAGGACCCTTGGGGTGACTTTGGGAGCAAAGTCTGAGGTGGGAAGCTCTGTCTGGAGGGTTTCAGGTGTAGCTCTCTGATCACGTTGCCCCAGTGCAGGGGAAATCGCAATATGGGGAATTTTTATTGCCTGAGGGACTCTTTGCCAGTTCTTCAAATCATGTGGGAAAACTCCTGATTGCCTTTTATCTTCTTTACCTTTTCACCTTTTTTTTTAATCTTCCTTTACCTTTTATCTTCTTTACTACACTCGTGCTGAGGCCCTGAACCACTAAAATCAGGCCGCCCTTTGTATCACCACCAAAATCAGGCCGCCATTTGTATCACCACCAAAATCAGGCCGCCCTTTACACCTGTGATATCCAAGGACAGCTGGTTGTGTAAGGCTGTGTGTAAAATATTGAGTGAACTTGAACATTGGATTGTCTCATCCCATTTATGTTCTAAAAATAAGTGAATGAAGCCAAAGCCACCAACCCACA
The DNA here is from genome assembly GCF_901933205.1 of Camarhynchus parvulus. Taxonomy (NCBI): domain Eukaryota; kingdom Metazoa; phylum Chordata; class Aves; order Passeriformes; family Thraupidae; genus Camarhynchus; species Camarhynchus parvulus. The sequence continues at coordinate 2,518,470 of NC_044579.1, read as the reverse complement.
GGTGTCCAAGTGCCCTCAGAGCAGGGAAGTGCCAGATGAAGGTGCCCATTAAATCAGCCAGGAATGATTACCTGTCACAGGGCTGGGCCACTTGGATTAGCAAGACTTCGAGTTCAATTAATTAAGGTTGTTTTTTGCTCTTATTAGTATTGTTTTCTTGCTTGGAATCCTCTGTAATGATTGATTTGCAATTACAGAGGGCACAGAAGATGGACTTGGCAGTCAGCAGTGCCTGACTGATTAAACAGGGAGGGGGATGAGACACCTGAGGGACCACAATTCTCTGGAATATTGTCTAAGTTTTCCTTAGGCCTTTGTTTAATTTCATTAAAGGTATTTGCATTTGGGTGTCTAAAGGAAAAATGACATGTGAAAAAATGTCTAAAGAAAAAATGACAAATGAATGTTGGACTCTGAGTTTGAGGCTGTCAAAGGAAGCTGTTGCTATCATGGGATAAGGACAGAGATAAATCCTTGATAAATTTCTTTGCACAAGGTTTGCACTGATTTTCCCCAGCTCTTAAACAGAGAGGCCTTTTTATAGAAGGAGAATGTGTCATGACAATTCATTACCAAAATCTTGAATATTCTGATAAAGTCTGTGACCTTCCACCATCTTTTGTGGCCCCAAAAGAGAGTTCTGATTCCAACAACAGCTGGAAGAAAACCTGAAAGATCTGTGTGGAGACCTGACTGTGCCACCCAGCTCCAGCTGAAATGAGGAGAAACAGTCCTTGCAACAACCCTTGGTAAAACCCTTCCTTTTATATTTTTTTTTTTCCACTTTTCCACCAGGTTTGACACCACCATTGGGCCCCTGCAGTATGCTGACCAGTTCCTGCAGCTCTCCATCAGGCTGCCCAGCAGCAACATCTACGGCGTTGGGGAGCACGTGCACAAGCAGTACAGGCACGATGTCAACTGGAGAACCTGGCCCCTCTTCAGCAGGGACACTCCCCCAGCTGCAGTGAGTCTGGGCTTCTTTCCCCTCTGTCCTTGCGGTTCTGTCACCCAAACCTGGCTGGGAACACACTCGTGAATCCGCCAGACTGAAATTAATTGTTGCGGATCAAAAGTTGATTCTGCGTTTGGGTGAGAATAAATTATTATGGAGTGTGATGGTGTTCACAGAAGTTCTTGGATGAGGGAAGAGACAAGGATCTGACTCCATGTTTCAGAAGGCTTGATTTATTATTTTATGATATGTATTACATTAAAACTATACTAAAAGAATAGAAGAAAAGGTTTCATCAGAAGGCTGGCTGAGAATAGAATAGGAAAGAATGATAACAAAGGTTTGTAGCTCGGCTCTCTGTCCGAGTCAGCTGGGCTGTGATTGGCCATTAATTACAAACATCCAAGATGGACCAATCCACCTGTGGCATTCCACAGCAGCAGATAATCCATGTTTACATTTTGTTCCTGAGGCCTCTCAACTTCTCAGGAGGAAAAATCCTAAGGAAAGGATTTTTCATAAAAGATGTCTGTGACAATGGATTCTTATGATTTAAAAGAAAACAGCTGAAGGAAAGGACAAAAAGAAGGATTCAGTTAGTCTTGGGTTTGACAGAAGTTACTGAAACAATAGAATTGGCACGAGAAATAAAACTTCCTTGCTACTTTATCAGTATCCTTCTTCAGTGAAAATTCCAGCATTCCTTATGGATTTACTAGAGGCTGTTGCCATAAAACAGAGGGGTTGCATAGCAGTGCTGTCTTGAGGAATTGAATTTGAGACAAGGCCGGGATGTTCATCCATTTAATTCAGCTCAAGATATTGTTTTTGGTGGAGACACCTTATGTGCCTAAACATTTGGCACATACGTTTCATTTTATTAATTTAGTGTTATTTGAAAACAGGAAGGAGTTCAGGTCAAAAGAGGAGATATTTACACTTTTACAGACCTGGGTCACAAGCTTGTTCTCCTTCTATTTCTTGTTCTAACATAATTTACATTAGAATATAACTCAGTAATACTAAATTCAGCCCACTGAAGCCCTTCTGCCTGTGGAGTTTTCCATGAAGATTTTTTTCAGGCACTGTGTTGTTGCTAAAAGCCCCATGGTAGTGATGGGTGTTCCCTGGTTTTTATGTTGGTGTGCAGTGGAAAACCAGTGGATAAACCTTAATAGATGAGTCTTCAGCTTCTACTGATAATCAGAATAAATAACATACTAGTAAATAACAACAGGCTTTGCTGAGGGCAGGGCTCAGTTCAGATGGCCTGGGCTGCCTCAGCAACATCCTTGGGGCTCAAATTATGGAAAAATTCTCCCTTACAGCTGTTTCCTTCCAAGATAAAATATGTCTGTCAGCTGTTATTTGTTGCTGTAGTTTTCTGGCTGAACCTTTATGAAGCAATTTCTGTGACACCCATGTTGTGGTAATTGTAAGATTATTTTCACCATTACCTCAGCTTCATAAAGCAGCTCCCTGCTTTGAGAGAACTTTTGTTCTGCACCAGGAGATGAATGGACTGAAACATGAGGGTGAGATAGCTGCATGTAGTTAATTAATAATCTGGAATTTGTACCCATTGCCTTGAGATTCCTCCTCACTCTTTGCTCTGGATTGAAGACAGCTCTTAACTGAATGACTCCGCTGAGTGTAGACTCATTAAGCTAAAATGACACTGAACAGCATCAAGTTAGGCTGATTTCAAATTGCTCAGGCTCTGTTTCTTGTTCATTTGAACTGAATTTGCTTTTTCAGGAGAAAAAGCACAACTATTGCAACAATTGTTAGCATCTCTCAGGGGTTATGTTGCTAATAATAACAGCAGAAATAAAAAAAAATAATTAGAAAGGAAATGAAAAAGCAGCAAGGCACTCTCCTATTTCCATAGATTAGGCATCAAAATTATTGCCTTGTAGGATGAATAGAAATATAGATTATATGCAAAACATAATCTGTGGTGAAAGGGAAGCACCTCTCAAGTTCTTGATGAGCACATTTATTCCCCAGAAATAGAGCTGCAGTATCTGCCAGCTTTCCTGGAGATCCATCAGATCTGTTATCTATTTATTGGGTAAATTCTTGTTTTAATGGGAAATAAAGGAGAATAACACCAGGAAAACCAGAACATATAAAACAGGGAAGTGTCAGGATTTAAATTCCTGCTGTTTGCTCCATTTTGAGACGTTTTGAGTTCTACCTGTGATATATTTTGGAATATTGCAGAGCAGATCCTGTTATTAGATGTTAATCAGCTTGCCTGTTCCCTTTATTTTAGTCAGTGGATAACTTGTATGGAGCCCACACTTTCTTCCTGTGCTTGGAAGACAACACTGGAGCCTCCTTTGGTGTTTTCCTGATGAACAGCAATGCCATGGGTAAGGAACATTTCTCTGGGGCTCTGAGCAGTGCACTTGAGTTTCTTTTGAAATTATTGCAATAAAACTGAGCTGATGCAAGTGTCCCTTCTTAAAAACACCCCCAATATCTCAGGGCAGTCATTACCCCATGTCTAATAATGTTTTAAACACAAGCAGTGAGTAGGTCCCTGCAGTTAACTGGAGGATTTTGATGGAAATCTGAGGGTCAGGAATTTATCCAAAGGCTGTATGGGTCTGCACTGGAATAAGAGACTAAATTTGGAGTGACCAACACTTTGAAGTAAATGTCCTGTAATCCCTTCAGAGAAGTGTATTTATATTTATGTGTAGTGAGCCCTGCACATCTTTGGGCTGGAAAGTTGTACTAAAAATTTCAGAGATAAATGGTTGAACCATTGGATTTCTTCTGATGCTCTTCTCTGGAGGATGTAAAGGAATGGAAATAGGGACACATAACGAGTTGTCTGATTTCCCCTTCTTTGCAAGTTCAATTAATGGTTTAGGGTTCTTTAGGCATTTACTTCAGTAAATTCTCTAATCATCAGTTAGAAAAGTTACTTTAGAATTTCCTGTCCTTCACAACTGTTTTTGTGCCCTCTTGTCTGGCAGAGTTTGTGGTGCAGCCTGCTCCAGCAGTGACATACAGAACCATTGGAGGCATCCTGGACTTCTACATCTTCCTGGGGAACACTCCAGAGCAAGTAGTCCAGGAGTACCTGCAGGTACCTTTACCTACAGATTATACATTGGATAGATTGTTTCAAAGTGCTTGGGATTTATTTGATCATATTCTTTTTCTCTGGGTGCTGGAGAGGAGACCATTTTCCAGGCCCAAGAGCTCTAAAATTCATAAATCTGTGATTTACACCGTGGCCATTAGGGCTCGAGATGGTTTCTAGAATAATTTATGTTTTCTTCCTCTTGTCATGAGGACAAATTCCTGTTCATATGGCAATATTATGGGATGGAGAGTGTGTTTACACAATGTCTGGATCTTATGATCACAAGGTATCACTGAGTGTCTTTTGCACTTCTCAAAATCTTCCGTGGTTCCAGTGACACCTTAAAAAATGGGCATTGTCCCAAAATACCAGTATTTATTAAATAAATAAATAATAGGGGAAAAATTATTGTATTTAGGAGTGGGCTATTGGAATACATTTGGGAAATGTGGTGATGCCTTACCAGGACTACCGAAAACCAGAGGGCAGACTGAGTGAAGGCAATAAGAAGCAGTTCTGTTGATTGAAGCCCTTCAGGTACATCCAGGGCAGACCAAACTGCCCCACGGCTCACGGGTTTCACACTTTTATAACTTTGGGCCATTTGCATTTTGGGGGTTCATCCTCCAATTCCAGCTTCAGGTAATGAAGTCATTGAGCCCCAGTTTGCTGCCCCAGCTCCCTTTTGTTTCCATCTCTGGGCCTGAGGCAGTGAGGTGTCCTTGATTGCCAGGCCTGGAGAGGAATTGTTGTGTCTGCCCAAAATGGGAAGCAGCAGCTGACCCTGGGTGTGCAGCTCAGAGTTACACACTGAAGAGCTGCAGGGTTACAGAGAGATGGAAATAGAAAAGCTCAAATCCTAAAGCATCACTGGGAGCAGGGAAAGGGAATGAGGTGACCCAGGGTGACCAGCAGCACGTGGGGTTTGTGTTTTCCCCTCCCAGCTCGTGGGACTGCCAGCACTGCCTGCCTACTGGAACCTGGGATTCCAGCTGTGCCGCTATGGGTACCTGTCCCTGGATGAGGTGAAGCAAGTCGTGGAGAGGAACAGAGCTGTTGGACTGCCCCACGTGAGTATGGGGCTGGGGAGCACTCTGGGATCCCACAACTGGCTCATTTTCCGTGAGCTTGGGTTAGGACACCTGTGGTGTCAAAGGTTTTTGGGCATTTTGATGTTAAACCCATTATCAGAACATTGGATGAGGGGTGGAACATTGAGTTGTCTCATCCCATCTAGGGGTGTCCCATCTAACTGCAGTTAGATTTATTCAAACACTTTCTTGTAATAATTTTTATTTTATTCTTTCCAACTCTATCCATTTTTCTTCTCTTGAAACATCTTCTATTGTCCTATAGACAGTTATGGAACCATATATTATCCTTAATTGACAGCCAAAGGCAAAGTACAATTAACTTTTAAAATTGGACTTTAGGGGGCATGAACCTCGTGTCTTCAATAGAATAAAAATAGCCTAATATTCAGCTAATATTTGGGAAGAAAAATAATAAAAATCCTTACCTATCACTTCTCATGGAAAAGCTGAACTCCCTTCTCTTTCAGGATATCCAAGTCATTGATATTGATTACATGGAGAAGAGGAAAGATTTCACTTATGACAAAGAGAAATTCAGAGACCTCCCTCAATTTGCATCTTATTTGCATGCCCACGGACAAAAATACATCATCATATTGGTAAGCACTTAATTACTCCATTTTCCCTTGTGAACCCTTTCATTACAGTTATTTATTATTATTATTCTTTACTTATTCTATGCAATTACTTCATTTACAGCCTGTAATAATGGATGGAATATCCTGATTTCTTCTTCTCTTTGTGGTTCTCTAATTTCTTTAGGATCCTGCTATTAGCACCCAAAAAATGGCTGATGGAAGTCCCTATGGAAGCTACGTCAGGGGAACGGAGAGGCATGTCTGGGTCAATGAGTCAGATGGAACAGCACTGCTTGGGGAGGTAATTGTGGTTTTGCACACTTGAATTTCATCTGTTGTCACTGCTGTGATTTACTTTAGCTCAGGGGACTTATCTCTCACTGAGAGCAAAGTTTGTAAGGTCTCTTGTAGGCTATGATAATTCTCAATTTTTCTTAGCTTTTTTTTTAGTTGTAATACATTAAAAAGGTATTTTTCATTGATTCTACATCAAAATTATTTTTTTTTAATTTTAATTTTTAAAGAAAAATAGAACTAAAATAGCAATTAAAATTACACTTGCTCACATTAACCCTATTTTTTTTTTTACATTAACACTAACATTTTTTTTTACATCAAAGGGTAGTTTGAAGGCTCAAGGGCCATTTCATCAACCAGCTCCTATTTCTTTCCAGTAGCTACTGAAGAGCCACATTATCCTTTTAATTTTTAACCTTAACTTCTGTTGAGAATTTTCTCAGCTGTGTATTGCTCCTTGTAGGACTCACAAGAAAAGCAATTGAAAAATTCAAAGTTAAGAAATTCATACTCTTTGTGTTCTTCAACCTCCCATCCAACCTGAGCAGGTCTATGATCCTTTGACAGTTTTTTTTAATCTCATTCAAAGTTTCATGAATTATTTTCCTTTGAATATTCCAGGTGTGGCCAGGGGAAACTGTGTTCCCAGACTACACCAGCGCTGAGGCCACAGACTGGTGGGTGAATGAGTGCAAACTGTTCTATGACACGGTGCCCTATGATGGAATATGGATTGTGAGTAATTCAAGATTTTTGGCTTTATTTTTTTAAATAGGGGTGATAGCAGATGTTTATTACATTGAATTTTTATTGGATTGAAAGGTATTTTGGCAATCAGAAAGGAGACATTGAAGAATAGCTACTAGTGGTTCCTTAAATGATGACAGAATAGAGTGGAAGACTTTTTTAGGGAAATGTACTTAAGGCAACTTTATTACAACCTGCATCTTTTCATTTCTAGGACATGAATGAAGTGTGCAGCTTTGTTGCAGGCTCAAAAAAAGGTTGTGCAGACAATGAGTTAAACTACCCTCCTTACACTCCCAGTAAGTCCAAATAGTTTAATCAGAATAATAAAATATGAAATAAAATGTTAATTGCCTTCAAGGATACAACATGATTTTAGTGTAGTTCTTATGGGTGGGGTTTGGACATTCTTATTGACAGAAAACAATATTTATGTGCTTGTATTTGTATACTTCAGGTGTGGTTTATAGAACTGCCTCTTTTATCTCATCAAATAAATACTGGATATTGTCATTGCCTTAATTATGTCTGATAATGCAGTGATCCTCTTGCACTGTCAATGGTTTTTCAGATATTTGCAGAACTAAAATAGAGTTCCTAGTTTGCATTAGTAGTAGATTTAAGTAACCTTTGCCAGTGTGCTGTCAGATGGTGATTGAGGAATTTAGAGCACAGTTCCCTGGATGGGTGCAAAGCTCAGCAGTGGAAATATCACAGAGCAAACCAATAGCCAAGAGCAGCGTTTTGGTTTTGGAGTAATAAACTGCCTGAGTGAAGGAATAAAGAGAAAAAAGGGGCTTGGGTATCATAAATGTGCGTTAAAGATTGGAAATATTAATAATAACTATGAACCTTACCAGTGCTGTTTGTATTCCTTCCTTCAAGGGATCCTCGACAGAGTCATGTACGCCAAGACACTTTGCCTGGATGCAGTGCAGAGCTGGGGCAAGCAATATGATGTCCACAATCTTTATGGATACTCCATGACCCTATCCACTAGGAAGTAAGGAATGCAAGTTAAATCCTGCAGGAAGGTTTCAGAACAGTCCATGACCTGTGTGTTCCAAAGCACCACGAGATGTGGCTGCTAAAGGAACGAGATCCCTGGAAAATTCTCCGTTACCTTTGAGCCAATTTAGCCAAGGCAAAATACAACACGAGTTGGTAGGAAAAGGCACAATTGGCCAGAGCTGTGTAAAGAGATTATTTCAAATGAGTATCTTGAGCTTTGCTAAAACACACCTGCAAAGGGGCCCCCATCCTTGGGATGAATAATCAGTGCAGATAGGTGTGAATCTGCTTTGTTCAGAATTTTCAATATTGGAGCTGTGTTTTCCTCTGTGTGATTCCAGCCTCATTCCTTTCCAGAGCCATCGAGGCATTGTTCCCAGGAAAGAGAGGCTTCCTCATCTCGAGGTCCACTTTTGCAGGATCAGGAAAGTTCGGGGGACACTGGCTGGGGGACAATGCAGCCACGTGGGACCAGCTGAGATGGTCGATCCCTGGAATGCTGGAGTTCAACCTCTTTGGAATTCCTTATGTAGGACATCAGTTCTTGCCGTCCTTTCAAATCAGAGAACAGATTACCAAGCACTCTCGAAATAACCACTTACACTGGCACCTCAAAATCAACCCTTTTTAGGAATCTCCGTTTGAACATTTCTTTTCAATAATCGATTTTTGATTTAGGCTGTTTGATTTTTGTGGCTGTAGTGACATAAAACTGGGTAACAAACTTATTATCTTATATATCCCAATCTACCTCTTATTTTAGCAATTTTTAACACTGGTGGGGGATGTGAAACAATTCCTGGTTTTCTTATAATTTCAAATTAGACACATCCACTTAGAAGGGAAATAACCAGAATCCTTTTTGTGATTTAAATTTGGCTTTGAAGCTTTTTTTTCCTGTGCATATGATCACCAAACAGGAAGGTAAAATTTGGAAGAAGCAGCATGATGGGAAGTGTTAGTGAGTGGTAGTCAGTTTAATTTTCTGGATAGCACAGCTGGATTTGGGAGAGGAAAGTTACAAATACATTGTACCTTTTGAGATGCACTGTACATTCAACACATTCTGATTTTTAATTTTTTTTAAGGTTGGAGCAGATATTTGTGGTTTCTTTGATGACACCACAGAAGAGCTTTGCAGACGATGGATGCAACTGGGAGCATTTTACCCATTTTCCAGGAACCACAATAGTGAATATGTCATAGTAAGTTGTGCTTTCTGTTCAAAACTGCTTGGTGTTGCATAACCACACTTCCTTTAATACCACTTCTAATCCTCGCTCTCACTGACCAGCTTGAAAACAGAAACTTAAGCTGTCTTTATGAAATTACAGATGGGAGAGGCTGGGTTCCATAAGGGTTAATTGAGAATGCAGCTCTTTGGCAACAATTTTATGAATATTGGTTGCTCAAAACACCAAGGAACATTGAGGGCTGTGTGAGCCACCAGGCTGAGCCCTGGGAGCTGCTTGGCATGAACATGAGTGTCAGGATGAATCCTGGAATAACCCTGATGGACAAGGAGGGACAGGACACAAGGTCACAGCACCAGTGTAGAGCTGCCCCACAAAACCCCAGCTGAAACAGCTTTTCACACGTATGGCAAAGTGTTTCTGAAAACCTGGCAATAAAAACAGTGGATATTTGTTTGCAGCATCAAGATCCAGCTGTGTTTGGATCCAACTCCTTGCTGGTGAACAGCTCCAAGCACTACCTGAACATCCGCTACACTTTGCTGCCCTACCTGTACACGCTGCTTTACAAAGCTCACACCCAGGGGGACACGGTCACCAGGCCCCTGCTCCACGAGTGAGTCTGGGAGTTTATAACCAAGAGGGAAATCTGACTCATTTCATATTGCTAGGGGACTTCCTAAACCTCTATCCTGTGAAAATGCACATTGGGATATCCGTAGGTGACTTCCCAATCGGTGAAACCCCATTTTGGCCTAATCAGGAGGTGATTTTTATATGGCATCCTTTAGTCATGACTGTGAACAATCAGTACCCTGAAACCTTGGGGTTGCTGCTGATATAAATCACAAAAAAAACCCAACAATTTCTGCTCTGTCCTTCACTTTTATTCAGGTTCTACTCTGATGAAATAACATGGGACATCGACAGGCAGTTCCTGTGGGGCCCTGGGCTGCTGATTTCCCCTGTTCTTGAGCCGGTAGGTTTGGCTGGTTTGGGATCTGTCCGGTGGCCATGGGCCATGTTGAGTCACCAGCTCCCTCTCCTTCATTTATTGCTTCCAGTGAGAGAGCCCACAGCACATTTTTACCCCTGCTGAAACAGAAAATCTCACAGTTAAATCCTGCTCCCGTTTTCCAGCCTTCTATGGAGTCAGGGATACCTGGTCTGATATTCTGCTTTACCTCATCTTTGCATCATCTCTGAAATCCCTTTGGAATTCCTCTCTGAATTTCCTTTGGAGTCAGCTCCTCTTGCTGCATTTCAGCTTCCCTGTGGTACAACAAGAAAACAAAAAAATTGTGGCTTATTCTCTGGCAGAGTATAGTAAATAATGATTTCTCCTGCCAGCAACACATTTGCCATGGAGAAACATAAAACATTTGTTAAAGACGAAGGGAAAGCAAGAATCTGGAAGGTGCCAACCCCAAAATAAATGGAAATAAAGAAGATAGAGATATCTGTGAATAGGATCTGGTTCACTGGGCTTGAAGCATTGTGGCTTTGGGTGGCTTTCAGTGAGCTGCCTCTCTGCAGAGCAGCAGTTCAGTTACACCCCAGCAGCTTTGCAGAAATCTGCTTGGATTGCCCTTCTCCCTGTCTGGACCATCCCAAACACCAGGAAACAGCAAAGTGTAGGAATATCAGTGATTTTCTTCTCACACTGAACTTCAGCTTTATTAGAAAATTGAGTTTATCTGATTAAGTTGAAATATGCATGTTGTTTCTTTATTCACTTTTAGGGTGTGGATTCCATTAGTGTGTACTTTCCTGAGGCAGAGTGGTACGACTACGACACGGTAAGGAATTGCAGGGATATTATGGGATTACATCACTTTCTAAATGGGATTGTGATGAAATAGGATTGTCAGCCCTGCTCTGGGGACAGAGACCTGAAGGAAAGACTTCGGGGTTACTTGGGAGACAAGGAATGAAGGGTGGTGAGATAAGCACAAGAACTGACACCTCAAGAAAGGGCTCAGATTATAACATAAAATCAGAGTGATATGCAATTATTTTATTTTATGTGCCCATTAGCCCATAGATATTTAAATAACTTAAGTTTTTTTATAAGGAACAATTTGATGAAACTCAGGACTTAAGAAAACACTCCCAGCAGTGGGTAATACAAAATTCCTGTTCTCTTCTCAATCTCTGCCCATAAGGGCGCACCAGTGCAACTGAAGAAAGTGTGGCACAATATACCAACCCCAGGAGACAAAATGGGGCTGCACCTGAGAGGAGGATACATTTTCCCTACTCAGAAACCAAGCACCACCACAGTGGAAAGGTAGGATCCCATTAACATTTATTTTTTTCCCCATAATGGGGCTGAGGACTTCTAGGCTACAAATTACAGCAGCCCATTGTATTTAGGATTTTCACCTTGAAATGTGGGAATAGCTGTGAGCCAAACCTCACTTCCACACCTTTACTGATGAGTTATTTGCATAGAAATTTGTAAATTCACCAGGTATTTTAATCCATTTGCACGAAAATGAAAGGAAACCAAGGATTAAACTTAATTAAGGCAATTCTCCAAGGATTTGTGACCCTGTTGGGTGTTTCACTCTTGCATGAACATGCAGGATGCACCAAGAATGTTCAGATGTTTGTTACACACATAAATCTCTTTCCACAGCCGCAAGAATCCACTGGGACTCATAATTGCCCTGGATACCAACAATGAAGCTTCTGGGGATTTGTTCTGGGATGATGGAGAATCCACAGGTGAGCAGCCACCAACAGTGAAATAAATACGGTTAACAAAGATCTAATGCGCTCAAATTTCAATGTTCCTGCTGAAAAGAAGATATTGTAACACGCTGCTGCTACTTGCTCATAAATCAAATGGTTTTCATCACTTTGAAGCAGAAAACTGTGACTGTTATTAATGTAGGATTGAAGTCACGACTTAATTCTGCAGAAGTTAAAAAAAAGACACAAGGCTCTATCTAAGGTCAAACCTCTGGTTTTCAGGAGAAATCTTTAGATTGTCAGGGGGTGACAGGATGGGGTTTTCCCATGGGATTTAGGCAAAGCACGGCCCATCCAGGGAGGTATCTGAACATCAGGATTGGAAAACTTTATACATTCCACTTGGACAACTCCTTTTCCTTGTGGCCTGTACCAATAGTACCTCCCAAGAAAACTCCCAAGCCTCTGCTTTTGGGAATTCAGTAAAAGCTGGGGCTGCTTTTAAGAAATAGAGCAGTGATTCAGCTGATTATTGCTGCCATAAATCCAGCAGGCCTTGGGTGGCTGCTGTGCATGGGGGTGACAGCTCCATGTGCTCCTCTGGCCTAAAATAACAAAGCCATTACTGCCCTCCCTGCTGCTGCCAAACAGAGCAATAAAACATTTCATCATTTTATGGCCTGCCCAAAACTTACAGGTCGCAGTTTTACAGGGGGAACCATTTGCAATTTGCTTGTGATGGCAGGATTTGTCTTTTTGTATGTGGTGGGAAAAAAAAGTGACTTTCACCACGCTTTGTATTTATTTTTCCTGGTCATGAATTATTTCCTCTCTTATGATTCCATGGCATTTATCATTATTATCATCATCACCATTATTTTTGTATGAAGAACCCTTATTTAGATTACATTAAAGGATTAGTTTTGATCAAAACTTTTATATTTAAGACAAACTAAGAAGAAATAACGGTACAATAAAAAAAACCACTACATTTTAGAAGAGCTGATTTCACTGAAGTTTTGTGGAAAAAATTAGGCCTCCTGGGAGACTGACCAAAGGAAAAAGAGACATTTCAGTTCCTCAAAGAAACATTAGTAAATATTTGAGTTGCTTAGTGCAGCTTTGAATGCAGAACTGACAATTAACAGTTTTTTTGGTCTCTAGCAGTGTCACAGCCATACTTTAATTTTGTTCTTTTCTGCACACAAACTGTAACATCTTTCCTTACCTTTTAGGTACAATTGACAATAAAGCCTACATTTACTATGAGTTTAAAGTTTCCAACGTAAGTATTTGATTTTAATTTCTGATTTTTATCCAGTATCTTTTAAGAGCATTCTTTTTGTCTCTTTATTCTCCTGTAAGATTTGCTGGAAAACAAAACATTTGCCAAAGCCAAGAGGAATCATGCTCAAAATACTCCCATTTAACTGAGATGAAATCTGTTGTGTTTTTTTCTCCTATTTAATAGAAATATCTAAATAACTCCTATTTCCTTCCACGTAATAAACTCAGCAGCAATATTCACTGAAAAAGAGAAGTCTAAATCATAAGAGGCATTTAAAGCAGAGTCAAAAAGGACGAGTATGGAGTGTTTGTGATTCTCAAAATAGTGGCACTGTAAAAAATATGTATTTTTATACTATGAAAATACATCTGAATGTCTCCAAAGAGTGAGGGAGACCCACACCTTTCCTGAACTCTCAGAAGTTACATTGGGATTAAGTTTTATTGTGTTATTTTCAGCTGAAAGTGCCTTTGCAGGGTTCATGGACATCAGGGTGGAGTCCGATAGTGTTTCTATCTAATATTGACAGTAACTATCACAAAACAAGGATTGCCAATAACATATTATGTAATAATGTAATAATTATGTAACACATTATCTGTACAATGATAATAATAATAATAATAACAACATTAATCTTGGGTAAAGGTATTCATTCCTTTGCCATGATGAAAGAACATAAACTAAGTGAGGGAATGCAGAGGAACATGAGTGAAGCACATGAATTAGTAATTTTATTAATCATAACTAATCAAAGAATCGTTTGTAGATAAGACACCTTGGTTGCTGTTGGAGTTTGAAACCCCAGCAGCCAAATCATGGCTTGACTGTGATGACATTTGAATTAACAATTAACCTCAAGGTTCCCAGGGAGGGCAATAGGGAAGTTCCACACACGTGTCGCAGCCACGCTGCCCTTCCTCTGCTTGGGCTCTCCATCTAAAAAATAACTAATGGCACAGAATAGCAAGTGGTATTTTTATACAGAAGTGGTATTTTTATATATAAGTGGTATTTTTATAACAAGAGAAGTGAGAACCTTTGGATGTTGGAAGCCAGCAAGTCTGGAGTTTATCTGCCCTATCACAGACCCACCCCAGCCTTTCTTTACTTCCCAAGCAAGGAAAAAAAGCTGAAACACAACTCTGAATATTAGTTTATACACGGTAGAAAAGCTTTATTGTGATAACAACAAGCAGAGCAATAATTAATATGTATGGAAAAAGATATTGGTTTATTTATGCTACAATGTGAAAATCATCGTTAAAAAAAAAGTTAAATCATGAGGACTTTTGGCAGATTTTTAGAAGAATGTGACCACTGTATTATTTTTCAGAATGCTCTACAAATGACTGCTACACACAGCAATTACGCTGATCCAAACAATCTGAAATTTGAGGAAATCAAGATATTGGGATTGTCTCAGGGAATTACATCGGTTTCTGTGTCTCAGAACAATGTTGCGCAGGATTATATCCCTAATATCACCTATGATCCTGTAACAAAGGTAAAGCAGTAACAGGGAAATGGAAAGTAAACATATTTAAAATTGCATCAACTTTATTTTATATATTGCAAAGGACAGTACTCAGTGCCAATGTTGTTTCAATGAAATACAATGTGAATTTTATTACAGAATAAAAGTACAATTGCATTCCGCTGTGCTCTATAAAAGTGCATCTAAGTTATTCTTGCAGTGCAGCAGACAGCTTATTTCATGTATTTATTCCTGTTTGCTTCCAAGGAAGCTGTGGCATTAACTCCATTTTTTTAGAGTCTTAATTCTTCAGATTTTATCTGTAAAAATATCAGTTTTGTGTGTTTGTAAAAGTGAGACTGTCTCAAATCTTACAGGATGGGATTTTGTGAATTTTCAGTTTTTAATTATATTATACTTAAGGACCAGCACCTTTTCTGACTGAAGGAAGGCTGGATGGGATGGAACATTTAATAACTGTTTATTGTTTCATATTTATAAGGTTGCTGTTATAAAAGGACTTCAGCTTGAACTGGGAAAATCTTACACAATCCAATGGAGTCAAAATATGAATGTCAATGAAAGATTTGATTGTCATCCTGGCCCTAACCCAACAAAAGAAAAATGTCAACAACTTGGCTGTTCCTGGGAAGTAAGTCATTATTTCTCTAAACTAATTAGACAAAAAAAAAAAAATTCAGAAAAAAAGGGCTTTCCTTTGTGGTTGTTACAGAATAAAAGTGGTCTGGGAGATTTGTCAGGTTTAAATAAAATGGGCCTCAGCTGGACTGTACTGATGGATTTTATTTTCCTCAGTAGCTGACAACCATTTAAATTCTACCACATGGTATCAGGAGTTGAGGAAAAATGAGGTATCTTTTGAAAGATGAACAGAAATAATATTAGAGGTAATTAAAAATCAGAAGAGCATCTTCAGCTGCCCCTTCTGCCTCGGTGGCACCATGGCCTGCAAGGCTCAGCCCTTTGTGTCACCTTTGGGTCACTAAGGGACATTTTAAGTCAAATTAATTCCTCTGGATCTCAGTTTGACAGGGAATCTTTGAATTCCACAAAAATCTTGATTCATTTGTAAGCTTGTTTATATCTGCATCAAGGAGCTACTTCAACACGAAGTTGTTTTACACATGGTTTTATGTATTAAAATATTAATTATTAATAAACATATGGGAGCAACAAGGTCTGGCAGGGTTGAACTTAAGAGCGTGCCTCCAAGTAAATTACTGCCTGTTCTTCTAAATCTAAAATGCCCATTTTGGGCCATTCCTATAGGAATTAAATCCAAAATTCAGTGCTGGCTGCTCCTGCACCAGCACCTGCTGAAGCAGTTGATGAGCTGTTCTGGTTTTGTTGCACTACTAAAGGGATTTTTTGTAATTTTGGACATTTGCAAACGTCAGATCTCAGATGAGTAGGATGTAATTTTCACTGGTTATATTAAGGATAATTTGTGTGAATAAAGCCAGTGAAAGATCTGCTCTGATGGTGCCCGAGTATGAAATGGGTTTTGGGCACATCTCCTTGAAGGTGGCCAGAGAGAAATGGGATTAAAAGGGACGAAGTTTAGGAATTCCCACAAGCCAAGATTAAACCATGTTGAGGGATTGATCTGAAGATCACAGAGATGGGGAAATTAAATGCTTCTTAATTACATGAGGATTCAGTTTCCTGACTGAGCTATTTGTGCAGCCTTCACTGGATAGCTTCATTACACCTGAGTCAGCGTAGAGATTGTTCTGTATTGTTTCTTTATTCAGGATTCCATTCATTTTCCCCCCAGTTCCACATTTGATACAGATCTGATTAAAAACAGGGTTCCATGCTAACACCTAATAAAAAATCCAGCTGATTTGCTAACCTGACACTCCTTTCTGTTTGCACCAGGAAACATCAAATCCAGATATTCCTTCCTGCTACTACAGCTCCAGCACTCCTTACTTCATAGAGAATGTTGAGTATTCCTCCACTGGAATTGTAGCCACCCTCAGCCTGGATGACTCCAGGGTCAGGGCTAACGAGGCTTACACTGCCCCCATCAGCACCCTGCGCCTGGAGGTGAAATATCATCTCAACAACATGCTGCAGTTTAAGGTAAAGCCAGCCCAGAACTCCTCAAATGTTTTATTTATGGAAATTCAAAGGGCTTTTTATGGCCAAATTTATATATTTCACAGACAGAAGCAGCCTTGTGTAAATATGCCTCTCCTTCTAAGAAATTATTATTGCTCTTAGCTTGCATCATTTTTTTTGTCCTAGAGTCCTAGAGCTCAATTTTACAAAGAAATTACATGAATCAAAGATATAATGGCAGTGTATGTGTGTAATGTCAAACAGGAACTTTGAAACTGAAAGTATTTTGTTAATATGCAGGTAAATTTATCTGTAAGTGCTCTCATGACTCTACAGTTTATTTTTACATCCACCATTGCACTTCTATTCTAAAATTGTCCATGCACTGTTGTTCGACTGTAATTTATTGCCATGTGTTTAACAATATTGAGCTAAGTGGTCAGACATCAAAAACTAAACTTCTATCAGCTTTCAAAATACAGAAAACCTGAAAAATAATCCTAAAAGTTGAGTGAAAGAAGAGCTAGAAAATTATTTATCACTCTTGCAAAGTATTTACACCTATGTACAAAGTATATACAACGAAGTGTATACACCTATATTCTAAATATAAGTATATACTTTAAATTCATGTAGATAATTAGACAAGCCATTCATGATCCAAAACAAGTCTTTGTTTCGTTGATTGGGATTCTTTTTTCCCCAGCAAAATCCTGTGAAAGATCAAGAATATGCATTCGAAAGAAAATACTCACCACAGCAGGTGTTCGAAATCTGAATCTGATCTAGATTTTGAAACGACTGACTTGTTTAAAGAAACTGATTTTTCTTCACAGATCTATGATTACCAAAACCCACGGTACGAGGTCCCTGTGCCCCTGAACCTGCCCAGCTCCCCCACGAGCTCGAGCCAGGAGCGGCTCTACGACGTCTCGCTCCAGATCAAACCCTTCGGGATCCAAGTGCGCCGCAAGAGCACGGGGACTGTCATGTAAGCCACTGCCACCCTCTGGGATTTTGTGCCACACGGTTTTGGTGGCTTTTTTCATGCCAAACCCTCTCCCTGTGCACGTGCTGGAGTGAAGAACACGCTGAAGTGTGGCTCTGAAGGCTGTTCCTTGTGCGCTCCCCGAGTTTCTGGGAGGCAAAAGGATTTTCTGCAGTTCCTAAAATATTCCTTAGGTTACCACAGCACTCAGTAAGGATTGGCCTGACCACAGCTCATTAAGCATTGGCTGTTTGGGTCAGTTTTGGGGAATGGTTAGGGAAAACAATAAAAGCAAGTGGTGTCCCAACTAACTCGAGATTGGTTGTGGTGACACAACAAATGAATCTGGCAGGAGCTTAATTTTTCCTTGATTAAGTCAGAGTTAGAAAATAGAGAACAGTTGAGTGTGGTTTTTTTATTCAAAAAACTAATTTTATTTAAGTTTTTTAAGTGCTCAAAACTTAATTGTGAGTTGGGTTTTCTTTGCCAACCAGAATAATAATTCAACCTGCAATTGAAGCTCCTGGAACAATGAAATTCTCTGGCAGAGCCCACCAGGCTGCAGTTTGATTTCTAACTGGAAAGATGCTGATTTATAATAAATGTGACCTGTGAATGCAAGTCCAGTGTAATCTGCACAGAAAGCTCAGTGAACTGTAAAAAGCATTTTGTTTGCTATATTCCATGTGGTGCCAGTGCTCTGTCTGGGAGGAAAATAGGATTGCAGTGTACTGAAACATATTCTCCCTCTAAATTTCCAAAATATGACACAACTTGCTCTGCACGATGCCTGTGTGCTATTCTTCTCTGAGGCACAGAGGATTTGGTGTCCCTAAACTCTTCAGCAATTCTTGCACACCCCCATTTCATGTCCTATAAGTTTTTTTGATAACCACAACAGTTTTAACCCACTTCTACTGAAGAGTGAGATCTCCAGAGAAAAAGAGTGGCTCAAAAGGAATTGTCTGCCAGAAACACAGCCCCGAGGATGGTCTATTCTAATTTTCCCTTTCCTCTTCCCACTTCAGCTGGAATTCAGCCCTGCCCACCTTCACCTTCAGTGACATGTTCATCCAGATTTCCACCCGCTTGGCATCCCAGTACATCTATGGGTTTGGAGAGGCAGAGCACCCCTCCTTCCGTCACAACATGAGCTGGCACACCTGGGGAATGTTCACCAGGGACCAGCCTCCAACTGTAAGTGGGCAAAGAAGAAGAAAATGTCATTTCTGAACCAATGAGTGCAGAACTGTTGGGCACAGCTTTAAAATCCAGTGGATGTCTGCTGGTACTGGTCATTGGCTCTGAGCATATTTATCCGAGTTCACAATTTTAGATCTCCATGGCAAAGGTCAACTGTAAACCCATTATTTGTGACCTGCAAGAACAATGTGAGGAGCTCAGGCCCTCAGTCAGATGTTGGAAGGTGACAGATGGCTTAGGAGCAGCAGCACATTCCTCCTTTTTTTATTCTCCTCTCCTCATTGTTTTGAAAATTAGACATGAGTCAGAACAATTCCTGTTGCTTGGGGATTAATTTTGTACTTGCACAGGTAAAGCAGAAATCTTATCTCTGTTTATTTGTCTCATTTCCTACAAGATAGCAAATTTCCAATTATCAGGGAATGGCCAATGAAATAGCAGCAGCTAATTATATCTCTAACTTCCAGTTCAGGCTGAACACATTTTGAGAAAATTAAATATAATGTCACCAGCACCTCCTGAGCACGCAGACACCTGGTTCTGTTTGCAAAGAAGGGAAAGGCTTGTCCTGAGGAATCACCTTCTCATTAGTGAAATTTAAGTGCAGCAATACCTTTGTTTTCCTGCCTGCCTGAGCAGCCTAGACAAGCCTGACAAATTGTGAAGCTCCAAGTGACCTTCTGCAGGTCTGTTTTGTGGTTAGGGAGGGTTTAGGTGCATAAATTTAAAGTTTATTTGCTATGTTTGGCAATTGTCTCATCTTTTATGAAATTTATTACTAAATGTTAATAAGCAAATGTTTGCAATGTTTTTCCAGTAAAATATATTTTATTTTGTTTGCAGTACAAGTTGAATTCCTATGGTTTTCATCCATTTTATATGGCTCTTGAAGAAGATGGCAATGCCCACGGAGTTCTCTTGCTCAACAGCAATGCAATGGGTAAGAAAACCTTCATTTTATGTCATATAATCATGGAATGGTCTGGGTTGGAAGGGACATGAAGCTCATCCTGTTCCACCCCCCTGCAGGGACACATTCAACTGTCCCAGGCTGCTCCAAGCCCTGTCCAACCTGGCCTTGGGCACTGCCAGGGATCCAGGGACAGCCACAGCTTCTCTGGGCAACCTCAGGGCCTCACCCCCCTCACAGGGAACAATTTCTTCCCAATATCCCACCTAAGCCTCCTCTCTGCCACTTGGAAGCCATCCCCCTTGTCTGGTCCCTCCAGACCTTTGTAAATTGTCTCTCCCCGTCCTCCTCCATGCGCTCCATTTTTGCAGTCAGCGTTTTGCACCGGCGGCAAATCCAGGCCTCCTTTTCTCCCTTCCCTCTCTCCACTTCCAGATGTGACCTTCCAGCCCACCCCTGCCCTGACCTACCGCACCATCGGGGGAATCCTCGACTTCTACATGGTGCTGGGCCCGACCCCCGAGATGGTGGTTCAGGAGTACACCCAGGTAGGAGCCTGGCTGCTGCTGGGCCTTGGTGGGTCAGGTTGGTTTCTCTTCCCTCTCCCCATCACGAGCATCCTTTCCTCTCTCCAGCTGATTGGGCGCCCAGTCATGCCACCCTACTGGTCCCTGGGATTCCAGCTGTGCCGCTACGGATACGCCAACGACTCCGAGGTCGCCCAGGTCGTGGAGGAAATGAAGGCGGCTCAGATTCCCCACGTACGTTGGGAGCAAATAACTTTGGGAGCAAATAACAAATAATTTGAGCTTTTGGCTTCATAGCATCGACTAAATGCATTTAAACACTAAAGCAGTAACCCACCAAAAACACCCCCGATGCGGTAGAGAAGAGCAGGTTTTGTGCCACGGACTCTGGGTTGTGTTAAAAGCTGCTTAATTTTCTTAACTCTTCACACCAAAATATGACAGGAAGGAGCAGTGATTAAGAAAAACCAGCAGGGAGAAAAATGAAGCAAAATAATCTCATTGCCATAATGCTCTGTGTCAAGTCAACTGTGATTTGGCCCAGGTTGTTGTCAGGGTAGTAGGAATAGCACCTAGACCTAACAAAATCAGGCTATAATTTGAATGTGGATTCATTTTAAATATAATAATATCAATGTTTCAATAGAGAACAGCTATTCCCATTGTTTCCTTATAGCTATGGAAATATAGGCGCAGTTTCTGTGTACATATGTACAGACAAATCAATTTTTTTCTATATTTTGTATCAATTTCTCCCATCAATTTAGATGCAGCAGTGAAACGTTTATTTTGCTTATAGATTGTGTAATATTAATTTAACAACTTCAGCCTGAAGTTACCACTGCTTCCAATTTTACACATTGGAAGTTCCATATTTTACTTATTTTGGCCAATTTTCAGTATTTGGCAAAAAAGAGGAGAAAATAATTTAAAATGAACTGTTTGTTGTTTTTTTTTTTTCAACTGCAGGATGTCCAATATGTAGATATTGACTACATGGACAGGAACCTGGACTTCACCCTCTCCCCACGTTTTGAAGGATTACCAGCTCTGATCAACAAAATCAAAGCAGACGGAATGAGATTTATCATTATCCTGGTCAGTTTGGAATATCATTTTTAAATTCAAATGCAGCATCACAAAATGGAGAATATATTCAATGTAAGTTTTGAGCCCAAGGGTAAAAGTGTTTCTATTTGTAGGATCCAGCCATTTCTGGGAATGAAACCGATTATCCTGCCTTCACCAGAGGTGTGGAAAATAATATCTTTGTACAATGGCCTGACACCAAAGAAATTTTATATTCCAAGGTACTGTCCAGGGATGAGTATTTAACTGTGTTTTGTTGATGCTCAGTTTGTATTTAGTGTGGCTTGATTATTTAAAATATTCTTTGTCCCATCAGGTCTGGTCGTTTCTTCCCAATGTCCAAATCAATGAGTCACTGCCTCATGAAGACCAAGTAGAGGTAAATACTGACATGGTTTGGTTCTAGACTCAAATATAGACATTAATCAATTAAAATAGCAGCAAAATCATTGATAAATCTCATGGCAGGAATAAGTTGCAGAAACTGGTTAACCCTTCCTAAAACCCCATAAAATTAGTGAACAAGCTATTATTTTTGTCATTTATTTTTAAGTTCCAGAGTTTTAACTGAGTTTTAACTGACATTCAGTCCCCTCATCTGTCTTGTTTTCCTTTTGTTTTTACAGAACTACGTATCCCATTGTGCTTTCCCAGACTTCTTCCGCAATTCCACGGTGGAGTGGTACAAAAGGGAAATCCTGGAGGTCTACAACAATCCCAACGCCTCAAAAAGCCTCAAGTTTGATGGGCTGTGGACTGTAAGTGTGGAGATGCATCTGATTTCTGGGTTGTTTTTCTCTGCCCGACACTGCTGGAGAGGGCCCAGATTTCTGATTCGCAGTATCTGCACTGCTGTGGCAGAAGTATCCAGTGTTAAATTCCCATTAAGGAAATGTTGGACTTGACAGTCTTGGAGGTTGTTCCCTTGAAACAAAGAATTGCTGAGTCACAGAACAGTCTGGGTTGGAAGAGATCTTAAAAATCTTCTATTCCCGCTCATTGCCATGGCAGGGACACTTCCCACTGTCCCAGGTGCTCCAAGCCCCAATGCCCAGCCTGGCCTTGGGCACTGCAGGGATCCAGGGGCAGCCCCAGCTGCTCTGGGCACCTGTGCCAGGGCCTGCCCACCCTCACAGGGAACAATTCCTTCCCAAAATCCCATCTAATCTTGCCCTCCTTCAGTTCAAAACCATCCCCCTTTTTCTGTCACTCCATGCCCTCATGGAAAGTCCTTTTCCTGCCTTTTTGTCAGCCCCTTTATGGAACATGGGATTTCCAGCTGAGGCTCCTGAGGAACCCTGCGACGCTGCTTGTGTGTAATTCAGAATTTATGGTGTTCTGTAGCAAACTTAAGGGGTTTTACTCTGCTTTTAGGACATGAATGAACCAGCAGCTTTTATGAATGGTGCCATGGGTGGCTGTAAGAACGACCTCCTGAATTATCCCCCCTACATGCCTCGTAAGTCTGATTCCTCCTTACAAGAGTTTTAGGTTTTTCTGGTTCCCAAATAAATTCTTATCTGGTACATGGGGCATAAAAGCTGAAATAAAGATGGATTTATAAACCCACAGATCCTCACTGAATGTGGCCCTTTATTCCTGAGATTATGGGCACACTGCAAGCCCAGGTACTTCAGCAGGAGCTGGGCAGCACTTTGTAAAAAAAAGTTCTTTCCAGCTCCTCACTGCATATGGATTTTGGTCCCAATTTTGTGTCTAAGTGCTTTGCTTGAGGCATGCCAGAGAATTGAGCTCTCTGGTTTTGCACTTTTCTCAGATGAATAATGCAATTAATTAAATATTTAGAAAATATCCACGTGTCTCCTCTCATTACCATTTATGTGAGCAGTCAAATGCTTGAAACGCTTCGCTTTCTTAGCTCGGCTTTCCTGAAGTACTGGTGTAAAGTAGTACTAATTAGGAATTATTTATTAATGGTTTATTAGCATACTCTCGCTGCTTTCTGTTGTATTCAGGTTTCATGAGTGGTTTCTCAGGAATTTCCAGGAAATTAATATTCAGATACACAGATCATACCCCCACCACATCCATTTTTCTGTTTATGTGATTAGTGTGACAGCATTCAAAAAGATTTGAAATATTTTCTGATATACTCTGTTTATTCTTTGAGCCTCTGTAGTAAGAGCATCTGTAACTGAACTATTAAAACATTCACAGGCTCTGATACTTGCATAGGAATATTGTAAATATTCCATTTTGAAAAT